>NC_088351.1:32395000-32719687 GCF_036884655.1 Musa acuminata AAA Group | reverse complement strand
AGATAGAGACTACATCACTTGGATATATTATACATGTCACTCCTTTAGTTGTAAGAGAGTTGTGAGCCTTGCCACCACAGGAAGCTCCACAGGACAAGGGAATCCAGGATAGGGTCATGAAATTAAGTGGAAACAATCATGTTCCACTAGGTATTAATTAGTCAATAAATGAAAGATATAATTCTCCCTTTTCTCCAAATATGCATCCCTGTTGAAAGGAGTTTCTGAGTATAATTTCTCCCTATCTCTTCTTCACTTAACCCGAGATTTTTGTCACCATCATCTATTGTCTTAAAGGCTCAAAATTAGACAAACTATTTCCAACACAACATCATAATTCAGCCCACCTTTCCAGCTGGTGTCTTTTGCAAAAAAATTTTAAGATTTTTTGTCCAGCACTTTATCAACCATTATAGTTGTATCAGTGTCCACATAAAGAATAGTTACCAGCTTAGCAATTGACTAATTTATGCATGAAACAAAAAAAATCTAACAAAATACATATGTAGTGTAGGCACATATTTATTGTCATAATACACTCTGAATGCACTTCACCTTTTCTCTAGATTCTGTCCTTCAATATACCCTGAGTCTTTGCTTCAACTGAGCTTTTTCACTGTGGACTTACTGATCATATAACTCATGTTATTCACTCCAAAGCAAACAAATTGGGTGAAAAAAATACCCTCTCCTATAGTGAAATGGATTCTGGAGTTGTTGAAGTACAACAATGGATATGGGGAACCAAGTCATAGATTGCAGCAATGAAGAAATTTTTCCTCCAAGTTCACTGTGAGTTCCCCAAAGAAAAAAGTTCAAAGGAAACATGTATGACTAGAAAATAAGAAATATGCATGATTGAGCACAAAGATGATGAAAGCCAGATTATGAAGTTTTTCTTTTATCATATTTCCAGAGACAACATTCAGTAGTTTAGCGCCATACATATATCAGCAGCTGTCAAAAGAAACAGTTTAACTGAGTATTAGAAGTTGACGGTTCCCAAAAAGTTAGCCAAGCAGAAGAATGACATTAAAGAAATAAGAAACAGGAGGTGTCTTTTCAATGACCTACAAAAGATTTACCAAAATTATGGTGCCATCTCCTTCATCTGTATTCACAGTAGATAATGTTTATGTTCTCTCACAAATGGTTTTCATTACCAATAATGAGAAAAGTTGTGGGGTTGAAAGATAATGAGATGGTATATAAATTCATACATTTTTGACATCAGGACTGCAGACTCACAAATTAGCACATCCAGCTTTGAACTTGATGGTCAAATCAAAACACCACAAATCAAAATGTGGAGGTTTTAATTGCTAGAGTACATGGGTGAACAATCCCTGACCTAATCCCCCAACCTGACATGAAATTAAGGAGTCCACATTGGTGTGGACCACAAATGGTTGATATGATTAACCCAATTAGCGACTGAGTTGTCTAAGTTAACAAATTGATTCAACATCCTGAATAGGTATGATAGTAATCAAGTTTAATATGTTATTTTTTTGGATCATATGACTGATCCTTCAAAATGGATATTCTTCAATTTGAAGAGGATAGGCATCCTAAGGAATGCCAAGAGAAAATAACTATTGAACTAGAATTAAATTAACTGAATAATGAGATATCAAGTCCAAGCATTAACTTAAAGCTTAAAATATATCATATATGATTCACTGATGCTTTAAACCCTCAAAATAACTAGCAACTAAAATTAGTCTAAAAATCTTTATTAATAACATGAAGAATATGTTGTGCATAAAAAAATCCCTTAAATATCTCTAATATTGTTTTTTGTTAATTGGAGGTCAACAACATAAAAGTCCTACCATAAATAGCCCTGGTGAAAAGGAGTCCACAGATGCATCTGTATAGAAAATATTGATTGTCCATTTAGGTTATTTGTATGGTCTTTACAGACAATGGGTTTAGGTTCAGAACGAGAACCATTAACCCTCATTTTGGTAAAGTTAAAAACTCCTGAGTTCTTTCCGATCTCATCTGTGTCTCTGCTGGAAATAGAACAGAGAAACCATATTTCTCAATTGATTATATCTCCCTAATCAGGATATCAACAATTTAAATTATCTAAAAACTTCAAACATGCATCTCAAAGGCTCTAAAATTGCTCCCAGATCACATCTTCTAAAGTCAATTGGACCATTTAGGTTGATGCAGGCCAAGTTCTTATCAAGTTTGACATGATTTGTACCATGCTTGTTTTCAAGTCTTCCTATGAAACTTAATCTTCATTACTAGGGTCATTGGATTTTATATGTTAAATTAAGATGACATAAGCATGTCAAATTATGTTGAACTAATCCAAGTCGGCCTATTTTTTAATAATTTGCATGGTACATTTATATTAAATACATCTATTTCTGTCTGAATTTGTACACAATCATTTGAGGTTCTAATTTTTCATAGGGATATATAATTTGGTATGTGCATCTTAATCACAAGAGCTTAAGCCGTTCGAAAAGGACCCAATCTATACTCCAACTCTATAATCGTTTTTGCCAAAATTATGATTTTACGGTTTTACCCTCGGGTTTAATCACAAGAGCTTAAGCTGTCAACCTATTTGTGGTTTTACCCTCGGATTTAATTTATGTCAAAATTATTCACATATTTCTGATTTATAACATTTCAAATATTTACGGTTTTATCAAAATTGAGAAATTTAGTTTATATTCTCAATTATAAATTGATAAATATGATTTATTATAATTATGATTAATTTTAATCATAATTATATTTTTGATTATTTGATTAGATTTAATTTTTGATTTAAAATAATATAAATTATGTTTACTTTATAGTTTTCTCATATGAATTATTGATTATACATATGGTAAATAAAATTAAAATCCAATTATTATTTTTAAAATTTTATTTACTTATTCACATGTATATATATGAAATTATGAAATAATATATACCTTTCACATGCATGATTTATATAAATTATTGATTATACATGTGGTAAATAAAATTAAAATCTAATTATTGTTTTTGAAATTTTATTTACTTATTCACATATATATATATGAAATTATGAAATAATGTATACCTTTCACATGCATGATTTATATAAATTATTGATTTTATATGTGATAAATAAAATTAAAATCTAATTATTGTTTTTGGACTTTTATTTATTTATTCATATGTATATATATATATATATAATTGTGAAATAATATTTACCTTTCACATGAAGGCATGATTTATATGTTATCATGATTATCATATGAGTTTTCTTACTGATTAATATTCAATAATTATTATTGTTATTTATTATTAAATTACTTAGTATTAATGTTCAATAATTATTATTGTTATTTATTATTAAATTACTTAGCATTAATGTTCAATAATTATTATTATTATTTATTATTGAATTGCTTAGCATTAATATTCAATAATTATTATTGTTATTTATTATTGAATTACTTAGTATTAATGTTCAATAATTATTATTGTCATTTATTATTGAATTGCTTAGCATTAATGTTTAATAATTATTATTGTTATTTATTATTAAACTACTTAGTAAAAATTAAAAAAATTGATTAATATTATTTATAATTCATCTCCCTAAGTTTTATCTAACTAGTAGTTGCCAAAGTGACATGGAATGATAGACTTTTGTGATATGAATTACAATAAATTTTTTATCATTTATAGGATATTTTTTTTATTTTATATTATTGCATTAGTCTTGTAGCCACCAAAGTGACCCGGACTAATGAATTATAAAATAATATTAATAAATTAGTCCTAAATAATATTAAGGAAATAATATTCATAATGACACATATAATTAGGAGATTTAGATAATCTCAAAAGAGAATCTAATTTAAATAATTATATGATAGGGTATGATGATATTGTTTTTTTGGATATCCTTGCAGTTTAGGGTTGTATACCCAAAGGTAACAATACTATTCCACAAGGATGGTATCAGTCCTCCATAAATATTCTTGAGTGAACACTAGATATGTGAATATTTTACCCAAAGGTGTAATATAGATGATATCAATAGTTCATCAATTTTCTATAAACTCAAAGCATTAATGTTATTCTATATTTTTTTTACAGTGGTACTTTCGCATATACATTCTTATGCATCTAGTGTCATTGTACTATCTGGATCAAATTATTCAGAATGGTTAGAGCATGTGTAATTCACACTGGGTGTATTAGATCTTGATTTAGAATTACTTATTGAAAAACCTACAGACTTGACTGATGAAGGTACTGTAGAACAAGTAAATGAAATGAAGGCTTGGGAAAGATCTGATAGACTTAGTTTAATGTTCATAAGAATGACAATTGCAAATAACATAAAGACTTCATTACCGACTGCAACTAGCGCAAAAGAATATTTAAAGATTATTGAAGACAGATTTAAATCTGCTGATAAGTCATTGGCTGACACATTAATGAAAGAACTGACTACAGCTCAGTATGATGCTACTCGAGGAATTCAGGATCATATCCTCAATATGACTGACAAAGCTACAAAACTTAAAACATTAGGCATGAATATTGATGAATATTTCCTCGTGCAATTTATTCTCAATTCTCTTCCTTCTCAGTTTGGCCAATTCAAGATTCACTACAACACAAATAAGGATAAGTGAGACTTGAATGAGTTGACTAGCATGTGTGTTCAGGAAGAATTGAGATTAAGGTAGGAAAGTTCACATAATGTCATGACTACTACTCAAGGAGCTGGTAATAAAAAAAGAAAGTTGAAGCATTATCAATCAAAGAAACTTGCTGGGTCTGAAAATGTTAAACGAATTAATGAAAAGAAAACATCTATTGTAAAGTGCTTCTTTTGTGACAAGAAAGGACACGTGAAGAATGATTGCATTAAACGAAAGACTTGGTTCGAAAAGAAAGGTATTAACTTGACATTTGTATGTTTCGAATCAAACATTACAAAAGTTCCTTCTAACACTTGGTGGATTGATTCTAGTGCTTCAACTCATGTTATAAATAACATGCATAGATTTCTTTTAATTCGGAAACCAAAAGAACATGAAAGATTCATCATTATGGGAAATCATCTTAAAGAGAAAGTGATATCAATGGGAACTTATCGTCTATGCTTAGAGACAGGTCACTTCATCCGGCACACCCGCCTGCGATCTAACCACTGCGGCAATAGGAGTCGCCTGTTCGAGCCCACACGCCACCTCGGGTCCCATCGGCCCCACTAGGGGATCGAGTGACGGCAAATCCGAGAAGCCACCCAGAACCCGAGGCATTATCTTCAGATTCAACGGACTCCTTGCAAGCCCAACTATGCTCTGTTAATCAGCGGCTCGACGAAGTACATAAGTTAGGATATTGTCTTTTGGTAGTGGCAAACTCATATGTTTTATGATTCAATAAAAGTTGGTTCTGGAATTTTCTGTAATGGTTTATACGGAATTAATTTGGATCTTGAGTTTGCAAAGACATTAATGACCCTACAATCAAGTGTTGGATTGAAACGTAGTTTCAATATGAAAGATCTTCTATATTGTGGCATAAATAATTAGGGTATATCTCCAAGGAAAGAATTAAAATATTAGTGAAGGATAATATTTTGGAACATTTAGACTTCACTGATTTTGATGTTTGTATAGATTGTATTAAGGGAAAGTAAACTAAACATATAAAGAAAAATGGCACAAGAAGTAAAGAACTCCTTGAGATTATTCATACTGATATTTGCAGACCACTCTATATTCCTTATTTTAGTGGAGAAAAATATTTCATCACATTTATAGATGATCTGTCCAAATATGGCTATGTTTATCTAATAAATGAAAAGTCTCAAGTCATTAATACTCTTGAAGTATACATAAATGAGGTTGAGAGACAATTAGATAGAAAAGTTAAAATTGTTAGATCTGATAGAGGTGGTGAATTTTATGGCAGATATGATGAATTTGGTTAGAATATTGGCCCTTTTGTTGGATTTCTAGAACAACGGGGTATTTGTGCTCAATATGCATTACCAGGTGTGCCACAGCAAAATAGTATTGCTGAAAGACGAAATCGTACTTTGATGGATATGGTTAGGAGCATGATGAATTATTCTTTTGTACTTGAGTCGATGTGGGGTGAAGTTCTTAGGACAACTATGTACATCTTGAACAGGATTCCTAGTAAGTCAATTTCATCGACTCCATTTAAGTTATGGACTGGTAAGAAGCCTAGTCTAAGACATTTACATATTTGAGGGTGTCCTGCAGAGATAAGAGTATTTAATCCACATGAAAAGAAATTAGATCCAAGAACTATTTCAGGATATTTTATTGATTATCTAGGAAAATCCAAGAGATATAGATTTTATTGTCCTAATCATAGTATGAGAATAGTAGAATCTGGTAATACAAAATTCCTAGAAAATGACAAAATCAGTGGGAGTAAAAAATCTCGAAGGATTAATTTTGATATCGAGGAGATTCAGGTTAATTCTCCCATATCATCTCCTATTTAAGAGATTGTTGGTCCTCAAATCAATGAGAGTATTGATGAGGGTGAACAACAAAATAATATCGAAAAACTCTCACATGATGTTGATGTCGCCGCTGATGATCTTGTAAAACAATCACAATTGGTAGATTTGAGAAGATCTCAAAGGAAAAGAAAACATACAATTTCTGATGATTATGTAGTATATCTACAAGAATCGGATTATGATATAGGAATAAAAAGAGACATCTTATCGTTTTCACAAGCCATAGAAAGTAACGATTCTGAAAAATGGTATGATGCAATGAAAGAAGAGTTAAAATCAATGGTCCAGAATGGTGTCTGGGATCTCATTGAATTGTCCAATGATTGTGAAAGAGTCAATTGTAAATGGGTTTTTAAGACAAAACACAACTCAACGGGCAATATCGAACGATATAAAGCTAGACTTATGGTCAAATGTTTTTCTCAGAAGGAAGGCATCGACTATAATGAGACTTTTTCTCCAATTTCAAGAAAGGACTCATTAAGAATTCTCATGATATTGGTAGCTCATTATGATCTTGAGTTGCATCAGATAGATGTGAAAATAGTATTTCTGAATAGGGATCTGGATGAGAAAATATATATGGAACAACATGAAGGATTCATTGAAAAGGGAAAAGAAAATTGAGCTTGTAAACTTAAGAAATCCATTTATGGCCTTAAACATGCTTCCAGACAATGGTATATAAAATTTCATAATACCATTACTTCCTTCGGATTTAAGGAAAATACTATTGATCAGTGTATATATCTGAAGGTAAGTGGGAGCAAGTTTATTATATTGGTCTTATATGTGGATGATATTTTACTTACTAGTAGTGATCTTGGTTTATTGCACGAAACCAAGATATTTCTCAACAAGAACTTTAAGATAGTTGATATGAATGAGGTAACCTATGTTATTAGCATTGAGATATTCAGAGATATATCTCAATGATTATTAGGATTGTCTCAGAAAGGATATATTGATCGTATCTTGGAAAGATTTAACATGCAGCTTTGCTCAACCTATTATCTTGGAAATATTATTCATTTCAAATGAAGAATATTCCTTATGAGTGCATAGTTGGAAGTCTATTATATGCTCAAACCTGTACAAGACCAGATATCAGTTTTGCAGTTGCAATGCTGGAAAGATACCAAAGCAACCCAAGAATGGAATATTGGAAATCTGCAAAGTAAGTAATGAGATATCTACAAGGGACGAAAGATTATATGCTCACATACAGGAGATCAGATCAGCTTGAAGTGATAGGATATTTAGATGCTGATTTTGCAAATTGCCTCGACAGTAGGAAGTCCACTTCAGGATTTGTATTTATGTTAGTTGGTGGGGCAATTTTTTGGAAAAGTGCAAAGCAATCGCTTATTGCATCATCAGCAATGGAAGCTGAATTTGTGGCATGCTTTGAGGCCGCAAAATTTCATCTCGGGACTTGGTGTGGTCGACTCAATTGCTAGGCCGCTGAAGATATTTTGTGATAACACTACAACAGTTTTCTTCTTTAAGAATGACAAGTATTCTAGTGGTTCCAAGAACATTGAGATAAATTACTTGGTGGTTAGAGAAAGAGTCCAGAAACAACAAGTGTCAATTGAGAACTTAAGCATCACTATGATGATTGCTGATCCATCGATAAAAGCCTTATAGTATAAAATATTAAAAGAACATGTTCTTAGAATGAGGCTTATAAGCAAGTCGTAAAGGATATGGTGATGCGTATTTATGTGGATGCTATTATTGACATTATTCTTTCTTAATTAAAGTTATCTGTTTCTACTATCATATTTACATTTATGTTTATGAGTTGAATGTAATAACGAGATTGTCTTGACAAGATAAATTACAGGGGTCATTATGGACTATATTAGGAAAGACTAAAAATGTTGTGGTACATAGAATGGAGTATTACATTGATGAAATACAACCGCTATGACTCGCATTGATAGTTGGACTTAATATAGTATTATTGTATTTATTGGACTTATTGACTTATTTTAAAACATGGCCATATATAAAATGCTTTTCAAATTTTCTTGGAATCCAATTAGGTAAAAAAAAAATTTAAACAAATTTTGTTTTGTTTTGTTTATTTTGATTTTGAACATCTCCCTAAAATCCATCAATCTCAGTGGGTCCTGTGAAAGGATAGGAATCTTAATGGGTCCTGTGAAAGGATAGGAAGAAAGGAGAAAGGATCTACTCCTTGCACTTCTTGTAGACGCCTACAGTAATCTTGAATAAAAAACGGTGCTTACCGGATCAAACGAGATCTCTGAGGAGATGACATTAAAAGATATGCATCGTAATAATTAGATCTATACACTTGATTTCAATCCTAGCATATAAGTTATTTTCGCATTTCAGATATAGCATAATTATAGACTTATGCTTACACCAATAGCATGGGACAAAATATATTAGATGTTTAATTGGAATCAGGTTAGAGTTATTGATGAACAGTAAGGTCACGAGCTTAACTTTCTCATATTATTTTTATTAGCATAAAATCTATAATATGTTGTACGTGTCTCAGTAAAAATATTACATGACCATTACTACTTCACGATCATTAGAGATCATATTTATAACAAATCTAATATTTCTAGCAAGTAGACAATAAAATAGAATATATAGGAATACAGATTGATGAAATATGAATAATTCAAGTATCATAAATAAAAATAATAGTTCTTGTATATTTGATCTCAAGAATCTAGGTGATACTAATTGTTAATATAAAATCTATAATATGTTATATAAAATATAAAAATAAATCTTTTATACTAGAATTGAAATAAAATATAATTAGATCTGATTTTACTATGTGTATATCTGAAAAAGAGATGTATGTGTGATATGCATCAGTTATCCTGTCCCTAAATAAGTTATTATGAGAGTTATCATAACCTAATTAGTTATATTATATATCTTATCTAATTATAAACGATCATAAAATCTAACAATTTTTTGTTAGATCATAAAATCTCATGGATCTTTAAATTCTAAACACTGATTATATAACAATTGGATTAGTTTAATTTAATATTTGGTAGTCTTGTTACTGAAATATAATTATCTATGATTATATAAGAATTGGATTCGTTTTAAATATTTCATATTGTTGATATTATTCCTCATTAATCTTCGATCATGTGGTACTTGCATCATATCATGTGTCTATTGTGGATGGTGGGCATAAGTGCTGGCCACCGAAGACTAGTTCGAGTGTCTTGAGGAGTGTGGCGAGGGGGAAGAATCGATTTTGGTGAGTTGGTCGTTGGACCGGTGGGTGGTCATCTGAGAAGTGGTTTATACTGAGGAAGCGTGCATTACAATAGGTGGTAACTTTAGGCCCCCAAATGCAGTAGTAGAAAAATATGGGCTGCCTAATTAATTGGGTCAAATTTAGGCCCCTAATGTAGTGTTAAAAAAAATATAAGTTATAACTTACATTTTTTATAATTTTCATTTGACAATTTATGGGCAAATTTTTCATTGATATAATTTTTTGGTTGTCTATTGCTCGTGATATTTAAATTTTTAATTATTATTTTTTGATACTTATGTGATTATTAAAATACATGATCACGTGATTAAATTTATGAAATAATATTTATCTTCACATGAAAATATGATTTATAATTTTAATGAGTTTCGTTATGTTGATTAATGTTTTTGTTTAATAATAATAATAATAATAATTATTATTATTATTATTATTATTATTATCATCATTTTAGGCTTATAAGGTATGAATCACAATAAATGATTTGTCATTCATATGATATTTAAAAGTATTATATAATATTGTATTGATCTTGTAATTATAAAAGTGATTTGGATTAATAAATTTATAAAATTATATTAAAAAATAGCATTCATGATATAAATATTTAGGAGATTTAGATAATCTAAAAATATAAATTTTGTGATGGGTAGAATAATATTATTTTATATATCTTTGTATATATATAAAATATCAACACTAATTAAAAGTATAATGGATACTATTTATCCTAGATAATTTCTTATATTTTTTTTTGCATTTGAGCGAACATTAGATATATCAATATTTCACTTAAAAATAAATAAATAATATCAATTATTTATAAAGATCATAAAAATTCAAAGTATTAATATATTTTTATTTTATGATTTCATTGTTTACTCCCTTCTTCCATTCTCATGTATCTTTGTACTCAAATTATTATGTGAAAATTACACTAGTGTGTAAGATCTTGACCTTAAAAGCCTATATATTTAATTTATAAAAGTATTATGAAATAAATAAATGAAAAAATCTAACAAGCTTAGTCTTATATTTATAAGAATAGTAATTATTAATAATATTATGATTTTATTACCATTTATAACTAATGTATTAGAATATTTAAAATAACTAATGGACTAGAATATTTAAAGACTATTAAAAATTATTTTAAATTTATTGACAATTAACATACTAGAATATTTACTGTTTATAATTGACACACTGAAAAAATTAATATTTTTATTTATGTAATAAAAATTATTTATTTATGATAAGAAAGACAAAGAGTGTTATGGTATATAAATAATATTAATGACATATAATCATTATGACTTGATAGTTAGATTTAATATAGTATTTATTATATTTATTGATTTTATTATTTAAAAATTTATGTATTTATATAAAATATATTTAAAAATTTTCAGAAATTAAATTTGATAAGATTATTTTCAAAATAAAATTAGCTTTTTATTATGATTTTGAGCAACCTTTTTGTTTTATATCTTAACTAGTTACTAAGTAAGTGGAAGCATATGATATATGACCTAATAATTTAGGGTAAATATATATTAGAAGTTTAGTTGGATTTTTTTTTATACAAATGGTAAGTAATAATTTATCAAAATCATTATTAGTTGAACTAATCAATACCTTCCTAATTATATTTACTAACTAATATAAAGGAAGAATATCTTATTTTATTGGATTCTCTCGTTTTATTTTTTTCATAAATTCTCCTCTTGCCTATATAATGATAGAATATTTTTAGTAGTCCTATAAAAAATAAAAAAAGTGAGTGTATATTCTTATCTACATAGGCTTCATTCAAGATGTATCAAATTCAATAATCCTATTAATCAATAGATCTATAATGATTTAAAATTAAATCCTACAAAATTATATTTCACATAATAGTATACTTTTATAATGTCATCACATCATACTATTGTTTTATGTTGAGAAAAATTATTGAATGAAATTGGAACCTTCCACCTGACTGAAGTGAGCCTTTATAGGATAAAATTTTGTTTGAGATAAATTAATCATCTCTGATTCTGATCAAACCACACCGTGTCAAATCGTGATCGTCGGATTGGGTCGCCATCACCTTCCGTCATCACATTGGACTCGAACCAGATCGACTCACTCAGATCCAATCTGGTCGCCGTGTCAACGCCTCTTCAAAAGAGAAGCTGTAATCTTAAACCTAATTAAACCCAATAAAGTAACCGTACGTGGGCGGTGGTATCCGTCACCACACCAATCGAATTCCCCCCTTGCTTACGTTGCTTCGCGGTGAGCAAAGCGGCGCTTGGGGTGAGCTGGAATGGGGACAATTGGACGCCAGCGAGGACATCACAGCCGTTAAAAGCGAGGAAGGAAACAATAGTTTAGAGGATCGAGAAGACTGAGGAGGTGAGGAACGTTTCCGCTTCGTACTCCTCGGGCTTATGGGAATCCCTTCCTCTGCTTCCCCAACTCACGGCTTCGGATTCCACCTCGTCCGGCGGAGGACGACGCCGTGAGTCTTGGGGTTACCTCCTCTTCCGATTCGATCGATCCCGGGGGATGAGTTGTGGTAGATCTAGGATCTCCTCATTTCAAATGCGTCGTTTCTGATGCCTTCCTTTTCTGGCTTGTTTGGTTTCGGTTGCTAATCGAGGGTGCATCAACACCTCCGGATCTCGGATCTCGGGTTTTCTGATCGAAATCGGAGGAGCGGCAGTTGCATGCTCTGGTAAAACGATGATCGCTGTTCTTTCTTTGACGTGGCTGGTGTTTTTGTTCTCGGATTTGGATCATGTTTGAGGGCCGTAAAGTGGGCGTCTACATGTTTTTTTTTTCTCATGCAATCTGCTGTTCCCTACACTCTCGGATTGATGAGGAATCCTGGATTAGTTTGTATGGTGGGTGGGCGACATGGTTACTTGGAAGAAGCAGGTGAAAGGGGTGGACAAAAACGCTCTTTTTATTTTGCCTTGTGCGAGTTAACCCAAAGAACCTAGAGGACTCTATTTGGATACTTGGTGAGGGGAGGGAAAAGAAATGTAAGGAAACAAGTACTGTGATACTCGAGTCTCTCCACTTTGGGCGAGAACAAAAGAAGGGGCTCTGAGAGAAATCCAATACGTCTATTTCTTTCTGTTTCTCCCCTTAATTCTGAATTGCCAGAGCTTTCAGTTTCTTATTCCTTCGTGTCATGTTGTCCTGCATGCTTCTACTACTTAGATCTGATAACTTCTGTGTCGGTGTATGAGAAGTGTATTATGCGCCACAACAACAAAGAAAATATACCCATCTATGCATCTGAGCATGTAGGATTTAGATGGGATCATTCGTTACTAGTAACAAATTTGTATTTGTTCTATTGATTCTTTTTGTTTATTTAGTCTTGGAACCAGGGGATTTCTCATTCTCTTTTTGACTTACTTAATCCTGTGCTTTCTGGATTTGCAGATGTACGTTGGATTAATGAGCAAATGCAGAGATCACGAAGAGCTCTTCTACATAGAAGAGCTGCATCAGAGAAGAACCTTTACTACAGGAAAAAGCGCTTTTACAAGGTCTCTGCATCTCTGGTTTTTGTCTTATGGCTTGTCGTCTTCCTCCTCAATTTGTTAATTAGCAAGGGCAATGGTTTTAGAGGTAAATTTCTTTCGTTCTTTCCTGCTTTGATGATACTATCAAGACTGTCGAGAAGCTTGGTTGATCTATTTGCTTGCTTTGTTGCTTTCGTGGATCCTTATTCTGATGTTGTTATTCAGAATTTTCCTCACTTGTATTCTTTTCTCTCTTTCTTGCCCATTTCTTTTCTTTGTTTGTTAATAAAAAAATTTCTCTGATATCTGGATGTCTGTTGATTATTCTACTGATATTTAACACTGTTGCAATGATCTATTGGACCCAAAGGAAATGCTTGTAATGATTGTATTTTGGTAAATTGCGTTTACAAAATTCTGCCATTCTTCTTGTCTTGATGGTTCACCACTGCATTGTGGTTTCTTACCTTGTTCAGATTTTCCTGATTTGATAACTTATGTGGATTTAATTCATTATTCTTATAATTTCTTCACTGATTAGAACTGACCACTATTGCTTATCTGTTTCATTAGTTTCTATTCTGTATTCATTAAAATTAAATTTTCTTGCAATGGATAACTATGATCTTTCAAAAGTCCATAGAAACAAGCTGATAGCATGAAGATTTTGATAACTGTCAATGTCAATGCACATTTATAATAAACATAACAAAATTGCAAAAAAATCATTGACTTTTAAAAGTGAGCAGAGATTAATACTGATAACGATTCCCTATATGTCTCCTTATTATATTAGATGCAGATGAACAGGATGCTGCACTTAGTGAGTTCAGCTTGCATGAAGTTCCATCTTATCCTGATAAGGTAATGATGGATTCTCAAGATCCTTTGCAGTCGTCAGCTACCAGTTCAACTGACAATCAGCAAAAGACCATAGTTTTGAAAGGTGTAGATGTTAGGAGCGATGAAGAGGTTTTGGTCAGTGAAAGCAGCAAGTTGGACACATCTCCAGATCAGAGAGATGATGTCTCTTATATGGGCAATAACTTGGAAAAAGAGACTCCTCCAAGAAGTGATAGATTGTCTCGTATTACACCTCCTGGTCTTGATGAATTCAAAAGCAAGGCCATCTCTTCAAAAGAAAAGGTTGTCTCCAGGGAAACAGGAACTGTCATTCACCGAGTAGAGCCTAATGGTAAAGAGTACAATTATGCTTCCGCTAATAAAGGGGCAAAGGTGCTAGCTTATAACAAGGAAGCTAAGGGTGCTTCCAACATCTTAGATAAGGATAAGGACAAGTATTTACGTAATCCATGCTCAGCTGAGGAGAAATATGTTGTTTTAGAGCTCTCAGAAGAAACATTGGTGGACACGATTGAGATTGCAAATTTTGAACACTACTCCTCCAACTTTAAGTATTTTGATCTGTTTAGCAGTTTAGTTTATCCAACAGACAGTTGGGTTAAATTAGGGAATTTTACTGCTGCAAATGTCAAACATGCACAGCGTTTTTCCCTATCAGAGCCAAAGTGGGCAAGGTACTTGAAGATTAATTTGCTTAGCCATTATGGTTCTGAATTCTTCTGTACTCTTAGCGTGGTGGAAGTTTATGGAGTTGATGCAGTTGAGAGGATGCTAGAGGATTTGATTTCAGTTGAAAACAGTCGGTTAGAACCTGAAGAACAGATTGCTGAACAGTTGAATGAGCACAATGATAAAGAAGACACATTTGAGGAAATTCTTACAGATCTCGATAACCAATCACCTCATGATAATTTGAAATCAAAACGAGATGCTCCTAAGAATACTCTGACTAATCCGTTACTAGATACAAAGCCAACCCAAGTTGGAAGGATGCCTGGAGACACTGTTCTTAAGGTTCTAATGCAGAAGGTTCAAACTCTTGATTTGAACTTTTCTGTGTTGGAACGTTATCTGGAGGAACTGAATAGCAGATATGGACACATCTTCAAGGACTTTGATGATGATATCACCAACAAAGATCTGCTCTTGGAACAGATCAGATTTGAGATTAAGAATCTTCAGAACAGCAAAGAAGTTTTTGTATGTCGTACTCTGAAATTTTGTGCTTTTGTTGTGATTTGTTTCCAACACATATCTGTTTTCTTAAGCTTATATTTGAATTCCTTGACTTCAGGCCAATGACATTGGAGAGCTTCTTTTATGGAAATCAGTTGTTTCCTCACAGCTGGAACAGCTAATCAGAGAGAATGCAAGACTCAGGTATGAAACAAAGTTGTTTTATTTGATGTTTGTTGTCTAATCTCTTGTGATTGGTGTCCTCTTTGCATTTGGCTCTTCCAAATACTAAGCTTTCCGACACTGCATCAGACAAAAAGGTCACAGATCTTGTTTTGCACAAGAGAGATGAATATGATTACATGTCGACACTAGAGCTTCATGATAGAACATATCACTTCTTGAATGCAGAATACAAATGTTTGTCAGCATATTACGACCATTCGTGGCACATTCAGTTGCTTCCCTGATATGTCAGAGAATTTTCTTAAGGATCCTTTTTCCTGTTATGTATGATTATTGAGCCATAATTAAAATAATTTCCACTGATGCATCTTCATGGTTAATCAATTGATGAGGAAGTGTTTTTATCTTGTTTTTTTCTAAATTGTGTGTGATTAACCCTGTCAAGCTGTTCGCATGCACTTCTTTTTTAAGAAGGTTTGGAGGTAGCTCATTGAAGACCTAGTTTGCTAGTTATGAAATCATCCTCTCTAATTTTTACCAGTTTAATTATGGCCAGGGCATATATACAAGACAATCAAATATGCCCCATGCTTCATCGGTCAGGGAATATATACTAATTTTGGCAAATAGTACCTACGTTGTAATTTTGGAAATTGTTATAGGTTGGTTGCATTTTAGTCAACTGACTCATTTATAATGTTCTTGTTGTTGGCTAAGAAGATAAACAACCTTTTTGTTTAATGTTCTTGAGCAAAATTTTATCAGATTCTAAAGCTTGTTCATTGGTCATTGCATTTCATTGGTTCAGCATTCTACTTAATATTTTGTCTTCATGAAGAATAAAATGGTAATCCCTGCTTATTAGTTAGATCATCATCCTGGTATGTAGCTTGATCTTTACTATATACATTCTACTTGATATTATGCTACTCAAACTGTATTACTGTTAGATAATTGGCTTTAGGATGCTGAGATACTTCAAGATCTCTTTGATTCTTTGGTTCTCTGATGATTCTCAGATTCTAATCATCAAGATGCTCATCATATTCTTGCCTATCTTTTCTGCTTTGCCAATTTTTATGAAAAATGATTAATTTTCATGCACCTATGCAAAATCATAATCTTCAGTTAATCTATAATATATCAGAAATCCTTATAATTTTCTTTCCTCATCTCATCTAAAGGTTTAGCTTTATTATTTCTCACATCTTCCGAGAATGTGCTTCCTTGTGCTTTTCAGTTTATCAGTGTATTTCATTTAAATATTTAATTTGCAACATATTAAGAAAAGAGTGAGCGGTTGACATTTGAGTCACTCAATTCTTCTGTTTTGATGTTGTATACAGATCAGAGATCAAAGGGATACAGGAGCATCAAATTGACATGGAGAACAAGGCTCTAGCAGTGATATTTGTAAGTTTTGTATTGGGATGTGTAGCAGCTTCCAAGTTGCTTATAAATATGCTTTTGATCATCTGTAGATTTCAAACAGCTCAAAAGTTATGTCAGACAAGCTCTGGTTGGTTTTTGTTGCTGCTGAGCAGTAGCATTATAGCATCTATTATGGTTTTGTAGTGTAGTTACATGTATTATGTTTCTGTAGTTGAGGCAAAAAACTTCTGCAATGCGATTTTGATTCAGAGTTTCAGCTGGAAACATATTTTGGTTCAGATTGCTATCGTGGCACTGACAAACTGACATGCCTACGTGTTTCTGCAAATGAAAAATGAATGAATCTGTTCAAGAGACAAAAGTTAGCTGGAAAATCTGATAGGGCTCATGATTGTACAATCAGTGTTGGCGTTCAGATTAAAAGATATTAAAGGAAAGGATATGAAGGTCTCGAAACTAAATAAATATCTTGATTTTATAAGAAAAAAGGGAGAAATAGCAGGACTAAATAGATAAAAAATGAAAGCTTCTGTTATCATAATTCATTAACTGACATGCTTCAAACCCTATCAGATCTCACCACTAGACAACCTATGACAGCCTGCAGACCCAATAAAGAAGCAACAATGAGTACCATAGATAGATCAAAACTCAAAATTGACTAAGTTATTGTGATGACTTTAACAATTTATGATGCACTTATTATTTTAAATGGTTTCACAGTCTGCACAAGTTTACATAATGTACATCTTTATTATGGCCAACTAATAGCATGGTAGTCATGCAATTCTTGAAAGTTAAAGTTGGCATGTGTTAAGCATGTGACTAGGCCTCTGATGGTAGTTCATTTTTCCTTGGACTCATCGGTTTTTTTGCTTCTGTATGTTGTGATGTTGCTTGCAAATGACATGGAAACGGATGAGCCAATGCTGAAGTATAAGATAATTCTTACAATCAGAAAGCGAAAGTTGAACTGTGTGTGTCAAGCTTAACCTAATCCTCTAATGGATTGTTTCTGTATATTGTGATGTTTTGCTGGCAAGTGACATGGAAATAGATGAACCACTGCTTTAATATATGGAAGTCTTGCAATCTGGAAAGCTAAAGTTGGATCAAGTTAAGCACCAAGCATAGCCTCTAGTGGTTGTTTCTCTTCGTCTTGAACACACATTGGTTTGTTTCTGTATGGTGTGGTGTTTTGCTTGCAAATGAGATGGAAATATACGAGTCACTGACTGATGAAGTATATCAAAGTCTTGCAATCTGGAAAGCTAATGTTAGATTGACCATAAGCCAAAGTCTATAATGAGAGTTCATCCTTGCTTTGAACATATTGATTTTGCTTATTATGTTCTTATGTTTTACTCGCAAATGACATGGAAATAGATGAGCCACTGCTTTAGCACATGGAAGTCTTGCAATCTGGAACAAACTAAAGATGGATCGTGTTAAGCATGTAGCAATGTTTCCAAGTGCAAGGAAATCTTGCAATTGGGAGAGCTCAAGTTGTGTATTATGTGTGTGTGTGTGTGTGTTAAAACACTTGTCAAAGCCTCTAACGGGAGTTCATGTTTGCCTTCAACATATAGTTTGCTTATTGTATGTTGTGATGTTTTACTTACAAATAGATGAGTCACTGCTCCTAATATATACTAGTCTTGCAACCTGGAAAGCTAAAGTTGGATTGTGTTAGGCATAAAGCAAAGCCTCTCTAATGGCATGTTGTGATGCTTTTGCGTGTAAATGATACAAAAGTTCATGTTTGCCTTCAACATATAGTTTGCTTATTGTATGTTGTGATGTTTTACTTCTGAAGCATATCAATCTTGGATTGTGTTAAGCAGTTCATCTTTGCTTGAACTCATTAATTTGTTTCTCTCTATTGTGATATATTTCACTCATAAAATACAAAGAAATGATGTTTGGGGGCATGAGGAGGTCCACAAGATGTGTAGTATTGGTATCAGAGAAATACTAGTGGTCCTGTTTGTAGGTTCATTTGGTCTGTTCTGAAAAGAAATGTGCTGTTTTCCACCTAAAGGTAACAACAACACTCTTCATGCCAAGGATTGACAATTTAGTCTAAGCATTCTTTATTATAGATATGTAGAATATTTTATTCATAGATATGAAGCATTTCAATAGTTACTAGCCATGTTGTTGGCACTCATTTCCTTACAGATGTGGAAATCCATTGTTTGCCAAATATGGAGTCTTATTCTCAATGTTCTCAATGTTCCGTTCTGTGCTATTAGATCTTTGTTGCTGATACCGAAAACGCATCTAAGACAAAAGACCCCGATGTTTAAAAATAAGAATTTAAATCTTGCTGTTGTTTCAAAGTGGATCTTTGATATTTCTTCTTAATAAATCATATTGAGAAATATTAATCATAATATAATAATGTAATTGCTAGTGCGTCGACATTCATGTGCCCTCTAATATCGCAGTCTCTGACGCTATCTCTACCATGTTGGTGGTGTGAGGAATAGCTTTCTTGGAATGCAGATATCGTTAGTTGGTACCAGCAATTCACGTGGTGGTGTGAGGAATAGCTTTCTTGGAATGCAGGCATACCTAATGATAACGTTAGTTGGTAACAGCAATTCATGTGGTGGGCACACGGATCCCACCTTCATGACTTCCGAGTCACACCTTAGTTCCCACCTGAAGTCACGAGTTCCTGGAGGACATCCTCTGTTAACCTTTCACAAAGCAAAAAAAAAGAGAGTAATTATCCGACAACGATTAAGTCGTTAGTGTTGGGATATTAAATTAAAATTAAACTTTATAATTAAATGAGAGAGTATTAAATTAAGTCGTTATAATTTTATAATTAAATAAAATCGATAATATAATGTATTTAATATTTTTAAAGAGAGAAGAGATACGGGTGGGTTTGAGGATCCAAAGATCAAAGCCTATATATTTCTTCTCCTCTAGTAATAATGCGTTCGTTGTTGAGGACTTAGGACTTAGCACTTGAAAAAAGGGGGACCTAACCAGGGCTACTAAATTTCTCTTCTTGTGCTCTCTAAATTTACCATTTTGGATGCGTTTTTCACCTAAGAGAGCATTCATTATAACTTGTGTTTGTAGGATCCAATCATAAGTGCATCTACTCATTGGAAGAGACCTTTGGTTCAATTGGAAGGATGATAGATACATGATAAAGAAATATTTGATGGATCAAAATCTGATTTGAGTTGCTAATGGTTCAAATTTTGATGGTAGGGATCGTTTAATTAGTAAAGACTTTGACAGATAGAATATATCATAAAATTTTGAACTAAAATTATATCTTCATCATTTACTCTTTGTAAAAAAAATAAATAATAATGATAATAATAATAGAGTTCTCTCGATCGGATCCAATCGAGTTCTCTCACGTTTCTCTCTGCTGTATCTATCGTCTTTAAAAATAGAATTGTTCTTTTTTGCTTAAAAAAGGATGAATTATATATATATATATAAACATTCGAGTTCTGGTCCGATCGCAAAACCTACTTCACATGCAAATTACGTTCACGTTTCTCTCTCTCTCTCTCTTATTTCAAGGAATAAAATGTATCTATCTATCTATCTATCTATCTATCTATCTATCATCTTTAGAAAAAGAGTTGTTTTTTTTGCCGAAAAAAGAAGAATTAGGTTCATTTCACAGTGACGCAAGCAACATAAAAACCTCCTTTGTCGAATCCGAGACGCAAAATAATGCCACCGCGCCACGCCAAGTGGTTGACAAGTGCTCGTCGAGTGCAAGCAAAGATTTCCTGTTGCTGCATTAGAAAATGATGTCAAGTGCTGTGGAATTTTATGTTCCTTTTTTTTTCTTGACTGTATCGATTAGAATAATGTTAGATGGGTGGATTACATCACTGCTGAGATTCCACATTATTGCTAACATCTGCTGCGTGATTCAATTCAACTTATTATTATTATTATTATTATTATTATTATTATTATTATTATTGCATGTTGACATGATATTTATTTTTAGAGGTCAAATCATGTAAATTTTGTGTGTATTATTCGTGGGTTTATAATCTATTGGCCATTGATTATTTTATTACATTCTATGGATCGAAACGTATCTCCAAACCATAGTCACGAATAGTTCCTTAACTATTCTCTCGCCACCGCGCCAACAAAGCTCATCTCGGTTAGATCAATAGAAACCATAGCATCAATCACGTAAACTTGAAACACGCATCAAACGACGGACGCCACGTCAAAAGTATTTTAACGAATCATTGTTGTCATCCAATGCCAACTCGGTAGGTTAATCTCACACAAGCCACTCAACTCAATCAAGCCTAGTCGGCAACATAGCGTGCAATTCAAATCCGACACCCCTCTCTACCGAGAGGCTATTATTGATACACGCCGTGACAAGAAGGTCCGAAGTAGCTTTCCCTTAATTCTCGCCACGGCAATTTTCGTCTCAGAAAGCTATAAATAGCTATGAATACCTTCCTCCCACCCACAACAAACAACTCATTGCCTTCTCTCCTCCTCCCTTTTTATCATTCCTTCAAACCCATTTCTTTTGAGAGTCGACATTGGGTTTCTTTAGGAGGAGGCTTATGAGATTGAATCCGAAAGGTATAGCCTCCTCTCCGATGTATAAGTTAGATGGAGATCGAGAGCAGAGTGGAGGAGCCATAGGACTCTTCAGGTTTTTTCTTCTTTTTTCTTTTTGTATCTAATAAGATTTTTCTTTAATTCTTTTTTAAACTATTATTGATCTGATTCGTAAGACTTCAATATTTGAGTCTCCATTTGATGATGCCAATTACAGCAGTGAAGCCACCATGAGCGACGACGTGTGCTTTGAGATCCTCGCCAGGCTCCCCGTCGAGGCCCTGTTCCGATTTAGCTGCGTCTCCAGGGAATGGCACCGCCTTATCTCCGACGACTACCTCCGGTGGCGGCTTCCCCTTCTCGCCTCCGCTGTCTTCTACCGCTGCGGCGACGGCGAGAGCGAGAAGCCCCGGTTCGCGTGCACGTCCCGCGGCAGCCTCCGTGAATGCAGCCTCGAGTTCTTCCCCTTCCATCGGAGCTCCGCCATCGTCGACTGCTGCCACGGCCTGCTGCTCTCCTACTCGAGCTTCCACTCCATGTTCTACGTCGTCAGCCCCATCACCATGAGATGGGTTGAGCTGCCGCGGCCCCCCAAGAGAGCGCAACTCTCGGTGCTCGCCTTCGACCCCCGGCACTCCTCGGAGTACAAGGTGGTCGCCTTCACCGGCTGGCTCCCGCGGGGCGCCGAGCTCATGGTCTTCGCGTCGGAAACCGGGAGGTGGGCCGAGCGCAGCGTGCAGTGGGGGCTCGACCCCGACGCCATGACCACCACGTTGCGGTACTTCGCGGGGACCCTCTATATCCTGGCCCACCCGAACTACGCCGTGGCGGTCGACCTCGGCGACGACAGCGTGTGCCGTCTGATCGAGCTGCCGGAGGCCATGAAGCATGGGGCGCGTCTCGACATGTCCGCCGGCGGTCTGCAATACGCCTGCAACGACGGCGGTCGGCTCAGGGTGTGGATGCACAACGAGTCGAGCGGTGGTGGGTGGGTGCTGAAGCACAGCGTCAACGTTAATGGAGCAGTAGTGGCGCTGCATCCGGAGAGGGAGGTGGCGTACCTGAGGGCGGACTGGAAGCTCGTATCGTATGATCTGAGGAAGAACAAGGTCGAGGAGGTGTTGGAGATGGAGGAGGAGAGGGAGACGGCATGCTATGTGGTAAACATGTGGTTATTTCCTTTCTCGCGGCACATGTCGGATTGCTTGGCCACAAGGACGGTGGTGGAGACATATCCAAGTGATGCGAAGGAATACAGTGTGTGAATGTGACAAAGTGCAGTTGTTCATCATTATCTTTAGAGGAAAATCCATGACCATACGTTTTCCATCCTTTATATATATATATATATATATAACGTTAAAAGAACATCAACGTTATATTATCATTAAAAAAATCAAATGATTATTTTATAAATATATTATATAGTAGTACCGACGGGGCCGCGATCGTCGCCGTGACAACACGTATCAGCACAGGTGATTCGTGTGTGCCACCTCCCCCGCCGTGTGTTGCCCACCTGTGCCCGTACATTCCCCTTGCTTCCGTTCGATTCGAGAGTTCACTAAGAGTGAACGCCTCAATGTGGGTCTTGGTTTGCGTACAAGCCGAAGCCACACTGTTCCCTCTCCACCCACGCCACTCAGCTTCTTCCCCAAACCAGCACTCCGCGTCTTCTGTTCCTTTCATGCCCTATATATGCTCTTCACCTTCCTCTCTTTCTCTCTCTCTCTCTCTCTCTTTCTCTGTGAAGCCACCCACCATGAGCGACGATGTGTACATGGAGATCCTCGCCAGGCTCCCTTTGAAGCCCTTGTTCAGGTTCAAGTGCGTCTCCAGAGCCTGGCGCCGCCTCATCTCCGACGACTACTTCCTGCGGCGGCTGCCGCTGCTCACCTCCGCCGTGTTCTACCACTGCAACGCCGACGCCAAGGAGGCGAGATTCGCGTGCACCTCCGGCGGTGGCGATCTCCAGGAGTGCGGCCTGGAGTTCTTCCCCTTCCACCGGGACTCCGACATCGTCGACTGCTGCAGCGGCCTTCTGCTCTCCTACTCCAGACTCCGCGCCACGTTCTACGTCGTCAGCCCCATCACCAAGCGGTGGGTGGCGCTGCCGCAGACACTTAAGAGCACCCATCTCGCCGTGCTGGCCTTCGATCCCTGCCACTCCTCGGAGTACAGGGTGATCTCCTTCACCGGCTGGATCGCGCAGGGTTCCGAGCTCGAGGTCTTCTCGTCGGCGACCGGGGACTGGGCACAGCACAGCCTGCACTGGGGGGTCGACTCCGACACCATGACGGCCACGCTACGGTACTTCGCTGGAATCCTCTACGTTGTTGCCTTCCCCAACTACATTGTGGCGATCGACCTCGACGGTATGAGGTGCCGTCGGATCGAGTTGCCGGAGCCCATCAAGCCCGAAGGGAGCATCGACAAGTCCGGCGGTTTTCTCCACTACACCTGCAGCGACGGCGGCCGGCTCAAGGTTTGGATGCTCGAGGACGCCGACGGTGGTGAATGGGTGCTGAAGCACAGCATCGAGGTTGCGACGATCTTGAGACAAGTTCCGGTGAACACGCGTCAGCAGCTGCAACTGTTGGCGCTCCACCCGGAGAGGGAGGTGGTGTACCTGCGGGCGCCGGGGAGGCTCGTGTCGTATGACCTGGAGAAGAAGGAAGCCGAGGTGGTTTGCGAGTTCAGGAAGGAGAAGGAGGGAGTTTACTTGGTGCAGATTTGGCTGTTCCCTTTCTCGGGGCACATGTCGCATTGCTTGGCTCATTGAAGGCAGTAGACATCCAGTAAAAGCTGAAAGAAGAGAATGCAGTAATGTGTCAGTTCATCTCTCACAGATACTTGTAATTTGCTTTGATGATTTCCATTAAAGCTATGCATTCGACAAATTATTTATGAAGAAGGCATGTCCATACTTTTTCACTGCTGCACGTAAAGTTACACAAAATTTATCCCCTGGTCCGACAAAAGACACATTAAAGCCTAAAGCAGTGGTTTAGAGTGAGTACAACAATAAAAAAATATCTTTCCTAAATTGAATGAACATCACAGAGAACAATTGGTACTCGAGAGGAATCCAGATAAGATTGCAAGGCTACCAGCAGCTCATCAATCACAATGGAAAGAAGGAACCATCAAAAGACAGAATCCGGTGTCAAATTGGAGGAAGACACCAGTGTGGGCACGAGATCACATGCGACATGTAGATGCTGGAGTCAACCAAGGAAAAATAAAGAGAAGACCAGATAAATGCCGCATTTCAATGTACTACAGCAGCTTGAAGCGTATTTTGAATGCATTTACTTCTTGAACATATTCTCAAGATGCAGAATGCGGAACACAACGACAATAAGTTTTACATTGAAGTATGAACAGAAAGCAATGTAAACTACTTTCTCCAGTAGCTCGTCACCTATCTCCAACGAAATAATGCAACTAAGATGTTGATGAATCTATAGTGCATCTTACATATCCCAATAATTAACAGAAGGTTGTGGCACATTGATAGTGCCTCGTGCTACCCATGGTGCTTGATACGAGGAAAAAGCCCTAGAATGTGCTCTGGCATGAAATCGTGTCGTGTAAGAATCCCGACAATAGGAGGCCTCTGCAAGCAAAAAACAATCTCTCATGTGAGATAGCTGAAGCTTGTTACAAATTGTTGGAGAAAGCAAACATACAAGAAACAGAAACCAATGTAGGATTCTCAGTTAACAAGCCATATGAATAGACGCATGTAGCACCAACTAAACTAGGTTTTGAGGTGCTCCAAGAGTGCCACATCTTACAACAGAGAACCCATGATACATGAAGTTACATGAACATATTAATAACCAAATAAATTGACAACTAATCATCGCCATATGAACTTCTTAAGCTGGATCATTCAGAACCAGTCAGAGTTAACCATTAGTGGAAGTTGGAAACTACAAACTAGCAGCATAGTTGCATAACAGAAGAAAAGTTTCTATCTGAGCCATTCTGTTCTAAAATCTCTGTCTGTGATTACCAATGCCTATGTAAATTCAACAGGATGCTCATACAAATAAAAAAAGGTGCACCTTTTATTGCCTCATTTTTAGAGGAAAAACAAGGGCATGGTATAGCTGTAATTCACTTCAGAGGCTTTGAATTCCATTGACTTCCATGAAATCAGCATAGTAGTGCTGAATTATGCATCTAGAGTGAACTTGCTAAATTTAAAAGAAATGATTGGTTCATCAATATGCAAGTAATGTGAGTGCGTAAGAAACTTCATTTTAATGTTAAAGAAAGAAAAATACCAGAGAGGATATTCTAATTCTGGTTGGAGAATATCAACATAGTAAAATACTGAATTATGCATCTAGAATGAACATGCTAAATTTAAAAGATATGATTAGTTGATCAATATGCAAGTGATATAAGTGTGTAAGAAACTTCACTTTAATGTTCAAGAAAGAAAATTACCAGAGAGGATATTCTAGTTCTGGTTAAAAGTAGCTCAGTTAACTCATTGAAAAATATCAGCAAAATAAAATACTACAAGAAACTCTTACCAGAGATATAAGCTTGTGGCAATTTGAGGTGCTTAATTATTGCATTCAATTATCTAACTACTGATAATAATATACCTAAAAGTGCACAAGTGGAAGGACTACTCACCCCTGGAGTCTTTGGCACAACACATAGATGCCTCAGTCCGAGCTCTCTGAAAAGAATTGCAGCCTTTGCCAGAGACATGGTCTCCGCCACTGTGTATGGTGATCTATTAGTAATTGGGTGGAGATCAACATACATTTCCATTTCCTCTTCATTGATATCTATTTCCTCCAATTTCACACCCTTACCAGATCCTGCTTTCGCAAAATCATATGCACCAAATCTCTGCAAAACATCTGCTGCCCCGGTTGACACTCTCTCCTTTGTAAATCTCTTTCCCTTGAGCAACACAAGCAGATGTGTCCTTAGTACAAGTCCACACAGTTCTGGTACAACTGAGAAAGGTGGCTCATCAACTACCGGAAATCCATTATGACCTGTCAATCGTATGGCATGAACTATATTTCCCACACTTTCGACCCCAGAGAGGGTAATGAGTGGGCCTGAGACCACATCACTGGCCACCAAGTTTCTCATGTAAGGCTCAGCATGAGCCTCCATGAAAGGGAAACCCTTCATCTTCACCATTTGATCATAAACTCCTTTGTTGAAGCAATCAGCAACAGTTTTGGACACAAGGAGAACAAGCATTACCAAGGGGAGCATCAGAAGATCATTGGTGAGCTCAAGTAGTATGACACAAACTGAGACTGTCATTCTCATAGTTCCTCCAAGAAAGGAAGCTGCGCCAAGGAGGGCAAACAATCCTTTATCTAGTTTAGATAAAGAACCAAGAAAGGTGCCCACTAGACGACCATATGAGGCTCCAGCCAATATGACAGGGATGAAGAGGCCAGAAGGGACGGCAATGCCATAAGTAACAATGCCAAGGCAATAAACTCCAATGAAAAAGATGAAAAGTGTAGAAAGACAGAACTCATTGTCAGTGCCACCACTAAAAAGATTACGAATAGCATCATCATTGGTGTTGAGAAAGAGGGAGGCAAGGTCATTGTACTGGTTTGGAGGACATTGGAAATTCTTATAGTTACCAGAGCGACCAATAGTTGGGCATTGATCATGTGCATCTGGAGGGCATGGGGTGCATTTGGCCAGCCATGGAAGTCCATATGAGCAGCAAGAAGTCAACAGGGAGACAGCAACTGTGAGAAGGATCTTGAATGGAGCTCCTCTCCTGCAATAGGTTAAAGCACCATAATAAATGAAAACTAAAGATTCGGATATTATAGCATTGTGACTATACATGTCAGAAACTATAACGAAATAGAATTTGATATAGCATCCAAACTAGAAACTATAGAAAAGATGAACCAAAAACGAAGAAATCAGAGCATACTCATTGAAGATGCTATATGTGCGAAGTGTCTTGTCAATGAGAAAGTTGTACAGACTTCCAAAAATACCACCAACAATACCAAGAACTATCACTGCGATCAGATCAGGTGTTCCATATGCAGGAACACTGGAGCTGAGGTCAAACATTATCAATCCTCCCTGCCCAAAGAGACCACAGTTTCCACTGCGGCAGAAGTCTATAAAAGTTCTCAATACCACAGCAACTACTGCTGTTGTGAAAAATGTTCTCCAAAGAAGGGCACTTCGCCACCTGAAAACACAAGAACAATGACATTTTTATAATATCATTATAATTTAAGGGATATATTAATCATACTGTAGAATTGCAATACATTATGCCCTTTTCCAAAGTAGAATTTTCTCCAACAGTTAGTGGCAATCTTCCTGCTACACATAACACATATATATAACTGATGCCAAGCTACTATTTTTTGGTATGACTTTTCTGTTAGGATGTGCTCATAAGTTCTACATTGTATTAAGTTACCAATCAAGACATGGGCAAACCATCGAGAGACTTATGACATTGTTTTATTACTTTTTACTATGCCGCTGATATATCATGAACTTCTGCGATTATTAAATAAAAACAATCTCAAATATGAATATCTGAACAACTACCACTTAGCCTTCAACAAATTTTAGTAAAAAATCTTTATATGTGCTTAGAGAAAGAATGATACCAAGATGCTGCTTCTTCAAGGGCAAAGAGGACCCCACCTACTGGGGCTCTAAAGGCAGCTGCCACACCTGCAGCTGCCCCACAGGTTATCAGATCTCGACGATCTCGATCATTCTTGAAGTATCTGAGCCATGTCCATGTTAGACGGTACTTGCGTGATCCACCCTGACCAAGCAGGGAAGCTATGCATGCTCCAGTGTGTACCATAGGCCCCTCCTTACCCAAGACAAATCCAGCAGAAACTCCCCCTATGGAGCCAAATATCTACAGATTAACAAATCAAAATTAATCAGCCATTCTCGGTGAAATAGTGGGGTACTATCAGCTGTTCATTTATTCTTTCTGTAATAAGTTGTTTTAAAACTTTCCAATACAACAGAGATGGTTATTTGTGCTTAAGCATATGAAAATTTCTGAGAAATGACTGCAGCTAGCATTCCTGACAAGCACCTTGATTGGATTTTGATTTAAAATGCAAGACATATAGAGAGCTTGCTGAGGTTTTTACATAGCCTTGATTGCAAAAGATTGAGAAGGATACACATCTATGTAACTGCAGGAAATTCCTAATATAACATGCTTAAGAAATACCAATGACCAGCTACCCATTACTCCTCAAACTTCTCTATATGATTTTTCATGCTGGGTTAGTTAATGATATTAATATTCTTTTATGGTCCATGCAGCCCTCATTCTTAAGATCTTGGTTATTGGAATTTATTTTATAGTCCATGCAGCTCTCTAACTATGCTTAGGATCTTGGTTGCTCTTAATCCAGTCAAAACATCTAAAAGACTGAATTAAAACTCAGATCTATAGTGACCAAATTTTTAGCTCAGTAAATTCGGCCTCAAAGTGAAAAAAATTTGAGCATAGAAGTTATTGTATTAATTTCCCTGGAGATGGTGAGACCAGACTTGATTGGTGATCACAATAATGTGAAAATAATTTACTGAACCTCAAGCCCTACTGTGATTTTCTTCAATAAATCAGGAAGATTGATGGAAGTGATACACATTAGAAAACCTGGATATCAAGTTGCTTCTTGTTGCTATCCAGTTCCATAATTACAGTTGAATGTAGAACAAGAAAAACAAGAAACAGGCCAACAATATCAGGTTAGGTCCTACCTTCACAAAGAGTGTACTAGGAGCCAATATTGAATAAGCATCAACACCATTTAGATAAGCTTTAACTTCAGGAATGCCAGATCCAGCTGCCGCAGGCGCAACATAAGCACATAAGGCAGCAGCTGCTGCTGCCAGAACTAAGTTGCAGCCAGCATATACAACAAATGCTTTGTGATAACTGCACCGAACCAGATAATGATCACTTAAACTTATTCTAGAAAAGTGAGTAGCAGAAAACATCATAGAAGTATTCGGTTTACATTAACATAATAGCTTGGAGCCTTTTTCCTGCAGTATTTTCAGTATGAACTTCTCCTAAATGCAATAATCCAACTGCAGTCTGATTCATCAGAAAATGGTCTACTAACACAAATTCCAAATTCAGTTTTAATCAGAGAAAGATATGCTTAATGAAAGCAATTGCCTCCACAATATATAAACTTGAATTTGTGGAACATTACATAATTTAATTGTTAAATATAGTGAACACTTAAAACCAACTTTCTAATAAGCTATTCTAGGCCTTTTCCCATAATGATCACTCAACATAAACATGGAGCGCATCTTTGTATGTTCTGGAATGATATGCTTTAGACAACTCTTTCTTCAGTGATTTGTAAAAAATTAGCTGATCTCTTCTTCCATAAAATCCTTTTTGGTAATTATTAGAGTAAGGCAAAGCCATTAACAAACGCTAACTCGATACAAGGGAAAGGTAGAAGCCTCCATCATTGTTAATTGCTTTCACTTGTAGGTCCACTAGATCTTCCCAGATTCTAACAATGATAGTAGCCGAACAATTGGTTCAAGCACTGGAGTGATGCATATTTCTATCAAATTATCTCATGTTCATACTAATTACTAGAGCTGTCCATCATCAGCAGTTTCCATAATAGAAAAATTAAAATGACTGCCTATTTGTAAATGTTTGTAATGCACAGCCTAGCTACATTCAATAAAACCATGTCTATTTTAAAACCAGGGTTGATACATGATGTACATAGACAATATCTATATATCCTTGCTAGTTTCTCAATCTTCACATATACTGGCCATGTAACTGAAAAGCATTGCTGCATTCCACTTATGAAAAAGCACAATATCACAAGCAAAATTGTTGCCAAAATATTACTAAGGTGACTAGCAGAGGTGTCCGGGATCCTAGTTTGAAACTATATATATTTCTCTTATCAATACATAATGGTTAGAGTAGTAAAAAAGATGCAATAACTAAACATACTTAATTCAAGTCTTCATTTCTTGATTTACAAAGCAACATGATTAAAAAAAAAAATGCTGCCACCAATTTTGGGGTCTTGCATGTCATTACTTGTTCTGATTTTTTCCAGGTCAAGAATTTGAAATCCTTTTGATATTAAGAATAAAAGACGAGGTGTTTCATGACCAGGAGAATTACTTGGCTAAAATACTTGGGCAGTCATCTTTACAAGCATCCAAACCTAGAACCCACTAAAGTGAAGAGGGGAACCAACCAATCACCCAGGGTCACATTAATTCCTTCTTATGTGATTATGCTTCACAATTTATCCCTCATCATCCTTTCAAACTTTGCATATGCAAGATGGTCAAACTGTCTACTGAAACATAGCTTTCCTATGCTATATGAAACCTCAGGCTGATCTTTCAAAAAAAGTTTACTAATCAGGAACTCAGGTTTCTTACATTTCCTCATCTTTGGATGCATTATAACAATCTGTTGAAGTGGTTTCAATAGATGGTGTAAACGTTACCTATGCTTCAGCATAAGATTACTTGTCAGCAACAACTTAAATCCAGCTATATTCTCCACAGCAAGGTTGTTGAAAAATCCAACTAGCCCAGTGACCAAGCCTATAAGAAGTGCAAGGGTCCACTTAAGAACTACATACTGAAATATCTGAGCTTTTTTCCTTGATCTCCAATCTTCTTTATATAGGTCATTCTCCACAATCCTGCAGAAAGTAGAGAGTTCAAGTATCATTGATAAAATACTCATATACCCTAATTATAATTTGTACAATAAACCAAAATAAACAAAATTCTAACATCTTTTTGAACAATTGTGCAACATTCTAAGATAGACCTGAGATGAATTCAGATCAGTGTGCAACTAGAAGCCTATATTTGGTGAAGAAGCTTTAGTTAAACTCTGAAAGATTTTAACACACTGTGAAATACAATCTGTAGCAACACATTTTTTAATAACACAACAAATGCCATCTTTGTTTAACATCTATCATTTCCTCATGTCAGTAAAGGTTGTTACGTCTCAAACAAGTGAAGGTCTGATCCATAGTAAATTTTCCTTTCTAACTTAGTTGCAGACAAAGAATTTCCTCCAGAAAGTCAATTTATGCTTACAAAGAATTTAAAGCTAGAAAATATATCATACTAAGCATCTATATACAGAGATAGGGAAAGACTGAAATTTTACAGTGTTATATAGCATTTTCCTATCATGTCGTTCAAGGATAGGTTGCCGGGGTGTTCCCCAGGCAACCAGAAGATCAAGTAAGCAAGGTCATAAATGCATAATTCCAAGCGGATAGAGAAACGATATAGATACATCTGCATAGATTTGGTATTGGTCATAAATCCATAATTCCAAGCGGATAGAGAAACAACATAGATAAATCTGCATAGATTTGGTATTAACAGGAAAAATAAAACATTAGACCAACTCTGTTTATCTGATGGTTTAATTCTCAGCCTCAGAATTGCATGCAGCTTAAAGAAATAAAATGCGAGAAGTTACCACAGGGGATGCCCTTACTCATAGTCCAAACTCTCGATGGGGCAGACGTTGGCGCCAACGACGGCAAGCTGCGACGTGGTATTCATGGTGCGCCGCCTGAGGAGGGGCTCCCTCATGCCCGCCTCCTTGTCATCGAAGAAGTTTGACCCATTCCTCTTCATCTCCCTCGGCGCTGCCGCCTCGTCCACGGTACTCTCGATGTCCTCACCGCCCTCGCTGTGATCCATCTCTGCTTAGCTTCGTCAACTTTACATGACCTGCTTCGTAACAACAGATCAGAGAAGGAAACCATCTGAAAACACCGTCCAATAAATAGCTTATCGTCGTTTCATCTGCGAGATCTAATTAATTACAAGGATATCTTCTTAATGCGTGCAATCTTTAACGATAAGAACCGACTGCACTTGTGTTCGACGGTGTTGCTTGCAGTGTGGATGAGCCCACGGAAGCGCGAAAGCTTTTAGTGATCGTCGAGAAATCAGGGCCGTCCAATTGAAAAGATGGACGGCGACGTTGCTCCGTTTCGTTAGCTGCCAAGGCGTTACGTTGGTGCACGCGTCGACAACGGCCCAGGAGTTCGAGGAACAAAATTACCCGCATCTCTGACCTTCCCAGGAAGCGCACCGGTGGTCCCACGTCGGCTGCTCTCTCTCCAATGAGAAGGCTGGTATGAACGAGGATAGCGAGCAGCCACGTAACTATTAATCATTCCTTTAACCTCCTGTAATTAGCCAATAAGTAACGACAGGTGGATAAACCTCATTTAATCCATGAAGAGACCTCCCCAGTAAATATTTTTCCTGCATCAGAGTATCACCTGAGGCGCAATTGGAACAATCGTGATGCTTATCACCCTATAATTACATGTGATTGAGAACAGATACAGTCTATGGTTTATTTTATTTTAGGTGGCCACGTGCAATGATAAAGCTAAGGAAAGGACAATTCAATTGTTGGAAGAGGTTTCAAGGCACAGATATAGTTTCCAATGCCCACCACCGCAACAGCTTGCAGACTTCATTGGACGTTCTACTTAACTAACATTCGAAGCTAATCTTTCCTGTCAACATGCGACAAGCACGACCTTTCATGGTTATGCATTGAAGCCCGAATGCATAGGCCTTCGAATACATCGATTGAACTCCAAGCGAGAATGGGATGCGCAACCGACACCGATTCCAATGCCATGGCGTGTGTGATCGTCACAGCCATGTATACCGTACGAAGACCTTGTACGATTAGGTCCGTCTGTTAACATCCCTAATAGGGATGTTCTCGTACGCATCAATGCCGAATGAGACGGGGAACGAGACAAGTCCAGTCCCGTTGCTTGGCCTGCTCCCAGTCACTATTCTTGGAAAGGGGTAAAAAATTGCTTGGAAAGAAAAGGAGGAGAAGAATCGAAACCTTTTGAGCCGATCGGTCTTGGATGCCGATGATGTAGGTTGGAATCGATAAAGCAGAGGAGCGATGAAGGGATTACCTCGAGGGGAATCAAAAGCGATCAGGAGAGATTTCCGGCTCTCCGCATCGATCGACGAGCACCCAAAAGGAGGAGGAGGAAGGAAGAAGAACGGAATCCAATCAAACCCGTTTTTGGGGCTCCTTTTCCGCGAGGACGGAAGAAGCGGAGCCGGGTCGTGTTCGTGGGAAGGAAAGCGACGGAGAGCGGAGACAGATTTGGGAGTTGGCGAGGAAGAGACGCGGTAAACGAGGAGCGGTCTTCCCCCACTTTATATAGCCGCCTTACGGTTTCGGTCTCGGTTTTTGTGGGGTAAGAAAATAATTATTACATGAAATAGGAACTTAACTGTTGAGATCTGGAATTACCAACCGTGGACGTCTGATCACGATCGAACGGTCTCGATGATAAAGCGACGCTTGGTTGTCATCACTGTATGCTCGCATGACATCGTGTGGGAGAATGCTTGCGGACCGACCAGCTCATTTGGCACGAATCGTTTTGGGCTATAGATGGGCCAATTGTGGTTGTGATTCATGTTGGATTCCACGTGTTGATATATGATTGGATAACTTGTGTTTTGAACTATAAAGTGGGTATTGGATCCTTTTGAACTAATTAGGATCTTCTAACGATACAGATCAATCGGGATTTAGAATAAGATTTTGATACGTAATGGACAAGTCACGTCATGTCTTCTAACTCTTTAATTGATATAGATTAATAGGTGATAGTGAGTTTGATGATATCAGCATGGACCCATTCACTCAACTGACAACTTGCTGCCACCTAAATGATAACGTGGGCAGAAGAACCCATATGTCTCCCCTTTCATAGTGGCGAACGACAGGGTAGCGATCTTCCACCCTTGAATAATTGTAGTTTTCGAAAAAATGGTATAAGTCGATTGTTGGAAGCACTAACCCATAGCGACAAATCATATTTGCTCCCTTCTTTGGTAGCCTAGTGCGTAGGCCATCATCACGCATTTATCTCATGCGTTAGCATTAACAAATGATACTCTTGTAATTGTCCTTCGTTGACGACATAGTGAATAGGCCCATACTTGTCAGTTATCAGTCTCCTTCTATCGACTACCTAGGCATAAAAGTCAATCCCCAAGGCCCGAAGAAGGGAATCAGAGTCAAGACTTCTATTGTTCATACCCCTACTATTCGCACTCGCAGTTATACAATACCATCGGAGATTAGGTCAGATTTTTTTGATGTTGATTGCTTGTGTAGGATAACTATACTTTATTGTTATAATGTCATAAAAATTTACTTTATTATTATAATGTCATAAAAATTTACTTTATATTTTTCAGAAAAATATGAAACTAACTTTAGATATCATTTTTCTATGCATTGGATGCCAATTTGCATGTACTCCAATTTCTTTATTTATTTTTTTCTAATATAAGGTATACACTCAAAGTAACAAAGAGGATGCATAAGAAGGGAAAGGAACTCTTGTGTGCAAAAGTTCAGTTCATCCCTTTTGCCTCAACCCAAGAATTTAGATGCAAGGGTCAGGTTTCACATTCCCATTGGAGCTGCCATAAACATTAACACAAATAGACGTTGCATTTTGGGCTTGCTTGTCTTTTCCGTTGTACTCCAAGCTAATGTCACTGAGCTCCACTCCCTCACATGGTGCGGCCACACTGCACACTAGTTTATAAGCTACTGGTGAGGCAAATGTCCCCGTGATATTTCTATACTTGATATCCGTGATCTTAACCAAAGAAGGATCCTACATAGAGAAAGGAATGATGCACAAATTTCAAGATTGAGTCCATTTAAGAACTCTAATGATATATTTAGTAGTAGTAGGAGCAATAAGGTATACCTTTCCGGGACAATTAGCATTTGGGCAATAGTTCTGATCTATGATGATAGGGTTATAGACATTGTTCATGATGATGTGTTCAAAGAGGAAATCAGTGGCCTTCAAACTAGATGAAGAAGATTGCCATGTCTTGATCCTCAATCCATTTGTTGTACCGGTAAGATTGCATTGCATCACTTTCAGCCCGATGACATCTTTCTCACCAGCATTTTTGCCGAGACTACCGACGCTGATGCCATGGCCAGGACCGCATAACACATTAAAGATGGTCAAATTGGTGCAGCCCGAGCCGATGGAGATGCAATCATCACCAGTGCCGATGACCGAGTTAGCAACCTGGATATTGGTCGAGTCGGCGATGTGGATGCCATCAGTGTTGGGGCTATCTCCCGGAGCACTGATCCTAATGGAATCAAATGTAATATTTCTTGATTTAAGGACATGAACGTGGAAGAACTTGCTGTCGATAAAATTGATGCTGCTGATGGTTGCGTTCGTGACGAAACTAAACACCAAGGTCTATACAGTAGTGTTGCAACAATTGTTAGTGCATTTCAAAGTGAGAACGAAGTAGTGTTAATTTCTGCATGGTTAGAACAAGGAAGACAAGGCTAGCATACCTTCGGTAGGGGTTTGCAATTGAGTATCTTTTTGCATTGGTTATAAGGCCATGCAGAAGCTCCTTGTCCATCGAATCTTCCACCTCCTGAGATAACTAGTCCATTAATGTACTGAAAATCGAGCCAATTTTCTTTGTAAGCTTCGAGATGGGTGGATGCTAGTAGCTGCCCTTTCACTTGCATCACCATTATGCCTTTGCAAGGCCCTCTGAAGATTGTTGGACCAAGCAGGTATGCACCCTCTGGGATCACTATCGTTGTTCTCCCTTCCACCGTGCATGCCGCACTCCATGCTGCTTCAAAAGCCTACCATGTCCATAATTGTTACAACAGTGAGTATGAAGTTGTCGTGATAACCAATACGAAATGTTTCTTATGTTTGTCCTCTATTCCACTCAATCTTGCTATAATTTAAGTTCATGAAGATGTTTAAATTCATGAGAAAGAAGACAAAAACTATTGTTTATAGTAATAACTTATAATAAACATGAAGAGCTACCTTTGTGTTATCAGTTTGGCCATCTCCTGTTGCTCCGTAATCTTTCACATTGTAAACACCGATAGCCATGTCTACCCTCACCCCGCTTAAGACGAGGGATAACAAGCCAATCACAATAATACTTAATTCTACACTCATTATCAAAAGTCTTCTCCGCGATCGATGTATACTCCAAATTAGCACTTTTGTTTGCGTATCAATAATCTGAATGAAGTAATCATTTATATTGAGGGCATGCAAAAGGCTTCTTCTCGTGTAATCAACTTGTAAATATATTTTAAGTAATTTTTGACCACTAAGTTAACGATTACTTACTATTTATATATATGCTTGCGGTTGAGAAAGATATGTATGATTACTAGTTTGCCATTTCACTACTCTATTCTTGGCCTATTTTCAACCAGAAACAACCTCTTCCTTTGTACGGTGTTGTCTCCATAATTTGTAAACTTTGTGAGCAATAACCTCTTTCTTCGTAAGGTACTATCTCCATAATTTGTAAACTTTGTGAGCAATATTGGTGTGATGAATATCCAAAATCTATAACTTTTATGCTATGTAGAAAGTGAAAAAGAATCATGTATAATGTCATTGTATTCAAAATATTTATGTATGTGAAATGAAAGGATGAATTAAAAGAAGAGCTAATAAGTTTTTGTATGATATACATGTAGAGATCGGAGGATGAAATGTGATCTAAATATGTTTAAAATATAAAAAAGGAGGTTTGAGTTAATAAGTTTATGGATTTGATTGGATTAAGATGAATAACAGTAATAGTTAGATATAGACGAACTATCCCATGAGTTTAAAATTTAAACCCTTTCGGACAAAGATAATGGTGGATTGAATTGATGTCCAATGTGATATGTTTTATATTATATCTTAGAAGCTCCAATTCTAGAGAACACAAGACTTGAAGAATTATTTATTATTGTATTAAATTTTATGAAATCATATAACTATTAAAACTAATATTATATTTTTTTAATATATTTGAACGAATACAAGGTTAAAATAACTACTAAAACAAATAATACTATAAACTTAAAATAATTTCATTTCTTAAAATAGCATTGATCCTGATGGAATCAAACGTAGTGTTTCTCGATTCAAAGTTATGAATGTGAAAAAACTTACTGTCAACAAAAGAAATGTTACTAATGGTTGCGTTCAAGGCGAAACTAAACACCAAGTTCTACATAGTAGTGTTGCAGTGAATTTTAGTGCAATTCAAAGTGAGAATGATGTGGTGTTAATTTCTACATGGTTATGGCTAGGAAGACATAGCTACCACACTTTGGGTAGGGGCCTATAATTGTATGTCTTTTCGCATTGGGTATAAGACCATAAAGAAGCTCCTTATCTATTGAAACTTCTGCCTCATGAGATAAATATTTCATTATTATTCTAGAAATCGAGCCTATTTTGATTGTTATACACGAGATGGATGGTTGCCAGTAGTTGTCCTTTCACTTGCATCACCATTATGCCCATGTAAAGCCCTTTGAAGAATGTTAGATCGAGCAGGTCTGCTCCCTCCAAGTTCACTATCGTTGTCATCCTTTCCACCGTGCATGCAGCACTCCTTATCGATTTGAAAGCCTACCATGTCCATAATTGTTATAATTATAAGTATAGAGTTATCACGATAACAAATAAAAAAAGTTTCTTATATTTTTCCTTTGTTCTGTTCAAATTTTTGCAATTTAAGTTCATGAAGATGTTTAAATTCAAAAGAAAGAAGACAATAACTATTGGTTATGGTAATAATCTATTCTAAATATGAAAAGTTACCTTTGTACTATCAGTTTGACTATCTCCTACTTATAAGTCAAATAATCATTCTAACATTAAAATCAATTATCCTTATAAAAATTTTAAATTAAATTATTATTATGCATCATGAAAGTATAACAATCTTAATATCAAATTTTTAAAATATGAATCAAGATTAATTAGAGAAGACTTTACCTCTTCTCGACTTTCCTCTCCTTAGGATCATCTCCTCCGGAAATCATCTTTTCAATTCTCTCATTGTTAGGCTCGATACGAAATAAGGAACGAGGAGCCCCTTTATAACAGTGAAAATGCGATCTCTTCCAAAGATAAATAATAATTTTATTTTATTTTAAATTTATTTATATTTTACTCTTCTGCACAAAGATAAAAATATAATATTCATTTCTTATGGTTCACACACAAAAATAGAATATGGACTATTTACATCCTAAAAATCATATCACTCATTAGGAAATAAATTAATTAATAATTTAATTTTGCTAAACAAATTCACTTATCCACATGATTAAGGAAATTAATTTTAATCATTTCCTTAACCATACCACACAAACAAGTAGGAAAATAATATATATTAAATAATATATTATTTCTAGTAATTAATTTATGGTAAGGGTGAAATTATCGATGATTACAATATGATTTATAATGTGAGGGTCAACATATATGTTACGATGTATGGTCTAGGAGTGAATGTGTATGCTAGGACATGTAGTATGAGAATACACATATATATTATAAAATATGATGCAAAAGTTCATAGATGTATTATGATTTCAACTGTAAGTACTATGATTATCATTGCATAATTGTATTTTGATTTACTTTAAAGTAAAAATTTTATGTCTTTATTAGGTAGTTGTCATACCATTTGTCATGACATGTTTTATGCATTTATAGATATATATGATGTGGAAGTGCATGTAGATGTCATGATGTATGATTAGGAGTTCATAAGTATACTATGATTTTTCATTGTACATACCATGACCTGCACACATGAATTATGATTTACTTTAAATAAGAGTTATATCTTCTTATTATGCATCTATCATGTTACGAGATGGTACGTTGCTAAAGAGGCCATACTTAAATAAATTTACAATGAAATATCTTTTGCAATCATAGATATGTGAGTATGAAATTGTATGTAGATATCGTGAAATGTTATTTCATAATTCATAAATATATTATGTTTCTATTACTTAAATTAGGATATATCCATGCACATATGTATTATGATTTATTTTGACTTAGAGCTTCACCTGTTTACTCTACAGCTATTATTTTATAGGGTTGCAAGTTGGTAAACAAGCCATAAAAATGTGACATTACCATGAAAAGTTTCATGCAAATGAATTAAGTTGTACGTAACATAATACAAGCTCACTTAAATAAAACACAAAAAAGCTTATATTTACTAAGTCATCACTTATTATAGATCCTATTTTATATAAAAGAATATTATTAACCCATCCATATGATATGCAAAGAGGTGAGTAGTTATGGGCCTTTGTCAAAATAGATATAGATAACAACCTCTGAACATATTTTTATGTACATATTTTTTTGGATCAAATATACATATGTGGTTTGAGATTATAGGTTTATAACATATGTACAACTATCAAGCATCACGGTCTATAGGTGAGGTCTTGCATTTAGTTTAGCAATAAAATATTTTTTTTTTCTGCTACCCTATGTTTGATAGTTGTAGTAAACTAAAAAATATCATCTTATCTCAATCATAAATGTATGATATATGTAGAATTTGAAGTAGTACGTTACATGAAATCCTATAACAAGGCTCAGGTGTGTTTCTAAGACTATATCAGACAACTTAAGTATACAATACTTTATCTTCTCAAATCCTCTAAGATTGGAGTCCTTTTACCAGGCATACCCCTAATGTAGTGTTTAGAAGATGCATTGACAACTTGGCACCAAATTTGCGACCTGCTTAGTTCTTAGACTTGGTTAATTTGTGACTCAAGATGTGTGTTATGATTAGAATATTATCATACTAAAAATTGAAACATATATCTCGATTAATTTGACTAATGCTAAGGCATGACGACTAATAATATAGATTTTTCAATGTATTTGAATGAATACAATATTAAAATAAAAACTAAAATCAAATAACATTGTAAAGTTAAAATAATTTCATTTGTTATATGAATCATTATTTATTTTTGGTTACAAACTTACATAAAATGTTTATATTTTTTAAATAATAAAATATTTTTTTAGTCTATTAAATAATTATGTATGATATATACATTTATAATTTGCACACAAATACATTGATTGAAAACATATACCATGCTACTTTATAAGCTGACATGACAAAAAATATCATTTATTTATTTTTTATTATAAATATTCGATAAAAGTTTGTAACTCTCAAACCTCTTTTTCATAGAACAATAAGATAGAATAAACCTATGTGAAAATTTAAAATTCTAATGATAATTAAACACATAACCAACTATCCTTCATATTTTCTATGATTTCTCTTTTTCTATTCTTTATCTTTTCCTACATTACCTTCGATGTAAGTCCATATTTTTTTTAATCTGTAATTAAATTGATTATCTAATATCATGTAACATTTATTAAATATGGAAAGCAAAAATTAATTGATCAAATATCTTAAATGCTTTGTCTAATCTACTTTTCCGAATAATTCATCTATATTTTTGTTTTTCTTTAATCCTTCAATCTCTTTATCATGACAACTTTTTTGTTCTTTTATGAATATTTTTTTGTTCCTTTAATGGTAATTTGAAAATTAGGTAACTATATCAGCATGATTAAATATCAAAATTAATCAATATCTAGTACAATATAGAATTCATTTAAGTAAAAGAACCCAAAATTTTCAAAAATATACCAAGTCAAGTGTTGTTTTAGATTTTATTTAATTTTTTTTATAAAAATGATTCTCCAATAAAATCTTCTCGATACTAAGTATTATTATGACTAACATCATAAATGTATGGTCATGTCTTTTCTTAGATCATTTTCTTGTTATCATATCTTCTAATTATTGTACCTGTATTATTAAAGTAAGTATTTTTTTAACTATCGTCGTATAGGTAAGTTATATTTATATCGATATTCGTGCTTAAGCAATTAAATTTTATATTCACCTTTTGATATTTTATATATTATCATGTGTCACATAATGTGCATAAAAGTTTATATTTATAGTATAAGTTAACGATATTATTTTTATCCTATTTTATGTGATTGAAGTTTTGTTTAAATTTTTATTATCATTTTATTTTTGTTAATTATGATATTTTAGATTTTTATTATATAAAATTTTAAATTATTTATATGTTTTAAAGTATTTTCATAAGTAACATATAGTCTGAATTGTTGGCACAACATTTCAACTAGTGACCGAGGGCATAGTCGAATAACAACTTGATAATATTGATACCTATACTTTATTATTATAATGTCATAAAAAATTACTTTATATTTTTCATAAAAATATGAAACTAACTTTAGACATCTTTTTTCTATGCATTGGATGCCAATTTGCATGTACTCTGATTTCTTTATTTATTTTTTTCTAATATAAGGTATACACTCAAAGTAACAAAGAGGATGCAGAAGAAGGGAAAGGAACTCTTGTGTGCAAAAGTTCAGTTCATCCCTTTTGCCACAACCCAAGAATTTAGATGCAAGGGTCAGGTTTCACATTCCCATTGGAGCTGCCATAAACATTAACACAAATAGACGTTGCATTTTGGGCTTGCTTGTCTTTTCCGTTGTACTCCAAGCTAATGTCACTGAGGTCCACTCCCTCACATGGTGCGGCCACACTGCACACTAGTTTATAAGCTACTGGTGAGGCAAATGTCCCCGTGATATTTCTATACTTGATATCCGTGATCTTAACCAAAGAAGGATCCTACATAGAGAAAGGAATGATGCACAAATGTCAAGATTGAGTCCATTTAAGAACTCTAATGATATATTTAGTAGTAGTAGGAGCAATAAGGTATACCTTTCCGGGACAATTAGCATTTGGGCAATAGTTCTGATCTATGATGATAGGGTTATAGACATTGTTCATGATGATGTGTTCAAAGAGGAAATCAGTGGCCTTCAAACTAGATGAAGAAGATTGCCATGTCTTGATCCTCAATCCATTTGTTGTACCGGTAAGATTGCATTGCATCACTTTCAGCCCGATGACATCTTTCTCACCAGCATTTTTGCCGAGACTACCGACGCTGATGCCATGGCCAGGACCGCATAACACATTAAAGATGGTCAAATTGGTGCAGCCCGAGCCGATGGAGATGCAATCATCACCAGTGCCGATGACCGAGTTAGCAACCTGGATATTGGTCGAGTCGGCGATGTGGATGCCATCAGTGTTGGGGCTATCTCCCGGAGCACTGATCCTAATGGAATCAAATGTAATATTTCTTGATTTAAGGACATGAACGTGGAAGAACTTGCTGTCGATAAAATTGATGCTGCTGATGGTTGCGTTCGTGACGAAACTAAACACCAAGGTCTATACAGTAGTGTTGCAACAATTGTTAGTGCATTTCAAAGTGAGAACGAAGTAGTGTTAATTTCTGCATGGTTAGAACAAGGAAGACAAGGCTAGCATACCTTCGGTAGGGGTTTGCAATTGAGTATCTTTTTGCATTGGTTATAAGGCCATGCAGAAGCTCCTTGTCCATCGAATCTTCCACCTCCTGAGATAACTAGTCCATTAATGTACTGAAAATCGAGCCAATTTTCTTTGTAAGCTTCGAGATGGGTGGATGCTAGTAGCTGCCCTTTCACTTGCATCACCATTATGCCTTTGCAAGGCCCTCTGAAGATTGTTGGACCAAGCAGGTATGCACCCTCTGGGATCACTATCGTTGTTCTCCCTTCCACCGTGCATGCCGCACTCCATGCTGCTTCAAAAGCCTACCATGTCCATAATTGTTACAACAGTGAGTATGAAGTTGTCGTGATAACCAATACAAAATGTTTCTTATGTTTGTCCTCTATTCCACTCAATCTTGCTATAATTTAAGTTCATGAAGATGTTTAAATTCATGAGAAAGAAGACAAAAACTATTGTTTATAGTAATAACTTATAATAAACATGAAGAGCTACCTTTGTGTTATCAGTTTGGCCATCTCCTGTTGCTCCGTAATCTTTCACATTGTAAACACCGATAGCCATGTCTACCCTCACCCCGCTTAAGACGAGGGATAACAAGCCAATCACAATAATACTTAATTCTACACTCATTATCAAAAGTCTTCTCCGCGATCGATGTATACTCCAAATTAGCACTTTTGTTTGCGTATCAATAATCTGAATGAAGTAATCATTTATATTGAGGGCATGCAAAAGGCTTCTTCTCGTGTAATCAACTTGTAAATATATTTTAAGTAATTTTTGACCACTAAGTTAACGATTACTTACTATTTATATATATGCTTGCGGTTGAGAAAGATATGTATGATTACTAGTTTGCCATTTCACTACTCTATTCTTGGCCTATTTTCAACCAGAAACAACCTCTTCCTTTGTACGGTGTTGTCTCCATAATTTGTAAACTTTGTGAGCAATAACCTCTTTCTTCGTAAGGTACTATCTCCATAATTTGTAAACTTTGTGAGCAATATTGGTGTGATGAATATCCAAAATCTATAACTTTTATGCTATGTAGAAAGTGAAAAAGAATCATGTATAATGTCATTGTATTCAAAATATTTATGTATGTGAAATGAAAGGATGAATTAAAAGAAGAGCTAATAAGTTTTTGTATGATATACATGTAGAGATCGGAGGATGAAATGTGATCTAAATATGTTTAAAATATAAAAAAGGAGGTTTGAGTTAATAAGTTTATGGATTTGATTGGATTAAGATGAATAACAGTAATAGTTAGATATAGACGAACTATCCCATGAGTTTAAAATTTAAACCCTTTCGGACAAAGATAATGGTGGATTGAATTGATGTCCAATGTGATATGTTTTATATTATATCTTAGAAGCTCCAATTCTAGAGAACACAAGACTTGAAGAATTATTTATTATTGTATTAAATTTTATGAAATCATATAACTATTAAAACTAATATTATATTTTTTTAATATATTTGAACGAATACAAGGTTAAAATAACTACTAAAACAAATAATACTATAAACTTAAAATAATTTCATTTCTTAAAATAGCATTGATCCTGATGGAATCAAACGTAGTGTTTCTCGATTCAAAGTTATGAATGTGAAAAAACTTACTGTCAACAAAAGAAATGTTACTAATGGTTGCGTTCAAGGCGAAACTAAACACCAAGTTCTACATAGTAGTGTTGCAGTGAATTTTAGTGCAATTCAAAGTGAGAATGATGTGGTGTTAATTTCTACATGGTTATGGCTAGGAAGACATAGCTACCACACTTTGGGTAGGGGCCTATAATTGTATGTCTTTTCGCATTGGGTATAAGACCATAAAGAAGCTCCTTATCTATTGAAACTTCTGCCTCATGAGATAAATATTTCATTATTATTCTAGAAATCGAGCCTATTTTGATTGTTATACACGAGATGGATGGTTGCCAGTAGTTGTCCTTTCACTTGCATCACCATTATGCCCATGTAAAGCCCTTTGAAGAATGTTAGATCGAGCAGGTCTGCTCCCTCCAAGTTCACTATCGTTGTCATCCTTTCCACCGTGCATGCAGCACTCCTTATCGATTTGAAAGCCTACCATGTCCATAATTGTTATAATTATAAGTATAGAGTTATCACGATAACAAATAAAAAAAGTTTCTTATATTTTTCCTTTGTTCTGTTCAAATTTTTGCAATTTAAGTTCATGAAGATGTTTAAATTCAAAAGAAAGAAGACAATAACTATTGGTTATGGTAATAATCTATTCTAAATATGAAAAGTTACCTTTGTACTATCAGTTTGACTATCTCCTACTTATAAGTCAAATAATCATTCTAACATTAAAATCAATTATCCTTATAAAAATTTTAAATTAAATTATTATTATGCATCATGAAAGTATAACAATCTTAATATCAAATTTTTAAAATATGAATCAAGATTAATTAGAGAAGACTTTACCTCTTCTCGACTTTCCTCTCCTTAGGATCATCTCCTCCGGAAATCATCTTTTCAATTCTCTCATTGTTAGGCTCGATACGAAATAAGGAACGAGGAGCCCCTTTATAACAGTGAAAATGCGATCTCTTCCAAAGATAAATAATAATTTTATTTTATTTTAAATTTATTTATATTTTACTCTTCTGCACAAAGATAAAAATATAATATTCATTTCTTATGGTTCACACACAAAAATAGAATATGGACTATTTACATCCTAAAAATCATATCACTCATTAGGAAATAAATTAATTAATAATTTAATTTTGCTAAACAAATTCACTTATCCACATGATTAAGGAAATTAATTTTAATCATTTCCTTAACCATACCACACAAACAAGTAGGAAAATAATATATATTAAATAATATATTATTTCTAGTAATTAATTTATGGTAAGGGTGAAATTATCGATGATTACAATATGATTTATAATGTGAGGGTCAACATATATGTTACGATGTATGGTCTAGGAGTGAATGTGTATGCTAGGACATGTAGTATGAGAATACACATATATATTATAAAATATGATGCAAAAGTTCATAGATGTATTATGATTTCAACTGTAAGTACTATGATTATCATTGCATAATTGTATTTTGATTTACTTTAAAGTAAAAATTTTATGTCTTTATTAGGTAGTTGTCATACCATTTGTCATGACATGTTTTATGCATTTATAGATATATATGATGTGGAAGTGCATGTAGATGTCATGATGTATGATTAGGAGTTCATAAGTATACTATGATTTTTCATTGTACATACCATGACCTGCACACATGAATTATGATTTACTTTAAATAAGAGTTATATCTTCTTATTATGCATCTATCATGTTACGAGATGGTACGTTGCTAAAGAGGCCATACTTAAATAAATTTACAATGAAATATCTTTTGCAATCATAGATATGTGAGTATGAAATTGTATGTAGATATCGTGAAATGTTATTTCATAATTCATAAATATATTATGTTTCTATTACTTAAATTAGGATATATCCATGCACATATGTATTATGATTTATTTTGACTTAGAGCTTCACCTGTTTACTCTACAGCTATTATTTTATAGGGTTGCAAGTTGGTAAACAAGCCATAAAAATGTGACATTACCATGAAAAGTTTCATGCAAATGAATTAAGTTGTACGTAACATAATACAAGCTCACTTAAATAAAACACAAAAAAGCTTATATTTACTAAGTCATCACTTATTATAGATCCTATTTTATATAAAAGAATATTATTAACCCATCCATATGATATGCAAAGAGGTGAGTAGTTATGGGCCTTTGTCAAAATAGATATAGATAACAACCTCTGAACATATTTTTATGTACATATTTTTTTGGATCAAATATACATATGTGGTTTGAGATTATAGGTTTATAACATATGTACAACTATCAAGCATCACGGTCTATAGGTGAGGTCTTGCATTTAGTTTAGCAATAAAATATTTTTTTTTTCTGCTACCCTATGTTTGATAGTTGTAGTAAACTAAAAAATATCATCTTATCTCAATCATAAATGTATGATATATGTAGAATTTGAAGTAGTACGTTACATGAAATCCTATAACAAGGCTCAGGTGTGTTTCTAAGACTATATCAGACAACTTAAGTATACAATACTTTATCTTCTCAAATCCTCTAAGATTGGAGTCCTTTTACCAGGCATACCCCTAATGTAGTGTTTAGAAGATGCATTGACAACTTGGCACCAAATTTGCGACCTGCTTAGTTCTTAGACTTGGTTAATTTGTGACTCAAGATGTGTGTTATGATTAGAATATTATCATACTAAAAATTGAAACATATATCTCGATTAATTTGACTAATGCTAAGGCATGACGACTAATAATATAGATTTTTCAATGTATTTGAATGAATACAATATTAAAATAAAAACTAAAATCAAATAACATTGTAAAGTTAAAATAATTTCATTTGTTATATGAATCATTATTTATTTTTGGTTACAAACTTACATAAAATGTTTATATTTTTTAAATAATAAAATATTTTTTTAGTCTATTAAATAATTATGTATGATATATACATTTATAATTTGCACACAAATACATTGATTGAAAACATATACCATGCTACTTTATAAGCTGACATGACAAAAAATATCATTTATTTATTTTTTATTATAAATATTCGATAAAAGTTTGTAACTCTCAAACCTCTTTTTCATAGAACAATAAGATAGAATAAACCTATGTGAAAATTTAAAATTCTAATGATAATTAAACACATAACCAACTATCCTTCATATTTTCTATGATTTCTCTTTTTCTATTCTTTATCTTTTCCTACATAACCTTCGATGTAAGTCCATATTTTTTTTAATCTGTAATTAAATTGATTATCTAATATCATGTAACATTTATTAAATATGGAAAGCAAAAATTAATTGATCAAATATCTTAAATGCTTTGTCTAATCTACTTTTCCGAATAATTCATCTATATTTTTGTTTTTCTTTAATCCTTCAATCTCTTTATCATGACAACTTTTTTGTTCTTTTATGAATATTTTTTTGTTCCTTTAATGGTAATTTGAAAATTAGGTAACTATATCAGCATGATTAAATATCAAAATTAATCAATATCTAGTACAATATAGAATTCATTTAAGTAAAAGAACCCAAAATTTTCAAAAATATACCAAGTCAAGTGTTGTTTTAGATTTTATTTAATTTTTTTTATAAAAATGATTCTCCAATAAAATCTTCTCGATACTAAGTATTATTATGACTAACATCATAAATGTATGGTCATGTCTTTTCTTAGATCATTTTCTTGTTATCATATCTTCTAATTATTGTACCTGTATTATTAAAGTAAGTATTTTTTTAACTATCGTCGTATAGGTAAGTTATATTTATATCGATATTCGTGCTTAAGCAATTAAATTTTATATTCACCTTTTGATATTTTATATATTATCATGTGTCACATAATGTGCATAAAAGTTTATATTTATAGTATAAGTTAACGATATTATTTTTATCCTATTTTATGTGATTGAAGTTTTGTTTAAATTTTTATTATCATTTTATTTTTGTTAATTATGATATTTTAGATTTTTATTATATAAAATTTTAAATTATTTATATGTTTTAAAGTATTTTCATAAGTAACATATAGTCTGAATTGTTGGCACAACATTTCAACTAGTGACCGAGGGCATAGTCGAATAACAACTTGATAATATTGATAACTATACTTTATTATTATAATGTCATAAAAAATTACTTTATATTTTTCATAAAAATATGAAACTAACTTTAGACATCTTTTTTCTATGCATTGGATGCCAATTTGCATGTACTCTGATTTCTTTATTTATTTTTTTCTAATATAAGGTATACACTCAAAGTAACAAAGAGGATGCATAAGAAGGGAAAGGAACTCTTGTGTGCAAAAGTTCAGTTCATCCCTTTTGCCACAACCCAAGAATTTAGATGCAAGGGTCAGGTTTCACATTCCCATTGGAGCTGCCATAAACATTAACACAAATAGACGTTGCATTTTGGGCTTGCTTGTCTTTTCCGTTGTACTCCAAGCTAATGTCACTGAGGTCCACTCCCTCACATGGTGCGGCCACACTGCACACTAGTTTATAAGCTACTGGTGAGGCAAATGTCCCCGTGATATTTCTATACTTGATATCCGTGATCTTAACCAAAGAAGGATCCTACATAGAGAAAGGAATGATGCACAAATGTCAAGATTGAGTCCATTTAAGAACTCTAATGATATATTTAGTAGTAGTAGGAGCAATAAGGTATACCTTTCCGGGACAATTAGCATTTGGGCAATAGTTCTGATCTATGATGATAGGGTTATAGACATTGTTCATGATGATGTGTTCAAAGAGGAAATCAGTGGCCTTCAAACTAGATGAAGAAGATTGCCATGTCTTGATCCTCAATCCATTTGTTGTACCGGTAAGATTGCATTGCATCACTTTCAGCCCGATGACATCTTTCTCACCAGCATTTTTGCCGAGACTACCGACGCTGATGCCATGGCCAGGACCGCATAACACATTAAAGATGGTCAAATTGGTGCAGCCCGAGCCGATGGAGATGCAATCATCACCAGTGCCGATGACCGAGTTAGCAACCTGGATATTGGTCGAGTCGGCGATGTGGATGCCATCAGTGTTGGGGCTATCTCCCGGAGCACTGATCCTAATGGAATCAAATGTAATATTTCTTGATTTAAGGACATGAACGTGGAAGAACTTGCTGTCGATAAAATTGATGCTGCTGATGGTTGCGTTCGTGACGAAACTAAACACCAAGGTCTATACAGTAGTGTTGCAACAATTGTTAGTGCATTTCAAAGTGAGAACGAAGTAGTGTTAATTTCTGCATGGTTAGAACAAGGAAGACAAGGCTAGCATACCTTCGGTAGGGGTTTGCAATTGAGTATCTTTTTGCATTGGTTATAAGGCCATGCAGAAGCTCCTTGTCCATCGAATCTTCCACCTCCTGAGATAACTAGTCCATTAATGTACTGAAAATCGAGCCAATTTTCTTTGTAAGCTTCGAGATGGGTGGATGCTAGTAGCTGCCCTTTCACTTGCATCACCATTATGCCTTTGCAAGGCCCTCTGAAGATTGTTGGACCAAGCAGGTATGCACCCTCTGGGATCACTATCGTTGTTCTCCCTTCCACCGTGCATGCCGCACTCCATGCTGCTTCAAAAGCCTACCATGTCCATAATTGTTACAACAGTGAGTATGAAGTTGTCGTGATAACCAATACAAAATGTTTCTTATGTTTGTCCTCTATTCCACTCAATCTTGCTATAATTTAAGTTCATGAAGATGTTTAAATTCATGAGAAAGAAGACAAAAACTATTGTTTATAGTAATAACTTATAATAAACATGAAGAGCTACCTTTGTGTTATCAGTTTGGCCATCTCCTGTTGCTCCGTAATCTTTCACATTGTAAACACCGATAGCTATGTCTACCCTCACCCCACTTAAGATGAGGGATAACAAGCCAATCACAATAATACTTAATTCTACACTCATTATCAAAAGTCTTCTCCGCGATCGATGTATACTCCAAATTAGCACTTTTGTTTGCGTATCAATAATCTGAATGAAGTAATCATTTATATTGAGGGCATGCAAAAGGCTTCTTCTCGTGTAATCAACTTGTAAATATATTTTAAGTAATTTTTGACCACTAAGTTAACGATTACTTACTATTTATATATATGCTTGCGGTTGAGAAAGATATGTATGATTACTAGTTTGCCATTTCACTACTCTATTCTTGGCCTATTTTCAACCAGAAACAACCTCTTCCTTTGTACGGTGTTGTCTCCATAATTTGTAAACTTTGTGAGCAATAACCTCTTTCTTCGTAAGGTACTATCTCCATAATTTGTAAACTTTGTGAGCAATATTGGTGTGATGAATATCCAAAATCTATAACTTTTATGCTATGTAGAAAGTGAAAAAGAATCATGTATAATGTCATTGTATTCAAAATATTTATGTATGTGAAATGAAAGGATGAATTAAAAGAAGAGCTAATAAGTTTTTGTATGATATACATGTAGAGATCGGAGGATGAAATGTGATCTAAATATGTTTAAAATATAAAAAAGGAGGTTTGAGTTAATAAGTTTATGGATTTGATTGGATTAAGATGAATAACAGTAATAGTTAGATATAGACGAACTATCCCATGAGTTTAAAATTTAAACCCTTTCGGACAAAGATAATGGTGGATTGAATTGATGTCCAATGTGATATGTTTTATATTATATCTTAGAAGCTCCAATTCTAGAGAACACAAGACTTGAAGAATTATTTATTATTGTATTAAATTTTATGAAATCATATAACTATTAAAACTAATATTATATTTTTTTAATATATTTGAACGAATACAAGGTTAAAATAACTACTAAAACAAATAATACTATAAACTTAAAATAATTTCATTTCTTAAAATAGCATTGATCCTGATGGAATCAAACGTAGTGTTTCTCGATTCAAAGTTATGAATGTGAAAAAACTTACTGTCAACAAAAGAAATGTTACTAATGGTTGCGTTCAAGGCGAAACTAAACACCAAGTTCTACATAGTAGTGTTGCAGTGAATTTTAGTGCAATTCAAAGTGAGAATGATGTGGTGTTAATTTCTACATGGTTATGGCTAGGAAGACATAGCTACCACACTTTGGGTAGGGGCCTATAATTGTATGTCTTTTCGCATTGGGTATAAGACCATAAAGAAGCTCCTTATCTATTGAAACTTCTGCCTCATGAGATAAATATTTCATTATTATTCTAGAAATCGAGCCTATTTTGATTGTTATACACGAGATGGATGGTTGCCAGTAGTTGTCCTTTCACTTGCATCACCATTATGCCCATGTAAAGCCCTTTGAAGAATGTTAGATCGAGCAGGTCTGCTCCCTCCAAGTTCACTATCGTTGTCATCCTTTCCACCGTGCATGCAGCACTCCTTATCGATTTGAAAGCCTACCATGTCCATAATTGTTATAATTATAAGTATAGAGTTATCACGATAACAAATAAAAAAAGTTTCTTATATTTTTCCTTTGTTCTGTTCAAATTTTTGCAATTTAAGTTCATGAAGATGTTTAAATTCAAAAGAAAGAAGACAATAACTATTGGTTATGGTAATAATCTATTCTAAATATGAAAAGTTACCTTTGTACTATCAGTTTGACTATCTCCTACTTATAAGTCAAATAATCATTCTAACATTAAAATCAATTATCCTTATAAAAATTTTAAATTAAATTATTATTATGCATCATGAAAGTATAACAATCTTAATATCAAATTTTTAAAATATGAATCAAGATTAATTAGAGAAGACTTTACCTCTTCTCGACTTTCCTCTCCTTAGGATCATCTCCTCCGGAAATCATCTTTTCAATTCTCTCATTGTTAGGCTCGATACGAAATAAGGAACGAGGAGCCCCTTTATAACAGTGAAAATGCGATCTCTTCCAAAGATAAATAATAATTTTATTTTATTTTAAATTTATTTATATTTTACTCTTCTGCACAAAGATAAAAATATAATATTCATTTCTTATGGTTCACACACAAAAATAGAATATGGACTATTTACATCCTAAAAATCATATCACTCATTAGGAAATAAATTAATTAATAATTTAATTTTGCTAAACAAATTCACTTATCCACATGATTAAGGAAATTAATTTTAATCATTTCCTTAACCATACCACACAAACAAGTAGGAAAATAATATATATTAAATAATATATTATTTCTAGTAATTAATTTATGGTAAGGGTGAAATTATCGATGATTACAATATGATTTATAATGTGAGGGTCAACATATATGTTACGATGTATGGTCTAGGAGTGAATGTGTATGCTAGGACATGTAGTATGAGAATACACATATATATTATAAAATATGATGCAAAAGTTCATAGATGTATTATGATTATCATTGCATAATTGTATTTTGATTTACTTTAAAGTAAAATTTTTATGTCTTTATTAGGTAGTTGTCATACCATTTGTCATGACATGTTTTATGCATTTATAGATATATATGATGTGGAAGTGCATGTAGTGCCATGATGTATGATTAGGAGTTCATAAGTATACTATGATTTTTCATTGTACATACCATGACCTGCACACATGAATTATGATTTACTTTAAATAAGAGTTATATCTTCTTATTATGCATCTATCATGTTACGAGATGGTACGTTGCTAAAGAGGCCATACTTAAATAAATTTACAATGAAATATCTTTTGCAATCATAGATATGTGAGTATGAAATTGTATGTAGATATCGTGAAATGTGATTTCATAATTCATAAATATATTATGTTTCTATTACTTAAATTAGGATCTATCCATGCACATATGTATTATGATTTATTTTGACTTAGAGCTTCACCTGTTTACTCTACAGCTATTATTTTATAGGGTTGCAAGTTGCTAAACAAGCCATAAAAATGTGAGATTACCATGAAAAGTTTCATGCAAATGAATTAAGTTGTACGTAACATAATACAAGCTCACTTAAATAAAACACAAAAAAGCTTATATTTACTAAGTCATCACTTATTATAGATCCTATTTTATATAAAAGAATATTATTAATCCATCCATATGATATGCAAAGAGGTGAGTAGTTATGGGCCTTTCTCAAAATAGATATAGATAACAACCTCTGAACATATTTTTATGTACATAGTTTTTTGGATCAAATATACATATGTGGTTTGAGATTATAAGTTTATAACATATGTATAACTATAAAGCATCACGGTCCATAGGTGAGGTCTTGCATTTTGTTTAGCAATAAAATATTTTTTTTTCGTGCTACACTCTCTTTGAGAGTTGTAGTAAACTAAAAAATATCATCTTATCTCAATCATGAATGTATGATATATGTAGAATTTGAAGTAGTATGTTACATGAAGCCCTATAACAAGGCTCATGTGTATTCCTAAGACTATATCAGACAACTTATGTATACAATACTTTATCTTCTCAAATCCTCTTAGATTGGAGTGCTTTTACCAAGCTTACCCCTAACGTAGTGTTTAGAAGATGCACTGTCAACTTGGCACCAAATTTGCGACCAGCTTAGAGATTGGACTTGGTTAATTTGTGACTCAAGATGTGTGTTATGATTAGAATATTATCATACTAAAAATTGAAACATATATCTCGATTAATTTGACTAATGCTAAGGTATAATGACTAATATGGTAAAACGAATATTAGTCAATCATTTACCAAATGATAATACCAAGGGTTCGAAATTTCATCCTTTATCCTTACTCTTTGATTGAAAACTCGAATGTTATCCGATAAATTATTTAAAGGTTTTAATTCAAACCCTGTATTCACCCCTCGCCAAAATACAAAGGTACATGTGGATATCAACTAGCAAAGCATATAGTTAACCACCTCATTCGACAATGACAACATGTAGCGATTGTTCCAAAAGAACTGCCTCATTTTTCTCTCTTTATATCTTCTACTCTTTGATTGATTAAGCAACAATGCTTTGCGGTCATGTCAATATAAAAACATCAATAATTTTCTAAGTATCATGTGCCTTCATAGTATGAATTATTTATGCTCAAAATTCCATGCTGAATCAATCTTAATGGTTATGATGTATTGTGCCTAAATATTTGAATTATAATTAATTAATTAAACCCCTGAAACTAAAATGCATAGGTTTGGTAACAATTAATTTCTCTTATTTCATTTTCTCCTCCTTATAGTTTCCAAAGAAAAATGGACACCAAGTGAGTTCGTTAAATTTTAAGTTTATATAGGGAGGCTTCTTTCGGATAGGTCTTTTGGGAGTTGATTACATTTTACTCCTTATAGTTAAACCTCTTATAGTTAAACCTCTTTAACATTCCAATCGTTAGACTTCAAAAATATACATTAAAACTCTTATAGTTAAACATTTTTAGCATCCTAGTCCTTAGGCTTAAAAAATTTTACATTAAAATTTCTATAATCATAAAAAAAATATAGCATGTAACAACAAATACATAAATGATATAAAAATAATAAAAAAAAAGATAATTTTATCGATGGTGATAGAGGGTGATGTCATAAATCACTATTATAATGGTGGTCAACGGAAACGATAATATGGTCGACCTTATAAACAATAAGCTAAAAGATAGTTTTGACTCGATCTATATCTTTTGTTAATAAAATCGATAATGTTAGGATAAATAAGATTAAATATTTTACTTTTATAATTATATATATGTTAATATAAAATTGAGCCCAAGGTACATCAAAATAGAATCATTTATAGTCTTTAAAATAGAACAATCAAATCGGTTTTACACCAATTCAATTCAGGTTTAGTTTTGATTTGGTAGATTTTTCAATTCAACCTGAACACCCCAATTAATAATGTTATCAGTGACTGAAACAATTATTATCCCTTCTACTATAAATGTTGTGAACTGCATCCCGAACCAACTCATAGCGTTGGTTTGGTGGGATAGAACATGATTTGCTCTACGTTATTTTCTCTCAATGTGAGAGAAGACCCTTTCATAGAACATCAGATATTCTAATCTTGAGAAATCAAAGCGAAGGTTTTCATGAAAAACCCACACTGGTTTATGTTTAGCTTCATATGTTTACCAAGAGTTGGATCGAGTAGGATGTGTCAAACCTAAACCACAATGACCAGTCATCCTAATTCATTTGTTGAAGGACCAGCACAGTTTTGACAGATTGAACACAACTGGCCATCATTCTCTTTTGATTGGTTTATAATTTGTTGGACAAAGCCACATGATTTTGGAAGACAAATGATGAAGAAGAGTGGTGCTGATAGATACAGACAAGCTCAATAATTAAGTTTGTTGAGCAGCATGAAGAAACCAGTAGAAGTGGGTCATCTTCTGTAACACTCATTGGAATATAGAAGAATTAAAGAATCAAGATTTAAGCTAGAACAGTATTTTCCTGATAAACACATTAACCATATTACTTGGGACTAGGAACTTTTTCTTAACCAACATTATTCTGGGGTTAGGGGTGACCTAACATCATGAGATATAATAAGGATTTAAATCTCAATACAAGTTCAGTAACCATTTGGATTAATATGGAATTGATATATCAAAGCAATGCAACCATCTACAAGCAAAGAGGAAAAGGAGATACAAGAACAAAGAAGTGATGCATAATACAAGATTTGATATGTGTAACTTCATGATTTGCAGCACCAATTTTACAGTAAAAGACCAAACAATTTTGAGATCTAAATGGGTGAAATTCATGTGCATGCATCTTCAATAATCTATGCACTTCAACATTAATAAGAACTATCAGAAGTAGAGTTAAGAGTCATCAAAACACATCACAAGTACCCCACCCAAGAAAATGCTGTTGCCACAAAGCCTTGGACATCAACTGCTTAACAAGATGGAAATAATAGAACCAATTCACAAAGACTAAAATCATTGAGAAAAGCTTTTGCTGACCACCCACCATCAATGACATAAGCAGCAAATTAAAGCACAACCCTTTCCCTGAAGAACACTAAAAGAATGTTGATGGAGATTTGTTCTCACTGACCCAATTAGGAATATGAAATAGAAGCCAAGTTATCAAGAAGAGTCAAAGGAGAGCAAACTTTACTTATTAGATCTAAACTGTTGAGAAATTAGGGTTTGTTATTGAGGAATCGCAAAAGTTTGCAACACTAAAAACGTATCGATGCCAATGAATTTTGGGATCAAAAAGATTTTGGTCTAATTCATAATCTTACAGAAACTTATTCCCTTCAACACACTCACCCCAAAAGATCTTGAACTAACATCCATAAGAGGAGAAGATAACTACCCAAGAAGAAGCAGCAGGCTTACGACACCATGGGCAGGGCGGTGGCGCAGTCGAAGCCGCAGCTGCATCGCGGGCACTCATCGAAGTTGGAGACGGGGAAGGAGGCGGAGAGGGGACCGACGTAGAAGCTGATATCGGAGTCGTTCCTCACCACCTCGTTGATGCCGAACCAGGCGAACAAGACCTTGACGCTCACCCCCTTCAAGTCCGTCAGCGATCCCGACTTTACCTTCCCGGTGATCTTCCGGTCGTACTTGAGTATGTACCCTCCCTCCACCTTGAACTCGCAATTCCCGCTGAGGTACACCTCGAAGCCCCCATCCCCGTTCAATATGTAGCTCTTCACGCCCTCGGGGAGGATTCCCTTGGGGAAATCGAACTTCTCCAGCATCTCGTAGGCGGAGGGAGTCTCGGAAACCGAAGCCTCGAGGGCGAGCGCGGAGATCAGGAGGAGGAAGAGACAAGATCGAATTTGAAGGACCGGCATTGCCGACAGGTGGGATTTGGCGACGGCTAAAGACTGGAATTCTTGTAGAGAAATCGGAGAACAAGGAGTAGATGAGAGTTTGGGCTTCAAAGGAAAGGGGTTTTGATGCCGGAGGAAGGAGGAATTGATTTCAAGAGAAGGAAGAAGAAGCGTGGTTTCATGGAAGACGGGAGAGAGAGAGAGAGAGACAAAAGGGTTGGCAACAGACTGGAGTTTTGGATGCATTGGAGTGGCGTCTAAGAACGCTAAAGACCAAAACATATACGTACTCACAAGAGGCCAAAATCCTTTCCCCAAACCAATCCATCTTAAACTTCATCACCTGGCTAAGACGATCAAAGTTTGTTTTGGATCTTTGCATGCCATCATATGAGAAATAATCGATTTTTTCCTTCCAAGAAAATATTATCTACTGGTCTCTCCATGAATTTCCAAACTCCATATTTTTTTTATTTTTAGATTAATCTTCTTATCATAATAAAATTTTACTTGAATATTAATCAAATGATGATATACGAGACCCACTTATCACGGTTGAAAGCCTGACGTATCTTTTTGTTATACAACCGCCAACATTTTTATGAGTTCCAAAGTGTTGTCACAAATTACTCATCAAAATTTTCCCTGGACAATACGATGGTGATATACTAAACCCACTTATCACAAAGTTCCAAAAGAAGGTGCTAACTAGTCATATCACCACAAAGTTTTAGGATCAAAACTAGTCTCATTTGTATGACTTGCAAGTGGCACGACCTACTCATCAAAATTATACCAGGACACTAATATAATAGTGATATACTAGACTCATCATAAAGTGCTAACTAGCCTGATGGGTAAAAACTTCATATCATCACAAAGCTCTGGGATCAAAACTAGTCTCCATCATTTTCCTTTTGTAAGAAGAAAAAGGTTGGTTATGGAGATGATGTTTGCCATGGTGGATTCCATCTCTTTCTATGAAGAAAATGATTCATCTTGGAAACAAATAATGCTCGACTTGCTAATTCCTGAATACACCATTCTTCTCCTACTACTTACTATGCATGAAGTTGGAAGCAACCCCCTCTAATGATTAACCAAATCAAATTCATAATCTGGCACAAGTTTAGGTAGCAACAAAGATTTCCTGATACATCATCCTAGGTAACAATTTATCTACATAGGTGTTTGGCACATCAGGGATGGAACTCAAGTCTCTCAACTGTTACTAAGAAAAATTTACTACTGCACAATACCAAAAGAAAACTATGGCGGTATCATGTTTTCTTTGACCAGTAGCCTGAAGAAATAAATCCAAATGCATCAAGATAAATGATTTGAGTAATAAAATCACATGAACAGGCTCTTACTTGACACAAGTCAAATCAACAAGAGAATGATGATGAGAAAGTAAACACCGTTCCATCTTCTGTCAAAATTATGACAATCTTCATTTTCATGCTGAAACGCTTGGGAAATTATTCTAGTGAAAACACTTGAAATGAAGAAAATTTTGTGTTAGAAATCTTAACTCCACGTGTGAGATTCTTGTAAACATCATCACCTCTGCTACCAGATGGCCTTCCACATTTTACTGGAGCTTTTCTGCAAACAGTTGCTTAGACTGCAATGAAGCACTCATCTACAAAACCAATATTAGGATGCAATGAATCATTCGATAAAGTTGAATCTCACCTGATTAATCTTTAAGTTCAAATTCTGACTGCTAATCCATTAACTCATGACTTGGAAAGAACTGCAATCTAAAAGGATGACCTATGCATACTGCAGTGACTCAAAAGCAACAGCAGCTGCAAGCTGCAAAATCTACTTCTTTCAGTAAACACAAGTGCCTTTAATAAATTGGTCTAAACACATGTGCAGCTTTCTATCTCCACCTGCCTTTCACAAATGTAGTTGGGTATAGATGTAGAAATCTATAAAACAATTGGGCCAAGCAGAGTCTCCATCTTCCTTTAATAAATTGCACATAGAGAAATTTGGAGATACTATTGATATAGACGGAGTGCATCTGTCAACAAAATGGCATCTTCTCTTGACTGGCCTGTTTTCCAGACCTTAAAATCTTCATCGAAAAAGCCTTCTCTCATCCAATACCTTAGAGATACCATGTCAAATGGTCCTTGTTCATTGCCAGAAGGGTCAACATAATGCCACGTCTTGTCTTCATCATCGACGTGGTCGCCTATTCGCATATTGCCAGTTATCTTAGAATCTTGAACTCCATGGTCTTCTTTGATTTCAATTACATGACCACTGCCAGAATTATTGACATCAGCAGCTTTTGGCAGTTGGCACTCTGCAACAAAGACCAGGTCAATAGAAGAAAGATTATATTCTCATGTAAAGAGTGGAAAACAATGAGTAACAGCTTCATTGTGCAACATATAAATGAACCAGAGTGCTTTTATTGTAGAGCTGTGTTATAAGGACAGCATATGGCAGGAAAAACATAATTTGAGAAATCAGAATAAGAGGTGAGAAATCAGAAAGTTCAAAATGTTCATAAAAGGCAGCAGGTGAAGATGGTTTTCGACCAAAGATGATCGACCCAGCTGAAGTCCAAGTTCGGCCACAGCCCAAAGATTCAGGCCCTGGCTCAAGTTCGGTCAAGCAGCATCAGATCCAATTCAATCCCTCCTGGATCACTAGGAGTTGCACTCGAATTGAAAAGGCTTCACTGATTATGAGTCTAGAGTCCCCTGCATGGGACTAAGAGTTGGACTCCAATTGAGAATCCTTCTCTAGTAAGAGTCGTCCCCCTCTACAATTATAAATAAAATGGTTTGGCAGCCCCATAGGAGCATCGAATTGAGAGAGAGGTGACAGCAAGAGAGAACCATTTAGAAGTCCGAGATATTGCTCAAGAAGTCGAAGCTTGTTACTTAGGAAGTCTTTTTGTAATTACATGATCAGATATTCTTTTTTCAAGAAGCAATCAAGATCATTTTTCCCTTTTAGTTTTCTCTTCTTCCACCATCTCTATCAATCCTCTCACAAAGTGTAAATCCGCTCGGAGGAAGGATCAAGATCCCCAAATCCTTCCCCTAAACAGAATAAGTGGTATCAGAGAGTCGATCCTCAATTGTGCATGGTTACCACGAATATAAAATTCAAGTGAACTTCAGGATTTGGAGATTCAACACCAATCGTCGACGAAAAGAGATGACAATGCGATGCAATAAAGTACTCCAACAGCATCGCCAAATCTTGTTGCCCAAGTCACATAGCTCATGCAAAAGATGAAGGATATGATGTGTCGGATCCAATCCCAAGCCGACAAGACAACAAAAGAAGCCAACAAGACAACAAAACGCGATGCAGATAAGTGTGTCGCAGCAAAGACACTCTGTCAGTATAGCCTTGTTATTTATCTTTTGTCTCGTTGTTAACTCTTATTGTTAATAGTTACTTATTGTTAATAACAATGATATTAACTATTCGTTAACTCTTGTTAATAATGGTTAATGGTTGTGTTCTTTAACAATGGTTACACAAAACACGAGTTCTTTAATACTTTTATAGATGGTTAATCTTATGTAATTTGTTGTTTTGGTGGCAATCTTTTGAATAAAAAATTATATGAAACTCATATATTACGTAATTTCTATTTAACGATTGCTTTTATCCTTAATTGTATTTTTTTATAATTGTTATATTGGTGAGCGCCTTGCTTTGCTCCACCGAGCACCTTGGGTGTTTTTCAAACCTAGGCACTTTTTAGTGCCTTTGACAACACTACCTCTTCATGTCAAGAGGGAAATTACTGCTAACATACTAAGGTAACTACCACTACCTTAGGTAGTTTTCCTCTTGACATGATGTAGTGGTTTAGTTAAGACCTCATGATCCTTGTAGTGTAACAATGATGAGTCAGTTCCTATAACTAATAGAGTCTAAGTTCATGGGCAAGATAAATAAGTATTAGGTACTATAAATAGTATCTAGCACTGGAAACATGAAACAAGCATTGAGGATTTGTTCTAAGTTTTATTTATTGCTTCAGTAATACTAGTGTTCTTGTTTAGTAGCATCTCTTTCAAACACTTGCAATATTTTGTTTTGTGTTTCCTTGTTCTTCTAACCCTATTATTTATGGTATGAGAGTCAAGTTCAAGCTGAACAGGACAATTAGGAAATTATCATGACATCTAATAGAAAACCTATAAGCATTTCTCAAGCTCTTATCCACACCTTGGGAAAATGCTATGAGTTTTGGTGTATTAAGATAAAAACTCTATTCAACTCTTAAATTTCAAGTCTCAAAATCGTTGGGAGTTAGTAGAGAACAGAAACGTTGTTCCATGTAAAAAATCTAATAAGCTATTTTTCTTCATTTAATAGTTTGTTCACCTACTACTCAAGGCAAGTTTAGTTGATACTTCAAAATGAAATTCAAGATTCATCGAAGGTTATTACAGTAAAATTTCAAACCCTTCATCGTGATATTTAAATTTGTTCATGAAAAATAATAAATTGGTTCAAGATTTTCCATCACGAGTGACTTCAATTGTTAGAAAAATGAAATCTTACAATGAACATCATCATGATCATCTTGTTGTTGCAAAAGTTTTGAGAAACTTGACTCTGAAATTTGATCATATTGTTGCCAAAAAAAAAACCACTTCTTCATTTGAACTAATGGGTTTGTTGCAAGGTTACTTGAAAAAAAATGAGGAAAAGACATTTCAGGTCAAGGGCAGGCTTCCACTTCAAAAGATCAGGATTTTGTGCACAGGAAATGGAAGAGGAAGAGGTTACTTTGACGGATATGATGAACAAAAGTAATCAAAAGTAGTCAAAGTTTGCATAGCTTTCAGCATTAGTTGTGAACATTTTGTTGCAGCAGTCATGTGAAATGTTCTTCATGTTATGTAAAGGAACTCTGGACAGTTTGATTGGTTTGTTGCTTATGATGTCTCTTTTCATTTGACAGATATTCATATGTTCCTATCCAATTTAAGTCAAAGTTTTCTTATTTCCAAGGAAAGATGGACTTCAGAGATACTGAAACGTATGAGTTTTTGTTCAAGGATTATTAGGAAATTATAAGAGTGAAATTCAACGTTACTATTGCACAAAGTTTAGTCACATAAAGGCATATTATTGGAAAAGATAAAACATACGTGAAAGAAAATAAAGAATATAGCAAGTTGTTCATGACTCACTTGCAAGTTAATAATGTCACAAATAATATTTGATTTTTGAATAATGGATATTCTAATCATTTGTTAGGCATTGTTTAGAGTAGAGAGTTAGACTTTGTGATAATGAGCAAATCCAAGTCAAAGAGAAAAAAATAGTTGAGGTGAAAACTAGTCAAGGTAAGGTAAAGCATCTTGGCAATGTTTTCTTTGTTTCTAACTTGTCACGTAACTTGTGGCTATGCCAAGTGTGCGACAATTAAGGAATGATGGATATGCAGTTACATTTGACAACGATTCATACACTATCAAACAAAAAAAAAAAAATATTTGGTTTAATTATAATAAATGTTTGTATGACTCAAAACAAGATTTTTTGCTTGATGTTTCAAATGTTGAAAATAGCATGTGCAAGTCAAAAAAAATGAGTCTAATTTATGTCATTTAAGATATAGACTTGGGCTAAAAGTTTTCAGGTCAAAAAAAAATTATTTTTGCCTTTTTAGATTGCCTAAAATTAATGTACATGATGTATGACAAATAAACAAAGAAATCATTTCCTATTGAAAAAGCACAACTCATTGTCTCGAATTAGTTCATGTTGAGCTATGTGGACCTATGAACATAAAATCTTTTGGCAAAAGTTGATATTTTCTATTATTTAATTATTATTATAATCACATGAGTTGGTATATTTTCTAAAATACAAATTTGAAACCTTTGATAATTTAAGAAAATTCAAGGAATTTGTGAAATGTCAAAGTGGTAGTTGCAGAAAGACATTTCAAATAGCCAAAGATGATGAATTTTTATCTAATGAATTTAATGCTTTCTGAGAAGAAAATGACATTTTAAGGAATTGATAGAAACATATACATAGAAGCAAAATGGTGTCGCCAAATACAAGAATCAAATGGCTGTTGAAATGACAAGAAACTTGCTTAACAGCATGTAACTTCCAAATCAATTTTGGGCTTACAAGTTGTTTACTTGTTGTACATTCAACATTTTACCCATATGGGCTATTCTAAATTAAACTCCTTGTGAAGCTTTGTATGATATGAAGTCAAGGGTAAACCATTTAAAATTTTTTTAATGTATTATTTATGCTTTGGTAGATTCACAAAATCGTTATAAACTCGATAAAAAACCTGAAAAATACAAAATAATTGGTTATTCTTTGTAATCTAAAACATATCGGTTATATAATACCCTTAATGATAAATTTATTATTAACAAAAATTTCAAGTTGGAATTAGGAGAATAGTGAAGGTGAAAACACATTCAAATTCCAGATCCAACAAATTCATCATCTGCCAACAAATTCACCATCAGCCTCTGATAATTCCGTAGATGAAACTCCATCAAAAAAATAAAATAGATCTTTAGTAAAAATTTATGATTAACATTTACTTTGTTCATTTCAGATCCAACAAACTTTGAAGAAACACTTGAAAATGATGAATCAAAAGAAATGAAACCTAGGAGTTAATAAACCTGCCTAAACAAAAAAGGTTATAGGACTGTAATGGTTGCTCAAGATAAAGTATAATACAGACGAAAGTTTTTAGAAGCAAAAGGCAACTATTATAACTCTCAACAGATATGCCACCACCAAACTGCCACCCATACTATATGGGTATTATACGTATTATAACTATTATAACTCTCAACAGATATTGTAAATTGTACCACCAATTTACAATAATAACATGCAAGGTTCGCAATACCGTACCGTACCGGTATTTCGACCTGGGCTCGGTACCGGTACGGTACGGTATACCGAGCAGTACACCCAAGTGTACCGCTCGGTACACCTGGGTGTATCGAGTACTGTAGTACTGCTGTAGTGCTACAGTAAACTGCTACAGTGCTACAGTCGGTCTGCGTATCGAAACCCTGTTGGACCGGTACATACCGCCCATACCAGGCGGTACGGCTCGGTACGACAGACCCTGATAATATGCATAATTTAACCAGAAGAAGATGCATATACTTTGCTTAAATAATGTGTAACTTAAGCCCATGTGAAAGCAGCCAACCTGAAGAAATAGGTGGACCATTGGTATTCTTCACCTTAGTTTGAGATATATCAGCAACCACTGTTGGAATCTCTTGAAGAAGCCGCTTTCGCTCTTCAGATGTACGAAGTTTTTCTCTTTCATCAATATAAGCAAAAAGTGTAGAAGCCAGAAAAGGTCAAGGGTTAAATAATGTCAAATGAAGTTTTCTAGTTATTAAAAAGAAAATAATTGAATGCATGTTATGTTATACATGGTAAGCATGCATCCATGTTTTTTATCCTAAATCTAAGGATATTCTCTGCGCCATCCTTTCTCATTAGCTCGATCTATCAGTTTTTGTAACTTCAAAACTTCCTTATCAATCCACTGTAAAATGAAATATTTAATCAGCCTCATAAGAATAAAATAAAAGATAATTAGCAGATTAGGCAAGAAATGAACTAGAGATCTTGTGATATGTAAATATTTCCTACATCTGTTCCCTTGCATAAAAGAACTATGGTGGTATCAAATAGTAACATGCAATGGGCCAAGAGCCAATCCCATTTTATCTATTGCCAGCATCACTTATTTATTCAACAAGAAATAATAGGAACCAAAAATTACAAATTTGACTATTGTATTTTACACAATACAGATATACATACATGATTCATTATGTCAGCATGAACACTTCTGATCTTCTTTTCAAGCTCTGCCTGCGAAAACAACAAATTTTAGCATATAACAACATAATTACAACAATATACACTTTTGAGCTCTCTGAAGACAGACAGGAATAAGATAAAAACTACTTTATGAGCAAAACAAATATAAATTTTCAAGGAAAAGAAAATAATGATATATGGGAATAACAAATATAAATTTTCAACACACTGTTGCTCTGTGAAAAAAGGAAGAATCACTTGTATTAAACTTAAGATCTATGAAAACCTCAGAGATATTTTGTCAGGAACCACTGAATCAGAATGCATTTCGATTCATGAAGGCTATATACATGCACAAGAAATGTGGGTCAAGCAAATTATTCTACACCTTGCTCAACTAATCCATATTCCATTCAAATATTGTCCTTTCCTGACTCGTACATGAGAATGCAAAACACAAGATGTTTTCTTATAAAAGAATGCAACTTTGGTTTCATTCTTTTCTTAATATCTTAAACAAGGAAGAACATGACATGAAACTATATCCATATCAAGTGCCATGAACTCTCTATACTCTGATCTGCATGCAAACCGCCCAGTTCCATGCATGGTCAAAATTTCACAGTTTCAACCAGTTTGATTACAAACCAATCAGTCTCGACTAAAACCAGTTGAAACATCCCAAAAAGGCCCTTGACATACCAAATTGAACAAATTTTCCTCTACCTGACTATCTCTCCATATCCCCTCTTCAGCTCACCTTCTACACCCAAAATTTTGTCCAATTCGGCCAGTGTTTCAACTTTCAAGTGCTCAACAAAGAGTGTTCCTCAAGGCTCTGACACCAGATGGGAAGGGGAACTAAGAAATCTTTTTTTTTTCCCTTTTGTGCTGACACAATACCAGTCAAACCAGTGACTAGCACAGAAATGGTATTTGCAAAGGCAATCCTTCATTTTATTTTGTGAACAAGAGAAATGGCATCTCCTATTCTCCCGCCATGTTCACTTTTGCGACAATATAACCGACAATGGTCAACCCATATGTTAGCCAATCTCTTGCCCTATTGTTCACAAGCTTTTCATACACATGTAAGTTTCGTTCGCCACAAAAAATGTGACCTTCATATCTCCAAATTTCCATCAACAGCTTACGAAATTTACAATAAAACATTTGAAATTATTCAAGGAAATGAAATTATGAAATTCTTCAAAAAAACGACCCATAGTTGGAGTTGACGGCACCTATTTATTGTAACAAACAATAATTATCAGAAAGATAGGAACAAAATAGAAAAATCTAGGCTCAAAGGTTTTCTATCACAACAAAAATAATTTAGGAAAGAAAACTTACAACAGTGGGTCTTTTGAAAAGGCCTTTATTGGCCAACTGGAGAAGATCTTCACACTCATCCTACAATCGTAGATATGGAAAGTTTCACTGGACTTGCATAGATACCCATAAGTGTAGTTTAATATAAGAATATGAATTTTGAAACTAGCATCCTAGCAAACTTTATAAAAATAAAACATTCTATCTATAGGCAAATGTCATTCTTCTTTTAACAAATAAATATCCAGGTTACAAAAACCAAAAAGTGAAACAACATTTCTTGCACAATACGTGTTCAACGACCACAGAGCATACCTCATCAAAGTCATCATCGGATAGAAAAAATAATTGAACATCCGCATGATAATTGGAAACATGTAGAACCACATCTGTGGACATTGTGCCTACCTTGTATGTCTGTAAAGCCTTCTTAACACCTGTTAAAAAGTAATTGAATGATAAGTTTTCCAGAGAAACATCAATACTGTCCTTTATTAGGTTTGGAAACTAAAGCCAAGATGGCCTAGTGGCAATACTATTGATATATATGCCTTTTTTAGGTCCAAACACCACAGACGAAACAATCATCTATTCTTTTTAAGGAAGCAAATCACATCTTGATTGCTGCAACATGCCATTTTCAAGGTCATGAGAAGTGACCCTTTCTCAAACTGGATGTAAATTTGATTAAAAATTTTGTGAACACATGCAAGAGCACTATCAAACCTGTGACCTGCCCTAGCTTGTACCTCTTTTCTGGAACAAAGTAGAAATCTTCAGGATCTACCTTCACCCTCACAAAGCAGCCAGTAACTTTTTCTTCAAAAGTATCAGGACTTTTAAGAAATTCCATAATTAAAGATCTCTTCAAGTACACCGAATTTATGTTTTTCCTAACTATGGAGGCATAACAACTTTTAGGTGCTGCAGAAATATCTTCCTTATATTCCTTTGGCTGTAATTTATGTTCATCATATCCTGTGTTTTGCTTCTTTCGTCTTCCAAATGTGTCACCATCTTCTGAGCTAAAAGAAATTTCTTCATCTGAATCATCATTTGTGGCAAAGTGACTCTCCAACAAACTCTCTATCTTATGAAACTTTACTTTCCTTTTTCTGAATAAAGCATACAGTCTCTCATCACATATTACATTTTTTTTCTTTTTACTATCTGGATCATGAAGGTTGTTTCTATCAATGTAGTCCTTTATTATTTCACATGCATCCAACAGTGTAAGTGGTTCATTTGTGTCTCTACCAACAGATATAAGGAAGTTTATCAGCTCCACTGAACCCCAACTAATAAACACTTTTTTCTTTGACCTGGACCTCTTAATTGGTTTCTTCATTCTACCACATCGCCCTTTCAAATCCTCAAGAAATGACAACCCATCGTCAGAATTTATTTCCAAATCATCACCTTCAGATTCGACATCCTCTTCCTCAAGTTTGTCAGAATCTGATCCACCCTTGTAATTTTCACCTCTTTTAAGAAGAGCATTCGCTGCCTGAAGATCAATCAATGTCAGTCCTTCCTGATCCTTTATTATTTCCCAATAATCCTTGAACAAAAACTCATATGTCTCAGTATCTCTGAAGTCCACCTTTCCCTGGAAATAAGAAAAATTCGACTTCAATTGGATAGGAACATAGGAAAATCTGTCAAATGAAAAGAGACATATACTACAAATCAATCAAACTGTCCAGAGTTCCTTTACATAACATGAAAGATTTCACTTGAGTGCTGCAATAAAATGTTCACAACTAATGCTGAAAGCTATACAAATTTTAAAAGTTGCTAACATTGAAGATCATCCCAGAAATCAATTAAGGGTGCAGAAGCATAAAGTTTAATGCCAAAGGAATCTGTAATAATTAATGAAGATTTATGCAGAGGATACCCCATCTGAATCAACATCTATATTCTCTTCTATTAAAATTGCTAGCTTTAAGCAATTGTTGCAGAAGCCCTTTGTTCTTTTCTTGACTTGCACAAACTCAGCTTCCTTTATGCATGAGTAGCACACAGAGTTCGGGCAGCAGTAACATTGGAGAGCTGATGCCTTTTGGCAGATAAAGCAAGAATGCCAACCTGTCAGGTACATCAGGTCAACAAATCATGTCAAACCAAAGAGAAAGAATGGCATGGAATCACCATATCACAATCTTCATTCAGAGTAACTCCGAAAAACAGATCTTATTGCTGGTTTATCAAAGGCTTGCTACCAAAGCTTGGTTAGAGAGAGTCCAGAATACAGCATTAAATGATCTATCAAGGAAAATTTTCTTTCTATCAAACTTAACATGAAACCTACAGTTTTCCCTATTCTACACAATCAGTCACACAATATGGAGACTGGGGACTACTCATCAGCTAGAAGGTTTCATAGGCTTATTCACTGCTAAATTATATTCTGGAATACTTTCACAATGTAACAACTGCTGAAGAATTATACCATATGCTGTTTGCCACAACCAGAAATTAAATGGAGTAAACATGTTACACCAAACAGCAGAAAAAACAATGATACTGCAATTTAACCAAAAGATGTAGGAAAGAACTGAGTTCAAGGCATTTACCACAGGTCCAACGTTCATCACTCTCCATGAATGAGGGATCCTTACCCACACATTGAGGATGGTAAGCTTTAAGACAATTCCTAGAAGGAAAATTGCATGATTTAGCATTGTGTATTCCAGCATAAATCTCCTGAACCTACTCCTTTCACATTTTCGAGAACACAACCACTAGATCAAATGAATATTACAATGGTCCAAACATCAACCAAAGTTCAACAAAAAAGGTAGATCATGCAGGTGCCTGTAGTGCCAGAGAAACATTGATATACAATTATACAGATAGATAGAGGATGCTGATCTGACATAATACACTTTATTGGTTAGGTTCCAGTACCAGTTATCTCGATAACAAGCCTCAACAGCAAAATGTATGACTCAAGAGGATCTTAAATAGTGTCACTAGGACCAACCAATGCCAATTAATCAGTCCATAATTGAAAAAGATATCATTCAGATACATAATTAGACAAAAGAGCATACTCGGAGTAACTTGTTGGGGGTTGTTAATTTTGGACAGTGAATCTACATAAAGAAATGGAAGAATACACCAAACAAAAAGCATTAGTAATTGATGCTGACATGACAGCTGAAGTAAATCATATAAGTTATAGGAGACAAATATAGGTACCACTAAGCACTAACACATACAGACATCAAATATATACGAGACATATAGGTTCCATGGGACAAAGCATTTGTGAAAAACATTTAGACAATCCTAAACAAATCTACCTGAAAAGATCTAAAGAGGCAGTATAAGACTTGTTATAATAATTGAGTGCATCAAACATGGTATTTAAAGCAGATAATGTTATGTTTGAGTGGACAGCAGATGATCAATATGGCTTGGTGACAAAGAAATATCAATAAAACATCCCTTAATATAGGTTTCAGGTTTGAACTCCCCTAATCTGACAACAGTATCAAGCTATCAAGGGCATGAACAATCTGATGAATAAGCATTTGCTCACATGATGCAAGCATCCAATCAATGTAACATAACCAGTCCACTTCAAGAGGATGGCAATGGTCAAATAACTGACCCTGATTATGGAGCTTCAAGGTTCCGTGCTTCAATTTATATGCACCAAACCAACAACATTTTCAACAAGTATCTTTTATCATAAACTTCAACTATTAACATTCGTATGTTCTACAAAAAGGAAATACAGTAAGATAAATCTATTTGATGACTGAATGCCAATACTGACATTAATTATCATAAAAATGCAATATCTACTGTTAACAAAGTTTTTCAAGATGAAGAAATAATGTAACTGCATGATTTTATCAATAAGTACCAATGACCAACCAAAGAAGTTTGATAAGAAAGCTATCAACTAAATAAACCACAATATTGAAGCAGCATGAGATTTATGTATTAGGATATAAACAAATGGCCAATGTAAAAAATGTGGCCACTAAGATTATACTGTCGGGAGTCAGACTCATGCACTCTACAAAAGAAGTATGGTATTGAATGGTCTTAGTTTACATGGATTTCAGATTACCTGTTTCCACATTGCAGGTTTTGGATTGTCCTACCATCTCTTCAGTATGGTCTCAAAAGAAAAAAAAATTCCAGTGAGCCTAAGAAAGTATTGCTTTTAGACTTTTTCCGTATGTCTTCTCCAAGATTTTTTATAAAATCGCAAATACAATCTGTCATTCAATTATGTGTTTAGAAGAAAGTGACTTATCTAATGCATATTTATTTTAATGTAGTAATTAGACTTGCTTAATGTGATATTAACCATCCCCGATATACAGATTTTTCTTTTAACATGTATCTATGAACAATCCAAAACTTAGCTAACTGTTGCAAGTAAACCTTGCTGAATTGATGATCTTCATCCTTCAAAGCTAAATTCTTTAGTATAGAATTTGTTTAGTATATGAATGACCCAAAACAGAATTGTCATCACCTGCTTCCAATCTTCATGGTTGCCAAGTCAGACAACTAGTATATGTCAAATGTCTAAACTACGCGGAGTGACACACATGCAGCTACACAACATAGACTAATTAGAACCTTGAATTTTGCTTATTTATGACTGAAAAGAAAATAAATCTAGGTCGTGACAATTAATCCCTCTGTCGAGAGATGACTAATTAACAGTTTGTACTTGTAGAACCAACAGATAGAGACATTATTTACTACCACATGCCCAACAACTGGTTCACTTACTAGACTTGAGCATGTATTTGGTGTGTTATTCTTTGTGTTAGCCATTTTTTACGATGTCGGTTTTAGATTAAAGATGTATTAGTAAATGAGAGTACTACCATGCACTTTTTGTACATATATGGAAGGATATTATAATCAAAATACCATCTTCATGTGATTATGCAACAATGAGAACATAATGGGGTTAGCCCTGCAATACTCACAGTGCCCTCCTGCTGAACTAAAGTCCTTTCTCTTCCACTGATCAATTTAAATTTGGATAATATAAAATCTAAGCTCCAAATTAACAACATTTTGACTCAATGGAAACATCAACATGCTAGATATATGTCACACAACAAATTGAAACAAGACTGTGAAGCAACCAAGAAAAAGCTATAAACAGAGTAGTAATAAAACTTTAGCAATTGACCAAGCTGAAGAATTACCTTCAATTTTAATGCCCATTCAATTATAGACAAGTATTCAATAGGTTAATTTTTAAGGGTACAACTCAATGTCATAATTAAGTTGCACCTTTGTAACCAAGGTAACTAAGGTGAGTCATGGAAATAGTTACAGGAGACCCTCCCAAACACCTTATTGGTGGTAGCCTCCTGCACCAAGCAACTCTTTTATTAAAGGGATCATGTTGAAAATGACCGTCCATAGTTCGTAACATATAAATTTCTGTGATACTTACAGATGAGTATTTATCCAGAATTTATTATTAAAAAAATTAAAAATTGAATAGAAAAAGCTTCAGATATTTCATTAGCAGTTGATCTCTCGTGAACAACAAGGATAAAGCAGCACAAGCCCTTATAGAAACCAATTTGATAATGGTAAAGATCTGTTTAAAATTTCACTGTGCATTGGTGCAAGTCATCAATTTAGCACCATATGGACGGGACCTATCGAACAAGGGCTAATAAATAACGAACAGGCTGCCGAGTTTAGTATAATACTCGATCAAGCAAATATATGGATCACATAGGAGAATATATGGAGAAGAGATAATTATGCTATCAATGAAACGTTGACACCTGAAATACCACAACGAGAGTCAAAAAGGGAAAAATAAGAATGAAATCCCCACAACAAGTTGACATACAGCAATAAAATAAGCCACCATTGATGAGTGTGAAAGTAGGAAAAAGAAGAGAAACGAGATCGAGCTCACTTGAAATCGCAGACCCGCAGGTGCCCTCCATCCTTGCATGTGAAGCAGTAGTCCTCCGCTATCTCCTCCTTGTTCAACTTATTCTTCTTCATCATTCACCCTCCTTTATCCAGATACCGACTAAAGAAAAACTCTATATCTCCTTGACTCCTCTGCTCTAAGAACCCCAAAGACCTCCACAAAACCAGGACTATTTCCCCCACTCTCGTATTGCATGAAACAATCGATCGGAGACGCAGAAATCCATCATTCCTCGCCAAAGTCAAAACAAAATCCAAATTGAGTCCACGATCCAATCGGACTCCCGAGATCAGGGAAGAGCTCACCGAAACCTTTAGGGCGGGTTGGGCGAAGGCGAGAACCCCACGCGGAGAATCCACCGAACGAGAGGGGGCAGTCTCGAGGCTCTTGCACGAACCTCATCTTTTTCCCTGTATTCTTTCTGTAATGTGTTAATGGAGAATCGCATTTCTCAAATGACTCTTATGTCCTCAGGATGAGAGTGTCACCCACGAGGCGAGCAGTGAAGCAGGCCCGTCCGATGGATAATCGGCGGTCGAGATGGGGAGAGCGATGAGGTCGGTGGGGAAAAAGTGTGTGGGCGATTGGGTGGAGGAGGAGGGTTTAAACTTTGAACCGGGTTTGGTTATCTTTAATCGGGTCCAACTCGAGTAAATAAATGATGTCCCAGCTGGCCGTCCGATGGAAAATGGGCGGACAAGATGGGAGTACTGAGGTCGCGTTAAAAACACTCGTGGTCGGCAGGATTCGAACCTGCGCGGGCAGAGCCCACATGATTTCTAGTCATGCCCGATAACCACTCCGGCACGACCACATGTTGATTAGATTGTTAATCTACACTTATATAATAACATGAATATTCATGTGATTAATATTACATATCGGTGGTTTTTTCTATGTTTTAATATTATGTATAGCTAATTATGATTAATATATGTTTTTATTGTCGGTTAATATAATAATTATTTTTATATTTAGCGAAATATGTATATACAATGGATTTGAACTGAATTGGTAATTTCCAAATAAGATAAACGCCACAACCACTTTTGGTTTTCTATGGTAATATTCGTCTTAAAATACTATACTGCTTGTAATTTTGACTTTGGAGACTTGAGCAATGGGGTCTTTACCTCTCAATATGACAAAAATGTACTATCACTTTACAAACATCTTATCGAATCGGCTGATAATTTGGATAAATATTACAGAAATATCTGAATAGACGGCATCATTTCGGAAATATCCAAAATACCAAAAAATCGCCCTATAGTTTTCTATATAATATTTCTAGAGGAAGTGTGATTTAAGTACAAAAGTTTATGATCATCCGTCAAAATTTTTACTAATTAAGTCAATTGATATCTTTCTTAAATATACTAGAAGCTAGTTAATATTGCTATTATAGATTTGTCTTTAATAAACTTTATCTATTAAGTTTATAATTTATATTTTTTAACGAATAAATGACGAAGACAATATTCGAGCTCAAGACATTACGATAAACTATTAAAGTCTTTACTAGCTAAATTAATTTATTTATAAAAGATAAATGATAGATGTAAGATTTGAGCATGAGACTTTACGATAAACTATCAAAATTTTTACTAACCAAGTTAATTAAGACACTCAAACTGTACTACAAATTAGGAGGAAGAAACTTATGAGAGTGGTGGGGAGATAGTCAGGAGAGGATGGAGTAGGAAGAAGGGAACATATTTGTGATCAATTTATTACTTTAATGTTTTAAAGAAAAGTATTCTTCTTCATATATGCAATATTTGGATTTATCTTGAACTAATCATTATAATTAATATTCAAATTATTTGGCAAAGCTTTGACATATCATTTTTTTTTATGTGCATCTCAAGTATTATTATTTACTCCATCAAAATGCATGTTTAGATAATTTTGACATGATGTGTTTGGTAATGCATCTGTGCTGGTTTGTATATGCTTTGTTATCCATATGAGAGTGATTTGATTCTAATTTTCAAATGTTATACTGATTTAACCTAAATTTAAGCTAATATTAGCTAAGGAAAACTCAGAAATAGGGTTAACTCAATATAGTGTAATATACTCTCTTTTTTTGTAGATAAAAATATATGATTGAAGAATGTTGATTATTTCTCATAAATGGGCCAAATTATGTCATTATTCGATTAATCCAATCCAACTGTATCATCTTTAAAAGAATTCAGTATGATATCTTTGATAAATAGGTTTGAATCTCTTACGTTACCTATTTGACTTGTGTGTGTTGAGAATAAGACTCGAGTTGGGTCAAATCGTGTCATTATTTGGTTAATCATATCACGTCAATACTTCAAAATCATATTAAACCAATCTAACTGTATCATCTTTAAAATAATTCGGTCTGATATCTTTCATAAATAGGTTTGAGTCTGTGATAGCCGTAAATCCAGTGTTGATAGTCATAAATATACGATGTGAAGAATGGTGATCGAGAGAAGACCTTTCATGGGTTGAGAATGTGACAGATTGACTGTTCCAAGTGAATTGGACTAATGGTTTGCATAGATGCTTAGAATTGCATTTTGAACAGGTCAAGAAAAAAACCCTAGGATTCCTTTTTGATCGTTTGACCAAAACAAGTTAGTCTTCCCCATCCTCTCTCTCTCTAAAGCAACAAGAACTCACCGACCGCGTTGCAGAGAAACGAGTTGACTTGGAAAAGGTTTGCAAGTATCCAACATGAATGAACTGACGGCTGGACCAAACTGGGAGATGACCTCAACCCAGTCAGTACTAAACCTTCCTTCCTCTATCACCTTTCTATTCCGTTTACTTTTCATGATTCAGATAACACGCAATAACTACTGCCCTCAAACTGGACCTCCTACTTCTCAAGTCTTCTTGCCATCAGACCACCAATCGTCATCCCTTCTCCAGTGGACAGAAAGAAGAGAGAGAACAGTAAGGCATGAAAGAAGTAAACAGGGATGAATCAGTCAATGATTTGCTCGATTCGTGAAGGAGGACACTCATTGACATGATCGGTCTCTTCCTTCAGCTAATGCATGAATATTACACCCATATCTCCATATCATCCACGCTTATATCTCCGTACAACTCACTCCCCATGGACACGTCACTGTCTCCCGCCTCTCTCCGGCTGACCCTCTCACAGCTGACATCCGACGATGGCGGATGCCGCCGCTCCTCGCGCCAGGCGGCTTCCTGCATCCTCGCGTCGACCGCCATCCCCGACTCGGACGCGGCGCGTTGCACCGACGGCGGCGACAAGCAGGCCCACGTCAGCACCATGGCGCGGTCGGGGAAGTTGAGGCGGCCGGCATGGCTCGGGCCTCTGAGGAAGAAGACGGCGGTGTCGTGGGCCACCGCCGCGGCCTCCGGGGTGGCGTAGGAGCCGAGCCACAGGCGGTCGCCCGTCCCCGGCACGCGGATCTCCGACACCCACTTGCCCCATCTCCGGCGGCGCACGCCCTTGTACTTCGTCTCGCCTCCTTCCTGGCCGTGACTCATGGGACGGGTCGATCGGAGACGGCAAGCTGCGGTGTTCGTCGAAGCACGGGGGGTTTATAGAGGTGAAGTCGATCGAGTTGACGTGAGCCGTGGTCAACGTGGACTTTTTGGAAGCCTGGAGAGGTTGACGGGCGTAAATCTGGAACACAGATTAACCACAAGGGTTGGCCGTTGGAAAAGGACAGTCAACATTTTCAAGGTCAAACACTTTCGTACGGTCGCCGTTGATGCAGTTGGAGGAAAACATTGCATACTAATGCGAAAAAATGTTCCATATGTTTGACCGATGATTGATGATTTAATCTTCGTGACGTAATGTGATTACTATGGAATTATCTATTTGTTGGAAATCCCCAAAGGCTTATTATATTTATGAGATTATGAAACATAGGCAGAAATTAATCAGCATTAGGGAAAATTAAAGGGAAAAAAAAAGTTACATACATCCCTCCAATTGTCACATCACTGATCTAGTAATATTTCAAAGGTATTGACTATGACCGAGGAACCAAACCAAAGGATTGTTCCACACATGCGGAATTGACTTGGGCAATAGTAAACCATGTCGGCACCTCCGGCTGATGGATGACATGTGGGTCCCAACCAGAAGAATTTAACCTGTGGTGGTAAATTAACTGGGATGAGAAAATCTAGGGATGTTTTTATGGTGCATTAATCACCTCTTCTTTGTCATTATGTTTATTATATGATATGATATGATATGATGAGAAACTCTAGTAAATACTAGAAAGAATAAATTACATGTTTAATACTAGTTAATATACACTCGTAAATAACATCCATATAATCTTTTTGTTGATCGTATTCATGTCGAAACTCATTTAAAATCAAGGATCGTTATATTATCATCGTTGGTATGGATGGACTATGACATGCTTATATATATTATATCTTGATATGTTAGTATTTATCAATTTTAAAAAATAATTAAATTTTTTTAAAATTTTTAAATTTTTTTATCCAGATTTAATGATAGTTTATTATGTTTAATTAATAATATATATATGTATATATGATTAATCTTAATTAATCATAGAATAGATTAACATTATATATATATATATATATATGTTTAATAATAGAATATATAACCTTAATTACTAATATTAACACAATAATATTAATATATATGTTTAATAATATTAACACAATAACCTTATATATAATAATAGAATATATATGTTTAATTAATAATAGAATAGATCAACCTTAATTACTGTTAATTTGGACATAAATATAAGATAATCGATCAAATTGGGACTAACACAAAAGAATAATTTTAATTAAGATTAATCTTCGTAAATATACATTAATATGCCTTCTGGTCATATAACATAATAAATAAAACTTAGAAAAAAGTTAGTTAAATAACTTTAAATTTCTGGGAAATTTCACTATATCTCGAGTTCCAATCCTAAACCAATAGCTTGATTACCACTAATCACTAGTTAAGAATTTTAATAACAAAAAAGAGTGTGAAGGATAATGAATGAAATTGAGAGTGAGTGATAGAAGGGAATGAAGGAATTTAAAGCTCGAAACAGGCCCTAATAATTAATTTGATTATAGTGGTCAAACTTGACTTGATTTGGATCGATATAAGTCAAATATCAATTAATACTTACACAAATCAAATCAAGCCATCTATACTTAATGGATCAAAAATACTACATTTCAGTTTGGCTTCTTCGAATCATCCTAATGTTATCAACACTAATTGGATTGTTATATATATTGCCAACAGATTCTATGGAGAACTAACGTACCAATTTAGTATAATTATATGTGAATCAACTATAGTTAAGGTGTATAATACATTATATATAATAAGCTGTGGATTAATCTGATAAGGTGTATCATATACATTATTTATAATACACATCTAATCACTTTCTTGTTACACACTGAAAATTGATTTTTCTGCATGAGTGTATAGGTTTTTCCACCCTATACACATCTAATCATTTTCTGCATGAGTGAAAATTGATCTTAGAATGAGTGTATAGGTTTTTCCATCATTTAAAAAAAAAAATAACTATAATATCCTGACCTACCTAGACATCCAGTTCAGTCGACAGAAAACTCTAGACATTAGATTAAGACATTAGATTATTGTGACAACATGTGATACATATTTGTTCTCTTTGACAAAATAAACTATAATTATGATCCTAAAAGGTCAAAATAGTGGGCTAAATATAACTTCATTGAACATCTTCAATGATGATGTCCCGTTTGACAAGAAACAATGGACTGCATTACCAAGTCATAAAGACTTATTATTGCCTTCGGATGTTAATCCAGAAGTTAATAGGAAGACCAGCTCTTTTTCGTTTTCTTTCTTTTGGGATACAACAAGAAGAAGAAGACCAGCTGTTTGACGAGAGACTGCAAGTTTCTCCCTCATCTCATAATGCCACTGCCTTGTCTGTGGTCCTGCCAAAGCCGAAAGCTAAATGAACTGCCAACTAAAAAGCTCAAACAGTCAATGAAGACTACTTCAGACGACAATTAGATCCCATCAATAAAGGGGAGAGGAGGACATGCATGAAGTTGACCCCACTCCGCAAATAAGGGTAATATCTTTTCTTCATCTGTCCCTTCTGCTGTCTCTTTAAACCTTTTGGGTATTTTCTTGGCACAGTGCAATGGAAGTTTCAGTATACGCAAGAAGGGTTACAATTTTATGTGCGATACAAACATAGAAGCAACAACACGTTCTGATCATTCAATATGTTTACAAGGAGTCACTAGTATTGAACTGGGCAGTACAATGTTGTCAGCCCCTGGTTCTTGTTGTGGTTTAGGAAGAACATCTGAAAGTATTATGTGCCTTGGTAATCATTACTTCTTGTACAAAGGAGATTTAGTTGTTGACTTTATACATCAGTAGAGTTGAGTCTAATGTTGGATATTCCACATGGATGCATTGAAGAGTATATATAACATTGAATCTCATTTGGTACAAAAGAATATATTGAAAACAGATTGCTGATACAAAGAAGGTATGGAGGACAGATTAGATGTCCAATGATCAATTATGATAACATCTATTCTCTTAAAAGCACACCAACAGTGATAGAAGATCAAAAAAACCTTAAAGAGTGCCATTCATGCAACTTCATATTCTCATACCTCCTGCTAAGGATTTAACCAAAACTTCAACAATCAGCATATAATAAATAAACAACATGAACAATTAACATTCAGAAGTTACTAAAAGCAGCTGGAAAACAATTTTAAGTGGAAATAGTTAACCCCCTTTTTTTTGGTCAGAAGTAAGAAGACTTGCCAAGCAGAAAACCAAAAAACATGGTAAAATGCCAAGAAGGTAATATTCCATATTATAACTTGGAACAGATCAGCTTCTACTACTCAAGACTTGAATGAAATACTACCTATCTCCATGAATCCATGTATTCTTTAGACAACAATATTTTTTTGCTTCTCCTCATGGCAACAGATCCAATTCAATAACCTATACTTCAACAGCTTCGAATAAGAAGCAAAAAACTGTGGTCGCCAAGTGAATTCTCCAAATGAGAATACACTTGGGGAATACTTGCGGTAAAGAATACTTTCGACAAGTAAATTCTACAGAAATTCAATATTATATATATTTCTCTGAATGAGAAATCACAAGAGGCATGCTTGGTAAAGAGCAAACTACTTTGAAGTATTCTCATTGATAAGGCGACCATTACATTTCATTCTGCTGCCGCTTCTATCAACTAAGGTGACAAAAAAATAAAAAAAGAAGCATAAACAAAGAGAAGCACGAGTGCCAAAAGGATGGCAACAGATGAATTAAAACATCAGTAAATTAACAAGGCATGATATATCATGATTGCTATGTGATGAATTATAGCATCAGTAAATTGCTATGTGAATACAAACTTTGTCTGAAAAATTCATGTGCAAAAACTGTTGAATCCATGAGTGAACATCAGTCTGAAAAGTTCGAGTGCCCAAATAATAAATCCATGATAATAAACATACACCAAAAGCAATTAGTAAATTCAATATGGATTTTTTCCTCAAAATTCTGATTCCTTTAGAGTCTATAATAAGACATAAAACAAATGTATTAACAAGAAACAAAATGAACAAGCAGACCATTAGAGGTTACTATCTGCATTAGTAATTCTACCAGCACAGCACAGCAGTTCCATCACAAATGACTGAAATTAATCACCATCTGAGTGTTTCTATTACAACTTAAAGATTGTATGAACTTGTGTCACTAACTACAAACTAATGGATATCCAATCCAAAGCAACTATCACAAAGTTTTTTGAGTCCTAAAACAAAAAATTGACACATGTTAACCTATGATTTGGCAAATCAAAACTGTCAATCAATCGTTTGCATTGCAATTGAAAATACTAAAATGTGAATGCCACATTAAGATAGAGTAAACATGGTACTGGCAGTCGCAACATATGACATATGCATACTTTGACAAAACAATTAACTTGCATAAGAAAATATGCTAACATTAATCTCATCAGTAACAAAACAGATAGAGCACATCTATGGAAATAGAATTATCTTAAGATATGACAGACCAAAACCATGTAGGACTTGTTTTTGTAACATCTGGGCGTTATCATTGCCTAAACCATCAAAATCAGGAGAATGGAATCAACTTTTTAACTCATTCAAACAATCTCCAGCTGCTTTGTTCACCGCAATCATGATTGCCTCACCTTACTCTTCTTAATTTTCTTCACCTTCTCCAAATTCTTTGTCTTCTTGATCTTCTTTTTTGTTCCATCAGCTTTGGCAGTTTCTTCAAGTTTCTCTCCATCATTTTCCTCCTCCACTTGCTTATCCACTTTCCCCTTCTTCTTCCTCTTCATCTTGTTATCTAACGATACACCTGCACTCGATTTATCACCTTCTCCTTCGATACCATCACCATGGTCATCCTGTTCTCCATCATCACAAAGCTCTTTGTTATCCTTCTCGCCTTTCTTCTTGATACTCTCTTTCCTTTTTTCCGTCCCTTGCTTCTTCCTCTTTTTCTTCGTAGCACTCTTCTCAACTTCCTTATCATTGCCTTCTTCACCATTCTCATTTTCCTGCACACCATTATCATTATCCTCTTCTCCTTCATCCATTTCCATGTATCTTGTAATCACTTCGTGGATACGTCCCTTCTTATTCTTCCTCTGTTTGTCCTTCTTCTGGCCAGAGAGCTGCTCATCCACTTCTCCAACATCGACAACCTCGCCCTCACCATCATGCTCCAGATCTTTCTCCTTATCCACATCCATAGATGCTGGCACGTTGATCTTGAGGCCCATCTGTGGGACGGCCTGGTAGACCGGTAGGGCGACTGAGCCAGCGGCCTTGATGAGGACGGAGCGCACGTTTCCCCACCCCTTAGGCACGTGCTCCACAGCCCCTTCAACGATCGCGTTCACGTTGTCTGCGACCTCCTCCGGAGTCATCGAGGCCCGCCCAACCTTGACGACGGTGCAGGTGCCTTTCGATGGTGGATAGAAGAAGGCGGAGTTGAGGCAGCGGCGAAGCTGGAGGGGCCAGCCGGGGCGGGAGAGGTCGAGCGGGAGCGGGGCCTTCCTCTTGCGGAAGAACTCCTTGCCGATGAGGCGAGGGAGAAGGGGGATGATGCGGCGGTCGGCGAAAAAGAGGTTGTGCGAGTCGCAGAGGCGGCGGCGGGCCTCGTAGGGGCGGTAGTCGGAGCGGAGCGATGAGAGGCCGATGGCAGCGTCCACGGAGAGGGAGAGTTCGCGGGCTCGGTCGAGGAGGGCAGAGGCGGAGGCGGAGGGGGAGCGGTCGTCGAAGAAGAGGCAGAGGGAGGAGGAGTGGTCGGAGAAGAGTGGGTGGGGGAGGGGGAGGAGCTGAGGGTTGACGCGGGCGGATTTAGTGTTAGAGGGGAATCGGTGGAGGGAAAGCTGAAGGTAGAGGAACTCATCGTCCTCGAAGAGCTGCGCCTTGCTGTCGCGGGAGCGGAGCCACTGGAAGAGCGCGTCCGCTGCTTTCGTTACCGCCTCGCGGTTGATGCGAGACGAGCCACTATTGACAGGTGCCGCCGCCCCCGCCGCCATTACTCTTCACAGGGAGAGGAGAGGAGAAGGCGCGGGTGTGGAGACGAGACGAAAGAAAACAGGAGCAACGAGGGGAAGCCGGCCGCGTACTAAAAACCCTAGGTCATCAAATCGGGTTATCGGATTCGGATCCTTACCGGGCACGAAAGATGCACTGTGGACATCACTTTAATCAATATAAATATTTTCATAAATAAATAAATATATCATCTTAATTAATAGCCTTAAAATTATTTCTTTCTACTTAAGTTTAGAAAACGAGATAGATAGATAATCGATGAATATGATAAAATATAATTGAAATATTCAAAAAAATTCACATCAGATCCATCAGAATCTAATTAAGGGATTTAAGAGGTTTGTATATGTATATGTTTCTGAATACTCTTCACAATCCATTCAAATTTGATTTAAACATATCAAATATACACAACTAAATACATACTAACTCTGATCACCGAAAGGCACGCAATCACATCATCTCGTAAAAGGAAGGGTTGAGATGCGCAGTCTCACCCAAGTCTTCTGTGAGTCAAGAGAAGACCACCAGACACAGAATCTATTGCCATGGATTCCCATATGTATGTGCACAGTGCGTATGGCAATCTGAGCTCTATACATACTGCCACCAAAAGAGAATCCAAATCTCCCTCTCTCTCTCTGTCTCTCTCTCTCTCTCTGGTTGCACCACCAGCAGCAGTGACGAGGAGAGCGAGTAGAAATAGATCTTCTTTCTACACTGCTATCTCTCTTCACTGGTTCTTGCCAGTCAGTGGCTTTCTCTCTCCTTTTGCCTCCCTTTCTTGGTCTCAATCCGTAGCCAAAAAGCCCCATGGATGAAAGGATCCCCACCTGCTGTTTACTTCCAGTATTCCCCTTCTGGTGTTCACTCATCTCCCTCCCCTCACCACTCCATGAGGTCTCCAGCCACCTCAGACAGAAAAATATCTGCCTCCTCCTTGCCTCTTTTTCTCGTGTGATGTGATGTGGGGTTTGTGATTCTTGATCTTCTTTGTGGTTGAGAATGCGATTAATTGGTTCATTATCTGTTCTGGATTGGTTTCTGATTTCGTTTGATCTTGGTTTGTTTATGATTGCTAGAATTTCTTGGGGGTTCAGTATCCAGTCGACCTGTTCATGTTAAATGTTGAATTTTTAGCTACTTAAATATGTTCAGTCACAAAAATTGTTGCTTGTCATGGTGATATCTTGTGGAGGCTCACAATTGGATGCACCTGTTTGTGCTGGTTTTGTCTTAATTACTATGCTGCATCATATACTGAGGAAAAGGAACCTATTTTGGTGCAGATTGTGTGACTTCTGAATCTACTTATAATAGTAATTAGCTAATGGTTACAGGGCACCTTTTGCATCACTTTGAGTTGGTGACTATTGCTAAATTGGTTTGGTCTTGCATTGGATGTTTACCAAATACATAAGCCATTGTGGATTCCAGAATAATTATGATTTGTGCTGTCATTGTGATGTATGCCCCAATATAGACTCTCTCCATTAATGAGCAGTGGTTTAATAGTTTGGTCAAAACTGTATTAGCATTGAGAAGCAAAATTCTTGTTGTCATTATAGAGTACTTAGAGGCCTAATGTTTTTTTTGCATTGCTCGGTACTTGCCATTTTGAAAGCTGTGGAGCTATTTTCGCAGGTATTTGGCTGGACTGTTGGCTGAGAGGCAAAAGTTGGGACCATTTCCGCAAGTATTTCCATTTTTCTGTAGGCTTCTAAACCAAGGTATGCTTTCCTATGTTGCTGGACTGGCTGTTGTAACATCCAATTTTCCAATTTGGTTGATGTCTTGGCTTCTGATATGCATTTTCTCATTTTCCACGATCAGGCAATGTTGGAAAATTCATTTTGGTGAATTTACTTGTTGAATGAATTGTGTTTATTTTGGAATTAGGAGTTCTTTGATTTTAGCAATCTGCCAATTGAATTATTCATAGTGACACTAGAATTGCACTATACTATCTCTTACCAAGTTGAATATTTATAGATCACACTGACATCTACATTTTTTCCCCCCTGAATCCTGCATTGCCAGAAGCTTTGTGCGCTGGACCACCCCTCATCTGTTTAAAAAGTTGGATTTCTTTTCTTTCTTTTCTTTTCAAAAGGGCCAATCGTGTTAGCTTGCACTCTTTGCTTTATTTTCCAGTTCAGGTACACAAATAATTTTTTAGCTTTTGATATTCAGAGATACATATGGCCTTCTTGGTTTCCAGCTATGTTCTTGGATGGTCTTCTGGTTTACTATCACTATTTTCTGTGAGTTAATAATTTCCTGCACATAGTTTTTCATTATTTATACACCCCTATCTTGATCTGATAAACTATGCTCATTGTATAATTAAGTAAACTTAGCTCAAGTGCAGGAAAATTATATCAGATTCTTCCATATCATCTGCTTCATTCATAAATTTGAAACGAAATTCTGCTCGCATGAGGCTTCTGCCACAAGAACTTCTTTTTCCTTCTAATCAACTCCATCTTCGGTATTGAGATATCAATGTTGCTGCAGAAATTGTGCGGGCTTCCGGTTTAGCACCTAACCAAACTTTTGTGGAACATGAGAGAATTGAGCATGTCACTCCATTATGATTAATTGGGCACCCATCCAATGGTGGACTGATGGATCTGGAGGGGCGGTCGGGAAATGCACACAGAGGTAATGCTGTTATACTGTTTGTTGAGAACCATATTTATGTATATAATTATATGTTCGACCCTCTCTCTATATATATCATATACATGTATGCATATATTTATATGTATGTACGTACCAATCTGTGTATGTTTGTGCATGTGCATATGCAATTGCGAGCCCCTTTTGTCTTCCTCTAGGAATCATTGATTTCTTTACTATCCAAGTGTAGAATGCTAGAACTTGAGCTACTTCTAAATATTGGGAAAAAGAAGCCTGATACTGTAAGTCGATTGATAAAACAAATGCTAAAAGTTTTCTAAGCCTAAACAGGTTGAATTTAGAGCTATATCATGTTCCTAAAATGGAGTTGCAGTCATGGAGAAAATTACATGAAATGTTTTCAGAGATCTGCCGACTTATATAAGATAATTTTCTAATCTAGAAGAAATTCTTAAGATGCACTTTGGGTGATTGAGTTTTCAGTTATATTGTTTCATTTCATAAAATTACATGCTGCTGAAATGTTTGAGTTGCAAATATGGCCGTGAGTCACTTTTAGTTTTTCCAACACTATGAAATATTTGATATCAGCTCAGCCTGGAAACAATAGGAAGACAATGAGGTAGTTGTAGTTTTTACCTTGGAGCAGATATCATCCATAATCAAGATTTTTGTACTTGATGCCGAGAAAATCACTTCAGTTTGACCTTTTTTTTCCTTTTCTTTTTGAGTGTCTGTTTACTTCTGATTGACCCACCCAATCAACTTGTGCTTGACTCCTAAGGCAGACACTTCCACCCAAGATTAGGTTTGCATCCTGATGTTAATGGTCAACCATGGAGCGCTCTAATTAAAAATCTACTACCGCTTACTTTGGAAGAAATTAGTAACTTGCATTTATGTCATATTAATTGTCCTTCATCTTTTTAATAAATATAGAATTGCTCTTGGTTTTGAAGCTGATATCGATTAGATGTGGTGTTGAAACTTTCAGCAGGGTCTAAAAGTTACTTTTGTTCATTGTTGAATGGCAGCAGTCAGATTCAGTCTTGTCTGGGTTTGCATTAGGAGGATAGTTTTTATCACTCATGTGATTTAACTTTGAAGGTTTGATATAGTAGGAAGTATGAATAGGTGAAGCTCCAAATGTAATATAATATTTTTTTTTTAAAATCATGATGGTTATCAGTCTCATAATTGTGGACAATTCTTGCTATTGTTAGGCTCAGTGATCGGGAAGAGGAGATTGTGTCCAAGTCGATGAAACTCGTACATTTCAAATATGCATCTGCCTGTAGCTTCACCAAGAGGGGTGTGCAACTGCAATCTACCACTGTTTGTGGTAAATCATGGAATTCCCTCCCTCTCTCATTTCATTACCAACTTCTTGTTATAAGACTGCCATTGTGTCCTCTTGTTTTCACCAACTTAAACCTAACTTTTCCTTAAGTACCCAATGATTATCCTGAAAGAGGCTCGAAAAAAGGAAGGAGGTCGAGGAACACTTGGTAGGTGTCAGAATTTCCATTCGAAAATTCATGCCGACACCCACAAACACAGTCAATAAATGACCAAATCTTGCAGGATCATTGTTGAATTGATTAAAAATTGAATTTTCATTATCCTTCATTTCCTTGCATGTAAATATTTATGAATGTGCTTGGGTTGGGGTGGTAACATCGGCAATGTTGATCATGGAATCCATTGCCATGCTTCCTGTTTGAAAATATTTGGTTGAGAATCAATAAACTAAAAGATCAAAATGTTATTAATGCCGATTTAGGTGCCACGAGGTCCAACTAGTCTATTAGATTTCTGATAACTTCTACTTTGATGTCATTCAAATTTAGAAGAGCTAATATAAGATATTTTGCTCAATATAGTATTTTTTTCAATATTCTTGTTACCTGGGGTTATCTGCAATGTGAGAATTTGTTTTGTGTTTGAAGTATTATCACCAATGGTTACTTTTCCATTCAGGAAAATGAATACTTTCACAGAACAGGGATCCTTCAAGCATCAGCTCCAGGTTGGAATGGAACTGCTGGAGTTAATACGAGCCCTATCACAAAGAAAGTCATCAGGTTAGATATTCCGTTGACAAGTATCTTAACGCATGCGGAAATTTTCTAACTTTGATTCTTTGTGATGTCTCTTCTCTCTACCTAAATAATGAACTCTAAACAATGCTTTTAAGTAATATTTGTCATATGACCATTTCCTTCTTGAATATATTTCTAGGATGTTTAATCTAAAATTTATTTTTGTTCTCTAACAAACCATCGAGTTTTACAGAAGCAATATAACTACTTGTCTATTAACTACTCAATTTGTGTATGTGACCAGGAAGAAAAGCTAAGGGATAACCGTGAAACTAGCACCTAAATGAGCCACTGCATGTACTTGTGGAGGCAGAGTTTACAGCAGACATAGTTGACCTTTGTTTAAATCAAGCTGTGACCATATTGGAAGATCTTTTGAAGCCCATGGTACATATAATCTCTCTCGGAATCTGTCTTCATCGGTGTTCATGCTCATGCTTTCTTGTACCGTGCACTTCTGATGCCAAATTTCGCATGCAAGCACAATTGATTGAGACTGCTCAACTCTTCATCTTTCAGGTTGAGTCCATGGATTACTACAAGAATCAACAACTGAGGGAGTTGGCTATACTGAATGGTACTTTGAGAGAGAAAACCCTCATATGAGCCCCAGCGCATCTCCCTTCAACAGCACAGGAATGGAACAGGCGATGATCTGAGTTTCTAGTAGATCAACCCAATCTCGATTACCAAATCCAGGTTTTGTTACCTTATCAGAGAATTTTTCTGATACACATGGCTGCTAATTGATGGTGCTGAGATCAGTAATGGTGCTGGGATCAGTAGCAGAGCTTTGGACACCAATAAGTTGATTTCTAGGCAGTTCTTTGGATTGGTCATATCCTGCGATACAAAAATTTTCTGCATGATAATTGCCTTTAACTTCTGCGCGTGAACGCAGCTCTTGAATTTGTTTAATTACTTATTCTTTATTGTATGTTTGCTATTGTAATAAGTTCAAATCAGAATGGATTCAATGACATATGATTATAATAGATCTTTGTATCTTTGGTTTGCCTATGTGCTACATATCTTTCTTTACTCCGAAATTATCTTCATGAATTCATCAACATCACTGTAATGGTGCCTTCTTACCCTGCAACATCTATTTGTTATGATGCATTCTTCTGGTTTACATTTCCGTTGGACCCAACTGTGACCATAATCTGAGCATCTGCTCACACTCTTTGGTTATTCCACATGACATCGAAAATGCATCTACTTGAAGCATTTTGGATATATACTCTATTTTTGTTTATAATATTTTGTTTTTTGTTCAGTGTATTGTGTGTCAAACATAATTTTGTCACAGAAAAAATGATGTGAAAGTCAACCTCCATGAAGACTTGATAAGTGCAAAATTGTCTATCATGTAGAGACTTCACATGTAGACATGATGAATTCATCACGTCAACACCAATTGTTCTCTCCTTTCTACTTCTAATTTAATCATCAGATGAATGCATGAAGGCTTTCGAATGCGTAATTCAACTTCCTTCCTCAATCACCCTTCGAGATTTATGCCAAGGGCGATTGATGTCTTTGCGGTAGCCATGGACTCAAAACCTAAGTCGGTTATCGGCATAATTCAGATTGACAACGACTAGTCTTGGGCTTGGAATCATCAGATCGGGCTGTCTCTGGAACAACAGTCCACTTCTGGATTTAACAAGACTACTCAGGATTGAAATGCTTCTCTGCAAAGAGAGTGGGTTTTTAACACATTGACAGTGATTTGGCTGATGATACTAAAATTCAATGTGGAAGATAGAGCACCACAAATCATTTGCTTGGTTGATGCATCATGGTGAACTTTGAACTGTGATAGGTCAAGATGATCTTAAGAGTGTTGTTACCAAACAAAGGAAACTATCTGCTTACAATCTGGCATATGTCAGCTGAGAAAAATACACTCTCCCGTTCTAGTGATTTAACAATCTTCATAACATAATGTAGATAATAAAAAGAACAGATATTAAAAAGTTGTCAAGATCGTTTCCTAAACTCCACCGAATCAGACTCACTTGATTCGGCATCACACAGAAGAAGACTTTATAACAGCCTGTTAAGTACCTCAAGGATTGGAAGAGAAACCGAAAGCGACCAGATGAACTTACTCAGAAGGAGCTTCTGAATGCCACGATGAAAATTTCACATTTGTATCAGCTGAGCCCAACATCATGACAATTTAACAATGAGTGAAAACACATCCTGCCCATTCATCATAATAAAGACAAACCATTTTTGGTGTTATGTTTCTCGATCGCCCTAGAAGCATTTCATCCATGGAATGACATGTGACAGATAACAGATATTAAGTTGCAAACATTAGTGCCCAAGGATAATGCTTAGCAAGTGATGTGAGTCAAGATTGCAAAGTTTTGGATAGTTTTACATGCATTTACACAGAATTATTTGAAGGTAGGCTAGGGTGCAGTTTATCTCCATTTCTCGATCTCTTTTGAGGTTGCTTTTATCAGCTTTCTTGTACTCTCCATAAGTTCATCAAACAGGATTTCAATCTGATTCCTGAAGAAAAAAAAAAAAACAAGGAATGATAAACATTAAAGATTTATGCTTGGCATTAAAGTTAAAAGCCAACAATTAACAGATGGCGGCAGCAAATATAACTTTTCATCGTGAGGACGACATCAAGAGCGAACTTAATGATTAGCCAAGAACTACAATTTAATGGCTAAAACTAATATGCTTGGTAATGTAGTCAATATCAAGAGTTTTAGACCTTGGTTAACCTTCACTGGGTGGAAAAGGTGGAAGATCCAAAAGAATGAATCTGGATAATGGAGCACTAAGACATGGAAATTGTCTGTAAGCTCATCAACCAGGAAGTTGAGCTAAAACAAATTCACTGAAGCACAATGGTCTTTGGACATCCGTAGAACAAAACATGATAATTGCTCAAGATAAAAACTAATAGCTATTAACATGATTTAGTGTCTTCGACTGCCTTTATTAGTCTTAGCAAATATCAATGATCTGTGTAAGCAACACCATTATGATGACTTCGTGCTTATTTTGTCAGCTAAATTGTATTCAATACTTATCATCAATTTGATTGTGTTGGTTTTAGAAAATCAAATACATGTTCCTCTCAATGTTCAGATGAGTACCAAAATCGGACACAAAGTTAATGCTTAAGAAACAGGATGTCATTCATGATACTTAGTCATGTTAGACTTGGTTCAAAAACAAAAAGAAGGATTACTTACTCAGATGAACCATTTCGCACTTTATGGAACAACTTTCCCACATTTGTATATCTTCGGTTCTCATCATATGCAACTCCTCTCCCAACACCGTAACCAAAACCTAACCCTATTCCACATCCAGCTCCAAATCCAAATCCAAGCTGCAAACCAGGGAATCCAGCCCCTATTCCTACACCTGTTTAATGAGATGGAAAGTACAGACATTCATATACATCAGTCAATTCACAAGCCATATGTAGAGGCACAATCTTAGGTAGGCTTATAGTTCATATGGCGTATGTACTGCCTAAAGAAAAACCTTTACCACTTTAAAGTTTCAAAATATGATTTATCATTGGATGACAATAAAATCATTATTATGCACATAGATGATTCACATAATATTATGCACGACAAGAAATCAAATCTATATATATTGGCCTTCTCTTATTCGTCGGAGACAGCAGCAACCTGTGGCGGCAATTGCTAATTTGCATAACATATTCTTGGTTGCATATCATGATTCAAAGAACATAAAGATAGCAGGCGCTCATTACAAATCAAAATGCTTATTTTAGTTCTCCCAATCGAGTCCATATCTACTTCACAAACATCTATTGATGAATTTTGTGTCAAAGATCCGTGCTTGCCAACTAACGGTGGATAGGCACGAGAAGTTTTCCTTCAATATAAAAGAACATTCGACCAAGGCTAGGCATACCGCTTATGTTCTAAATCCCGCCATGAGATGGGGGAAAAGGCTATTTCTAGCTCAACCTCCTCTGAACTGGTAAATCGTGTCACTTGATGTGCAATACATCCTCGAAGCAAAGTTCAAAGATATAGCAACCGAACCTATCAAGAGTCAAGCCTGTCCAAACACTAAGGGTTTTGGAGACTCAGAGGAACCGAAACTCCCAGAGCTTTCTAGGATCAACCAAAACAAGGGCAGAGAGGAAGGGAGAATTAGTAGAGAAAAGGATACATGTACGAGTACGAGGAGATGGATATAGTGGCCACCACCTCCGACGAGACCGACGCCGAAGCCGACGCCGCAACCGGCACCGAAACCGATGCCGGGCCCAACCTTCCCCAGATCCTTCGCCTTCAGCACCGGGAGCCGCCACAGCAATCCCTTCTCTTCCCCGCCGCCGCCGCCGCCGTTCCAATCCATGGCGCTCCAAACAGCCCGCTCTCTCTATCCGTCCCGACGCCGCTCACTCCCGATATCTACCCGCGGCTACCAAAAATATCTCTTGCTGAGTTGGGGTAAAAAAGCCACGGTGGGATCCACCGTCACAAAATCGTGCCACTAGAAATCGCGTTCCCTGCCTCCGGCGAGACAGCTGATGGGTGCGAATCGAAGAGACGCGGGTATCCTCAAACGATCCGATCCAATTCAAATTTCATCTAATCCGAATCCGATTTGAACGAACGAAATAAATCCGAATCCGATTTCAACGAACGAAATAAATCCAAATCATAGTAAGTAAGCAATTAACCCATAAAACTTGGATTATTTGCAACGCAACGCATAAATAATCAAAATAAACATACGAGGAGAGAAAATTGGTGGAGACTTGGCACGTTAGACCCAATTTTGGCGGGATTCGCGCCAAATCCAACAGAATCCGAACGGAATAGAGTTCTTACGTGTAGACCGTTACGGAAAACAAGAATCACCAACGGAATGGAAGCAAGACAGAGAAAGCAAACATGATCCGGAATTAGGAAGGATAATAGAGAATAATTCATCTCAACCTGGTAAACACCTAATCCTAACTCTCCTATTTTAATCAGATCCCCCCATTCAAACTCTCGTATTTAAACCCACTGCAACGCCATTTTCCAGTCATTATTCTCTTCAATTCCCCTTTCATAGATTGGGTTAGAGAGAGAGCGAGGAAGCATGTCGAGTGGAGGTGCGACGGCGGAGTTGGTGGTGTCGTTCGGGGAAATGCTGATCGACTTCGTGCCGGACGTGGCAGGCGTGTCCCTTGCGGAGTCGGGGGGGTTCATCAAGGCGCCCGGAGGGGCCCCCGCTAATGTCGCCGTAGCCATCACCAAGCTCGGTGGCCGCTCCGCGTTCGTCGGCAAGGTCTCTGCTCGCCCCCATCCATTTTGCCATTGGGAGAGGATCGATCGATGGATCTCGGTCTCCTCCTCCCGTTCTCGTTCCACGAGATATTCAATCTTGTAATTCTGGTGCAGTTTGGAGATGACGAGTTTGGTCACATGCTGGCGGACATACTGAAGAAGAACGGGGTCGAGGCCGAAGGGGTTCGGTTCGACCCCAATGCGCGAACGGCCCTCGCCTTCGTCACCTTGAAGAGCAATGGCGAGCGAGAGTTCATGTTCTACCGTAACCCCAGCGCGGACATGCTCCTCACCGAGTCAGAGCTCAACCTTTCCCTCATCAAACGCGCCAAGATATTCCACTACGGCTCCATCAGCCTCATCTCCGAGCCCTGCCGGACCGCCCACCTCGCCGCCATGCGCGCTGCCAAGCAAGCTGGTATACTCCTCTCCTACGACCCCAACGTGAGGCTTCCTTTATGGCCGTCCGAGGAAGCTGCTCGAACCGGCATCAAGAGCATTTGGAAGGAGGCAGACTTCATCAAGGTGGCATTTTTATCCCATCTCTGCGGGCAATGCGCCAAACTTAATCGGGTTTGAGTTTCCGCAGGTTAGCGATGATGAGGTTGCTTTCCTGACGCAAGGAGATCCATGCAAAGAGGAAACTGTGAAGACGCTGTGGTACGATGGATTGAAGCTGTTGGTGGTCACAGACGGTGAAAAGGGTTGCAGATACTTCACAAAGGTGCCTTCTTTTTAATATTGTAACCTTGTGCAAGCGTCGGATACACTTCTTTGCTAGAAGAAAGGCATCTAATCATATTCATTTGCTGTGTTTTTTTCGGATTTGGCATGCAATTTCTAGGATTTTAAAGGACAGATACCAGGATATGCAGTGAAAACTATTGATACCACTGGAGCCGGAGATGCATTTGTTGGTGCCCTTCTGGTTTCAATTGCCAAGGACAACTCCCTCGTCAAGGTTCTTCTTCTTTTCTTCTTTAGCACTCCCTATTCGTTGTCCTCTTTTCTTAATTCTGATCTGCTTAAACACATCATTCATGCTTTTAGTATGAAGAGAAGCTGAAGCAGGCACTTACGTTTGCGAATGCTTGCGGAGCAATTTGCACGACAAAGAAGGGAGCAATTCCGGCTCTTCCAACTGCATCGATGGCAATGGAATTGGTTGCCAAGGCGAAATGAGTTATCCATGTCCCATATGCTTGCTTATCTCATGCGCTTTTCTTGATTATTTATGAACCGAGAAACTTCATCTTGTCTCAATAAAAATTATTCCTAATGGTATCCATGTATTTATCTTGTATTTTATCAAAACCGTGACCCCTTATGTTATCAAAACATAATTCCTCGTTTTGTTTATGCTATTTAATATGATGTGCCTACATTAGCCATTGTTTAGGAACAGTGACCCACCCCTTATCCTACATCAGGCTTTTAATGGCTTAATCACCAACACTCAACGTGTTTCCCTTTCCAAGCCTTTTAGGGCTCTACACATCAAAATGAGATGCTTTGGGACAAATCATTCATTCATGTAAAACATGGTAGGCTAACTTACGAGAACGTTTAATGGCCACTTAAGCATAGGCAAACTAATCCTTGACATTTGTAAAATACTAATGCAGTAGCAAAGCGAAACTAGCAATAACAAGATTGATAGAGAAATAGAAAGATTGGCAAATGGGCACTCTTATAGCAGCAAGTATTTGTGACAAAACTGGGATGGTGGTAGCAAAGTTTACAGTATCATTACCGAATGTAGTCAAAAGTGAGCATTTCCAGGAGGTCTGTCTCCAGGTAAGAACTCTGTCGACAAGGTTGGCATCATCATATCTGCATGTGTTCACCCTGTAAAACAGTTCATTATTTTCAGCACTTTTGCCCCTCGCTTCAGTATATGAGCAGATAAGACCACAGAAAGCATAAATACCCCAAAAGAAAGAAGCAGAAAAGAAGGGGTGTATGAATCATTAGATGATTACGTATCCACCACTGTCAAAACTACCAGTCCAAAACAGACATCCAGGAGGTCTGCCTCGAGGTAAGAACTCTGTCGACAAGGTTGGCATCATCATATCTGCATGTGTTCACCCTGTAAAACAGTTCATTATTTTCAGCACTTTTTTCTGGCCCCTCGCTTCGGTATATGAGCAGATAATACCACAGAAAGCATAAATACCCCAAAGAAAAAAGCGGAAAAGAAGGGCAGTGTATGCATCACTAGATAATTACATATCCACCACTGTCAAACTACCAGTCCAAAAAAGACATCAATTTTGCTTCCAACCCCATTTGTACACAGGATATGGTAATTAAGCATATGCCATTTGCAAGTAGAAGTTTAATAAAACACTACAAGTCAATACAGAAAGGAAAAAAAGTTTACAAGTTGCCATGTCTTGTATCAAATATTACACAAGTTTATAATGAACATTTGCTTATAAGTTTATAATGCTGTAACCCTTTATGAGAAAATATGATTCTATCATTTGACTGAAACAATAATGCACATAAGATCCTGATAGTTTATTGCCCTGCACCACATGAATCTTCAATATTGTGAAATGTAAACTAGTTAGTTTAACATATGAAATCATTTTATACTTCTACATATCTAACACCAATAAACAGTTAAAAACATTTAACAGTGAGGAATAACAAACTGCACCTGTTAGTTGTACCATAAAAATGTCCCTATCTGCCCCAATCGATTGAACAACAGAAACTCTTACATCAATCAGATACAACTCAATGATAACAGCATTTTTATCCATCATATTATCTGAACAAAAGGATAGGCCTACAGTTATTTCTTTCAGATTGCTGTTTATGACAAAATTTAGAATATTTGGATAAGAATCACAATCTTAATCAGTAGTGATCAGGAATAATTTGGTGGAATCTGTGGGTAAGTTCAAATAAACCAATAAAATATCTCAAAATAAATATAAAACAAGAAATAAGTGTGAAAGCCATACAGTAGTAGCTTTAATATCATACATGATAGTTTTTAAATCATTAATTAGAAAAAAAAAAGATTGAAAACTTGAGAATTTTGTACTACCTCAATGGCTGGTCCCAAGTAGCCACAAGGAAGCACCTCTTTGTCTTGTGCAACCACCTAGATAACCTTTGGCATAAAGATGGAGTCTGATGCTCACCACAATGAATTTTCATAATGCTGTCATAGACCAAACACAAATCTGAAATGAATATGGATCGCAGAGTAATTGATCTCATTCTTATGACAAGTCTCTTTTTCTTTCTGTGATTTGCATAGAAGTACCTTCTCTATTGTAGATCCATGGAGAAGAATCTTCTCTTTCTCCGAATCATGTAAGAGAATATTTTTGCTTGTGATGCCATTAAAGTGAGTTTTTCCAGTACTTTATATCTGCAACACTCATTGGAAATAATTGACAGAATGTAGTGAAAGATTACATTAATGGCTGATGACAACTTAATTTTCATTCATTAAGAGATCATACATTCACTTCATTTCAAACAATAAGTAGACAAGGACTTGGTTGTATTTCTAATCACTACTTATCCAAAGACTGACTACCACTGAAATACAGAACTGGTGAGAAACAATGTGAACAATCTAGTGAAAGCAAACATGTCTGATGACAACTTTATTTTGATTCATAAAGAGATCATACATTCACTTCATTTCAAACAACTACTTAAGTAAACAAGGACATGGCTGTATTTCCAATCACTACTTATCCCAAGACTACCACTTAAATACAGAAGAACTAACTAAAACATCAAATAATGAAAAAAACCATAAGAGTTACTGTTCATACAACAACAACGCAAATTAATAACACTCGAAAGCAATTCCATTTCTTATTCAAGTCTGGACTAATCTCAATTGCTAGTAAAGCAACTATAAAACATTCCCATAGACCATTCTAAATAAGAAACTATCCTAAATAAATTTATGTCGACATGCATACATACCCACAAAATCGACAAAAAAAATATACCAAACACCCCAAAAGCAAGCAACAAGAAGTCTTAAGGTTCTCTTTTTTTTTTTAGTTTACCTCCCCGACTTTCCAGTGGCTGCTGCAGGCAGAAGCTATAATTAGTTGGCTGCTATCGTTGCCATCATCTCCTATTCCTCATCATCTTGTGTTCTTCTTATGAAGGATATGCCTCAGTTGAAACCAATGTTTACAGCCTTGGCCCAATCCAGATTAGCTGGGACTTATCATGTCAGACTCATACAGTGAACCATTTTAAGATTTATGACAAATAAGAAACTCAAGTTCAATATCAGACAGAAATCTTTGAATTTAAGCTGCTTCCAATGAAGGTAATATAATTATTTATGCATATATATTCTTTTTTTCTGCTTGATGATGAAGTAATCTCTAGGAACAACTTAAATACTTCCTTTGGTACTGAAAATACCTAATTGCAGAAGTGTAAAGTGGTTATCGCTTGAATTGCAAGACAAAAAACTTTACTTAGAAAATAGACATTCAACATAAGATGTTAGAGGCATATAATCATTTTTTTTAATAAGAGTGTTTTTAATCCAGACATACACAACCGAGATTATCGATTGCCACTGCTATTGAATTTTCAGGAGCCAATGAACAAGTCACCAATCACTTGAAATGGTCTTCACTTCTTTAAAAACATATCTCTGAATTCATCATTTGATTTTGGCTTTTTATTATCTTGATCAGGTTTTGCTTTTTTAGTCTATCCAAGAAGTCTTACAAATGCTCTTGGTGTAGCAAAAGTAACACTCCGGGTGAACTTCTCATTGCTACCATGCTTATCCACAACAGTGATTAGAGAACCATCTTCTATCCTGCGACCATTGCCTCTTGTAAACCTTCTACCTGCATAAGATTGAATCAGGAAGAAGTTTTTATATGGACAGTGATGCTAAAAAGTTGCAAAAATCCAAAATCAGCTTGTAGGGGAATTCAATCCAGAAGTAGTAAAATTGATTGGGGACAGAAGTGAGAGCAGATCAACAGGCCTTAATTTATCTGGTAAATTCCTTGTTATGATATTAACATGACGGTTTTCCAAATTCTACTAGATAGTCTAAAGGATTGTTGAAATGAGGTGATCTTCTTGGCAGAAAGGCGAAAATCGAAATGATCAAAATTAATATAAACAGGATTATCAAACAAAGTGAATTGCTGAGCAAGCATGGGGAGCAGCGTCCTATGAAACGAGTGTGAATCCATAAATGAATAAGAACAGTACTCTTACCCGAGTCAAATGGAAACGGAGGCAGATCCGACATCAAAAGAAAGGGAAAACCCACATCCAATAATGGGTGAATTAAAATACGTGAATACTGTGTTCTCCAACAATATTGCCTTAATGAAGGAAAACAAATCAGATAACAAATTGTCTCAATTTAATATGGTCAAATTTAATAGTTTGAGTTATATTGAGATGATACGAATAGCACATCCATCAGCAATTACTTAGATATAGTAATACATATCCAGATTTTTTTAGGAATACAATAAATAATCATGTTAATCCTAGATCTTCATCCAACAAATCTGTAAAATTTACCAATATTATTCTTTTTCTTCGTGAAATAATTTGATCTATGGATAGCGTTATAGAAAAATCATAAATTTCTCACAGATCACAGAGTTTGTATGAAGGTCCTGAATGCCAGTATGTTCCATAGAAGAAACTACTAATCTGGAGAGTACAAAAGCACACAGAAGATTATGCTTTTCAATTGTGTATTCTGCCTATAAACAAGAAAATATGTTGTAGTTCCTTGACAAAGTGTGCTTCCTGCAAATTAGTGATAATTTCCTGTTACATGAAATAAATGAGAATGACCAATTGAAGTAGCATTAAGTCGAAAAAAAAAAAAAAAGAATAAATGACTTCTGTGGACTGTGGATCTAACTGTAATGATATTTAAGAAACTTTCAATCAGCTAGCAGGGACTTTTGGTTTCATAAATTTGATGAATTTAATAACTAAACTAGCAAAACATCAGGAAAATATGAACTTGATATCTAGAAAAAATTAGGAAAATATGAATTTAATAACTAAATAATTGGTTTTACATCTACATGTGGAAGACTGATTACTGGGAGCAACATAAGAAAAGCTTAGATGGCTCGTTCACAATTTTCAGGTTTTCCTGAGAATGATACCACAAAGCTGGGATAAAGATTACTCTGCAAGAAGTGATCGAACAAAGTCTTAAGATAAGAACAACTTAGAGTTGCAAAAATGCGATTGATCATATAAATAAGCATTTCAAGGTGACAAACAACTGAAAAAGTCACCTTAGCAAGGGTATAAAAAAATCATTGCCTTGGAACTAAAGATTATAATTCACATAACAGGGAACATATATTGTTATGCATAATGCAAGAACTTTCTTACAGGAGCAAGACTTTTCTTGAAGGATATTTCTTACTTATATGTCTTTGTATATATTATCAGGCATCTTTGGACTAAAACTAGATAACCTTCAGACACAAGAGATGTGCGTGTATCCACAAAAAAAGGGAACAAATTGCATTATTTTGTCAAAAGTCCATATAAAAGCTGAACTTTCTTGTACAAAACATTATTAATGGGCTTATGGCATATGATAGAATTACTTGCTTAGGTTTTGGCACATGAACACTCATATTCAAGAATACAAGTGCATACCAAAGGAGTTTGAAGGTGTCTTCCATCCGTACTTGTAACTTTATCAAATCGAACAATTATTTCTGAAAAGGTTGGTCTCACTATAGGCTCAGGATTCCTACATTCTTCAATCAATATGCAAAAAAAAAAAAAAAACATACTCTAGACACGATTTGTTTGTCATCAGAAGCAAATGATTTGGTGAATGTCTGTTTAACCACTGAAAATGACAAAGACATGGAGAAACATTTTATAATGATTGATTCCATCATCAAATTCAGTGGCTAGTGTAGAACATCACAGTTTGAATGAACATTATACTCAATTCATAGTAGGTATCAGCCAAAACATGAAGTTTGATTGGTGGAGTGTTGTTATGTTAGATAAGAATTCCTCAAGGCCCTATAAATGGCATCACTAGCTTTGGCACATTCTTACATTTTTCAAATTCAAATTTCAGTACAGAGTTAATGGTTTCCTAACCATCCTTACAGAAAATAATTATAGGGAGCTCCTATTTGCTTTGGACAATCTTTTGAAAGTAGGTAGTTACATGCCTGGCAATTTCAAGAGCAATCTAAGAACTTAATAAGGCTGCAGAAGTCCCTGAGTTTTAACAGCGAAGAAAATCAAAACATAATATGTAAGGAACTGAGATGAATATCGTAAGGCTAAAGATAAGATGGCCATGAAAGTTTTCAATAGAAAAGCAAGAAAGACGCATTACTTATATATCATAAGGCAGTAAATGTTGTATACTTCCACGTTGCCTTAGCACTTGGCATCTGCAGCAGCCTACCAAGCAGTGAACAGGCTGTGAACAATCTAATTTGTATCAGTTGATTCTTGTTCTTTAACTTGACATTTAATGAACATGTGGAAGTAAAAAGGAAACTACATGCAGCAGAAATATGAGATTTTTACCTTGCTACCCCACCGATTTCTGGCATCAACATTGGCTTTCCAGCAAAGCAAAGGTTCAAGACATCAACGTGTCCCTCACATGCCGCTATATGTAGAACCGTCCTACCGTCCAGATCAGTGCTGCTCACGTCGACGCCGTCCTTCAGCAGCACCTCCACCCTCTTTTCATCCCCATGGCAAGCCAAGAACGTGAGCTGTATGGCGGAGTCAAGGTTCTCCGGCACCGTGATCTCCTCCCTGGGGAGGTTCCTGCTCCCGTGGTTCGGATCGAGCGAGGATTGCTACCCGAAGATAAACCTCATCACGTTGGCGACCTGCGGGTCGAAGGAGAAGTTGCGCCGGAAACTAAATCTCCCGCTTCTCGTCAAAGAACCCACCGAAAGCTGCCGCGCTTGAGCTGGGCCGCCACCTCCATCTCGGTCGGTCTCAGCACCTCGAATCAAAGCCCCCATCTCTCACCAATCACCCTAGAAGGGAAGAATCACGTCTTTCGAAGAGTATTCGGAAGAAATCGAGGGTTGCGATTGGATTGGCAGGGAGGCAGGCCCCGGCTTCAATCGATAACCGGGGATGAGATTGGGGATGGAGGAGAGGAAATTGGATGTAGGTGATGAAGGAGGAGATGAGGGAAGGAAATGGAGGGGGGACTTTGGGGGGTGGAAAGGAGGTTGCAGGCCCTAATTTTTCTGATAACAGGGGACAAAGCAAGCAGCTATTTATTCGAGCGCGGGTGGGGAAGGCGCGGGGAATAACGGTATAGTGTGGCGTTGGCGCCTAATTTTGAACACCCCCTTCACGTTTCAAAAAGGGAATATAAAACAATTTTAAAAAGGTAATATTGGCCATTTTATTTTTTCATTTCCCCTCTTTAAAATTATGTCATAGTCATGGTTGATAAAAAAAATTAATTATTCATCAATAATCAAACCATTTTGATAAAAAATTAATTATTCATACATACTACACATATACTATAGTAATAATATTTTGATCGATAGGAAGATAGAAGAAGAAAAAGAAAGAGAAATAAAAGTAAAAATAAATAAAAAAAGATAAACAATAAACAATAAGTGGATGATGGTAGAAGACGATAATCAAATAATGGAGTCACAAAGAAATTGGAAAAGCTTATGACGAGCCCTAAAGAATCGACGGTTTATCATATTTAAATTAAAATATTATTTTTGATTAAATTAGTTTAAATCATCCAAAATGGATTGAGTTTGCATATTAGTTTGGTTCATGCTCGGATCAGTAATATTGATTGATTTAGACGAAATAAAATTTATAATATAGATTCAAGTTACTTATGTTTACGTATACTTGATAGAGTGTAATCATATACCTAGTATCATTTGACATCTGTTAAAAGAACCTTAATCAATCAAGTTAAGAACCAACCTTATTACTGTATCAAGATCCACCCTCGTTTTAATTATGAACTATTAAGGACAAATAATTAAATCTGAACCATAATATGCATAATGGTTTCAGGAGTTTATTCACCTTTCCAGGAAGAAAGACTTGACTGATGATTAGCTTGATGTTTATAATTTACTTGTGTTGCCAAGGCCTCAACCAATTTGCTCAGCTATTAAAGGGTAAGCATTTATTTTCCAAGAGATGAATATGATAATAACAGAGTAAATAATTTTTATACTCTGTGCTTTTTTAATTCCTGTTTTTTTCATATATATTTAGTTGACTGTTTGCTTAGGCCCTAGTTTTTTGAGCTTCTCCAACACTTGTTGACCTACAAGTTGGTCAACTGCTACAGATGCATCACCTTGCTTTAGAGAACAGATGTCATAGAAGTCAACATAAGGTGTAAAACCAGGCATTCTAGTTTTATAATGTTTTAACTTTTAAGACCATGATTTTAGATGTAATTTCTCTGTCATATTTCATATATGTCAACTTTTAAGATCCATGAAAGAAGAAATATGTGATATTTGAAAGAACTTTCAATCTCAAAATAGTATGAGAATCCTTGTTAATTTCTTAATTAGTTGCAGCCACAACTTAGACCTTGTCATTAAAGGAGAGATACATCTTATGACACCACAGTTTATATTATTATTAAATTAGACCTATCAATTTAATGGATCAGTTACCATAACAAATATAACTATGATATCATTAAACTTGATATGATTTCTGCTACTTTATGCTGATGTTATTGTACTGCTGGTCTGCATTAGACACCTATGATTTGCAGGAAATTACACCCCATGATCTTTTGTTGTTAGTAGAGTTAGCATCATATATTTAAGATATATTACCAGCACTAATTCATGCATTTGTAATTTAGTTTGATGCAGAAGAACTGCTACATGATTGACTATGTGCATTAATGCTATAGGTCTTCAGGATGTTGTCACATTGAAAGGGGTGGAGTGCATGACTCAGTTGGATGTTAGATCATGAACATCATCCATGAGCTATAAAATCATGACACTGGGTAAGAGATTACAAGTTTGAGATGATTCAGTATCTGTTCTACTGCTTTACATCTTATCCAAAGTCCAGGACATGCTTCATTTTTGGAACTCAATCTCCATTCATTTTTCTGAAATGCAACTTTGTTGAAGTGGAGGATTCTTCTCTTTCATCTGAATAATTAATCCAAAACATTGACTGCAACCATCTTTGCTCCTCTACTGCACTATCACATCAGTCTTCTCATTGCTTCCCCGGACATATGTTAGTTATCTTGGAATCTATGAGAATAATGTTGGTTCTAAACCTGTTGACATGCAGATACCTTGGCCAGGTTGAGGAGACTTCAGATGACAAAAGGACTTGGAAACTTCATATCTATGGCCACATAGAAGCTGCATTTTAGGTTTATATAGTTGTTGGGTATGCTGATGCAAAAGTAGCAGAAGAGCTATATATAGTACTGAATCAACCTATCATCATCGGATCAAGGGGGAGCATGTTGACTTCTTGCCTTGGTGGCCATTTCTTTGCCTCAGAAGCCTCTTCATTTTCGTGCTTTACTTTGACTGCAAGTCATGCAAAAAAAAAGGAGTAACAGAGAAATGAGTGAAGGTCAAATATTTGATGGTGATTCCATGTATTATATAAAAATGGGAAAAGAATTCTTTTATTGTTTTGGAAACTCTCATGTTAAAAGTACATTTCCTACCGCATACTACACACATGCATTTTATCCATGATATTACATGTCATTGTAGTCTAACTAAAGTGAAACAAGTTTGAGATTCTAGACATGGTATTGGCTATTTTGTTCTTTTTTACTCCAAACGAGCCTCATGGGGATGTGTTGGATTAATCGATGCACGTAGGAGCTCGATGTCAATGAAACTGCAAACTCCAACACTAGATCTTGCCTGCTAGGCTTTCACTGTTCATCAGAGACGACCTCACTGACTTTTCAAGTCTGCTGGTCTTCTTTGAAACCTATGTATATGTTCTTTAAAGAAGACATAGGAGATCTGATCATACTCCATCTTGAAGTCCTCTCACAGGCTGAACAATCCATGTGTTCATGCAATCTAGCAACCACATCATTGTCATCTTCTCAGATGACTACCAGCCATTGGAAACTGCTATTGCTATCCTCCTTAATCCTTCTCTTTTTCTGGCTGAATACCATGTGCGAGTTAAGAGTCTCTCTCTCTCTCTCTCTGCTTTCAATGGCAGCAAGTGGCAGGGAGACAGAAAGCATGTATTTAAGGAGGACGATACGGGGTGTGAAGGTTTGTGTCTTCTCCTCTTAATGATCTGCTTCCTGTTCCCTCCGCTTTCAACTTTTCCTACCCCTCTCCTTTTTCTCTTACAGTGTAGGAAAGCGTGCAGCTTCGCCAAATTCCAAGAAGAAGGAATGGTCAAAATAAAGAGCCCATGGTCTTGGCGCTGTCCCATTAATGCTTCCATCCCCCCATCATTAATTGCTCGGCCCCCCGTCCTCCTCCTCCTCCTCCTCCTCTCCCTTTTAACTACTGCCTTGCCTTTTTACTCGTGGGAAAAGAGATGTAAACCTCTATTCTCCTCGAATGGATCCAAGTGACTCCCTTTTGTTTCTCATCCATGTGTCACATTATTCTCTTTGTAGGGATCAGTGCCCAAGTTCGTCTTCCCTCCTCGTCTCTGTGACAGCTACACACCCCTGAGAGCATGATGGAAGGATGCAGGAATATCTTTATCCCCCCCTAACTCTCTTTCTTCCACTGATGATAAGAAAACATGGCCATTGCTGCTTCCGAAAAGGCTGAGGGATTCACGTACAGTTGATCCTACCAGGGCGACCGTTCCCATGCACGTGGGCGTCGATCGTGGCCGTCGAATCAGGGACGTACGTCTGTGTTATTTGATTGGACGCGTCGTGGGTAGAAACCCTTTTCTTATTCGTTTGCACTGCCTATCCGTATCTCTCGTCCGCGTGAGGAGGGGTCAAAGGCTTTGATCAGTATTTTTGTCGTTTAATCACTGGCAGTCACGGAGATCGATCCTTCATCATATCTCCTACCAATATACGAGCTCAAAGATTCTCATAACCAGCCATGAGAGAGTTTGAACTCCGATACTTCAATGATGCTCTGTAAATACGCCTTAAATCCTACGCCACTGACTTCTGTTGCGTTCACTACCGTTTCCTGAAGAGTCGAACACCGTAGAAAGAGAGAGAGAGAGAGAGAGAGAGAGTCAGAGTACAGGGTGTTCATTTGAAGGAAACAAGGGGATAAACGGAAGAAGAAGAAGAAGAAGAAGAAGAAGAAGAAGAAGAAGAAGAGAGACGAAGCATAATGAGGATGGATGGGAGGGACGAGGCATGCACGGGTCACATCCGTGGGTTCACCGGAGTCAGAAGCCGGGGTGGCGCATGCAGCAGGGCAAGGGACGAGACGTGAGCAGAGGCGGATCACATTGAAGGACGCGGAGGGGTCATCATTGTTGAGGCACGTCACCATTGTCACCGCATGTAAGCGTGTTCTCTTTACTGCGTCTTTCGAAGGCTGCAGAGGTGAGGGCGAGAAAGAGAAAGCCGAGACATGTATCGTTCTTCCACGTACAAGCTCATGGATTTCTTCGTCCCTTCAAATCGCCTGCTGCTTCATCTGGTCTTGTTGGGTAGGTGGGGATTGGTGATGACGGTACGTGCAAACGGTGCCAATACATTTAACACCCCACCCTGTGCAGAATGGCATTTTGGGGAGGCCTTCATGGCTCCTTTCATTAATGCCTCCCACCCTTTCTGTTTCAGAGAGCCTCGCCTTTCTTGTCTCTCCTGCCATCCTCTGCAATATGCTTTCTGCCTTCTACACCTCCCTCCCTCGTAATCTGCATTTTTACCCACATAAACAGAGAGAGAGAGAGAGAGAGATTGTAGTAATGCATGGGATCAAAAAAGTCAGTCTTAATTTGATCTGAGGCATCTTTTGCATGCCTTCGCCTACATCTTACTCTAGCTTGGATCTTCTCAACAAGAGTGTCAGATCCACAATAAAATGATATGAGTGAATGAAGAAAAGATATATACACTTTCTGTTTATTAGGATCGATTCCTTACATAAATCCTTAAATAAAATCCAAGCTTTTTTTTCTCATGCAATCTAATGGATAGTTGTATTGCCAACTCGTAGATACATTGCATGCATGAACCGTTTGTAATCTACTCAGAACAAAAGGATAGAGAATATAAAAGCTGCTATGAGGATCATATAACAATATGGTTATCTAATTAAGAACAGTGCAATAAAAATTGATGTATCAGTATCCAAAAGTCAGGAAACTGCAACAGGAGATCATAGAAAGACTAGCATTGTTACATATCAGGATCAAGCGATAGAAATGGTCCGACTTTGCGTTGAAGGAAGGAAGCCACAACTTTTCTTTGTAGTTTTGACTGGTTGTCAAAAGCTAAGACTCCCAGGATATGCTTCTACCTCAGTTTCATTGTTCTCCAGTTCTTTGACCTGCAACTTGCGCAAGTTGATCCTGTGAGCAATATGTGCAGCAGGAAAACAAGTACGCAGTAGAAATCCTTCTTTGTCATATGATCAATCTAAACATAAATCTGGGACATGAATTAATGCAGTGAACCTGCTATGATCAAACATACCCATATGAGCAAGTACAAAAATTGGATCATCTTATGCAGTGAATCTGCTAATTTATTCTAAGGTGTTTTTGAACTTTATAATGGCAAAATAAGGCAAGAATCTGAAAAGATATGGCAGAAAAGATAAAACATAGAATCATTAATCTACAAAACAATGTCTCTCAGTAGCTGCAAAAGCATTCTGTGATCTGACAACAATTTAAAGTGCCAGGTGAAAATTTCAGGGTATCAACAATCTCCATTTAATCGTTCACCAGTTAATAAAAATCTGACAATGATAATTTAGAATGTAAACAATCATGAAATATAATCTACACTATGCTGCCTTTATGGAAATATATCTTCTTTTTTACGTAAAGAAGGTTGATCATCTCATAAATATTCATGCAAGTAGCAAATATGGTTTTAGATATCCAATCAGCATCTTTAAGGTTTATACTCATAGCACAATCAATAGTCCATTTATGGATTTGGGGTATATAAAAAATCTGTAGCTGATATCAAAATGTGCACTTCTCAGAAGCACTATGTTGAACTCAGAATCCTTTGAAGAACATCATCATGAATTGAATGCTTCCCTTGGCTAATACAGTAAGTTTTGGTGAGCAAATGACTCTGTCAATACCATAGTCATTGCAGTTTAATCAATTCACCGTTTGATGCTTAACATCTGAATGAAAGTAAGATTGCTCCCACAAAACTTTGTTTAAGAAGGAATTATTCATGGAAGGGAGAGAGAACATAAACATTAAAAAAAGGTAAATAAAATGAATGATCTTTGCTGTTCTTCATGAAGGGGAAAAAAAAAGCAATTAATTAGATGTAGTTTCAGAAATACTTCTGAAGTTACATCATCTCTTTTACATTCTTATATTTTATTTCATAGCAGAAAAAAGAACATAGGTTTTCAACCTTGATTTGTACTATAATTCTGAAAATTACAATCATATGTTTGTCTTTATCTTTGGCTTCTCTTTATGCTGTAGAAATTACTTCTATGGTTCAATAGATACTAATCGATGTTCCTTGTTATGTGTAGATAACAAATAACATGCTGTCTTCTCTATTACTTTGGACGCCACAGCAACCTCAGCACTAACCTCCAAAAATAAGCATACAAGAGAAGAAGAGTCCGTGCAAACCTGCTTGAGGTCTCTACAAAGGACCGATGCCTGATCGCTCATCCCCGCCGGCCGCGCTGGGTCTGGGGAACTGCCCACCGAACAGCCCAATCGTGGCCGCCGTCGTCGCGTTCATGGCCGCAGCCGCCAGCCCTGCATCGTATGCGCCGTTGGCACCCAGCCTCGCCGCCAGATCTGCGTCGTAGTTCCTCATCATCATCTGCTGGCTGTGGCTTGGATCCCTCGCAGCAGCCGGGAAGCACTGATCCCGCCCCAACCCGAACCCGGGTACGATGTACCCATGCCCCCTGGCGGCGGCGGCCGCTGGGGTCGTTGCACCGAGGCCGGTGGTGGAAGCCGCGGCGGCCGCGGCCACGGCTGCGGCGGACTGGTACTTGGAGAGCTCGGACTTGGCGAAGGAGAGGTCCATCTGGAGCTGCCGCAGCTGGTGCTGGAGGATGGAGATGACGCCGACGCACCCGTAGACGGGGTCTCGGAGCCGCATGTCGGCCTCGTACGCGAGCGAGTTGACGGCGTCCTCGCGCTGGTAAGGGTGCAGCTCGTTGAGGAGCTTGGTGACGTTGCTGGCGCCGAAGACACGGTGCACGTGCACGAACTTCTGCGGCTGGTCCGGCGGGAAGTAGGGCGCGAACACGCAGTCGGGCTGGCACTTGCGGCGGAGGAACTTGCAGGCGGCGCACGGCGAGCTCGTCGCCGACGGCGATGCGGACGCCGAGGAGGACGAGAGCGGGACCTGGGCCGACGAAGACGCCATCGTCCGCAAGCAGAACTCTTGATCTGAGGAGAACACAAGAGAGAGAGAGAGAGAGAGGAGGGGGAGGGGAGGGGGAGAGATCGTGATATTACATGACGAGAAGAGATAACATTCTAAGGAAAGAGTAATCGCACGAACATGGAAATATGAACTGGTAAGGAAATTATAATCGATACCATTTCCATCAAGGGGAGTAGGCAAGCAATAAATCCAAAACAAGATGGATTTGGATTCTGATTTGGCCTCAAACACCTCAAGAGAAAGGAAAGAAAAGAAGAAAAAAGGTAGAAAATATGTCCAGTCTGTGGACTCCATAATAGCAACAAAGAAACCTATAAGCCAACTGTGTGTAACCAAAGCTTTCTCCTACTTCAAAGAAAGTAGAGTTCAGTGTGGTATCTGATCTACAGTTCAAGTTTACATATACTTTGAGGCAAAATTCGGCAATAAATAGGAGGAGGAAGAGAGAAGCGAAGCGATGCAGTGGAAGGCATAGGATCATATACCTTTTGATCCCCGCAAATGCTCGGCCCCGCCCTCCGCTCGCGGCTGTTCCTCCTTTTTTGCCTCCCTGTCGAAGTCGTGGGATTAAGAGGCAACAGCAGATGGAGGGTGTGCAAAAGCGAGTTGGAAGAACAGATAAAACGGGGTGTTGAGAGAGAGAGAGAGAGAGAGAGAGAGAGAGAGGATGCACCAAAAGATGGTGGAGAGAGATAGAAAGAGAGCTGCAGAAAGGAAGCAGCTAAAGATGGTGGGGGAGATGGGGCGGTGGAAAATTTTGTGAGAGAGAGAGAGAGAGAGTGAGAGAGAGAGAAAGTTGATGTGATTGATGTGGGATGTATATGAGATCGAAAGGATGAAAAGTTGCTGATGTAGTTGTCTTCTCATGATTGTTATTAAGGAAAGAAGAAAATTGATGTGATTGATAGAAAGATGATAGTAAGAACAAAGAATTCGTTTTTGTTCTCGTCCTACTAAATTATCAAATTGATGCGATTAATAGAAAGGGGATGGTAAGAACAAAGGAGTCTTTTTTTTTCATTTTTATCCTTATCCCACTAAATTATCAAATCTGTTTTATTTTCTTATAATATTAAGTGATGAAAATAAGATTCCTAGAATTTTGTTATTAATAGTATAGTTTGATAGACTAGTTTGATGTATTTTCATCAATTTTTAATAGAGAATAAGAAAAAATCAAAATTGAAGAATGCATCACTTGTTCGGGAATCCAAGTTCGAACGGAATCAGGTTTGATCAAATTTAGTCAGAGAATCTTAAAAGATTCAAATATGGTGTAGCTAAATTAATTATAGTCGAAACAAAAAAACTATCAGTTGTTCTAAATCCAATTTCGAGTCGAGTTAGGATTTGATAAATTTCAATTAGGCGATGATGTTAAAGTCATTTATTTCAAACCCAAATTTGACTCGCTCCATCAAAGTCGATTATCACCCATGATAAAATTATAAAATTAATTTTTAATTATATTATATGTATCATTAAGTTGAGACAAAAAAACAAAAAGAAACTGCTTTTTATCACAATCAAGAATTTTATTATACTTCTTAATCCAAATTGGGGATAGTTCTTTCCAATCTCACCATCCTCCTCTCTTCTCTCTCACTCTTAGATTTAATTGAGATGTCCAAATGCATGTATACCAATAAATGCATGAGGAACAACATGTGATAACAAACCACTTTTCTGTCTCAATATATCCACCCCTATGAATGTACACATTGAAGAATGACATGTCATGATAACCACAACTCATCCCACCCTCCTACTCACTTCAACAATATGTAGGAATGGTCCACAACAACAATAAGAATAATAATTATGAGACACATGCAATGAAGAGGAACAAAAATTGTGGGGCTCCATGTGGAGAAAGCATCACTTTCAGCTCTAAAAATTAGGTGAGCATGGTACAATTCAGCTATAAATTCATGTTACATGAATCCAGAATGGTGGACACATATGTGCTACGTATCATAATGTTGCAAATTTGCGTAATTTAATTTCAAGCTGTCTAATAAATTGTACTCTGAAGTCGGTAGAGTAGGGCATATAGATAGTCATTTTGTACAGACTCGAAGTAGAATCCTATGTTTGGTCTCACATCGGAAGTAAAAGAAGATTTGATTTAAGGTATAAGGATTTGAAAGATGTACTGACATTTTTAACCGATCATTCCTTCGGGTCAGATCATACGACAAAACGCTAGTCCTATAATTTGAGAGCTTGAGGCCTACTTGTGAGACCACAATCTATGAGGATATTGTTTGACTTTGTTGAACTAGATTTGCTTATGTGTGTGATTGATCGTATTACCATAACATTCTTGCTAAGTGAAGTTCTTGATGCATAACACTGAATTAGGTGCCTAATTTTCTTGAGGGCATGCCTTACCTCTAGTGGAGTGCAAGTTACTTAGTGCAATTCATGTGGCAAAGAGAATTCTTCATATTAATATGACTAATAATTTCCGAATGCGTCAATTATAGTTGTCAATCTCTCTACAGGAATATAGAGAGATTGGTGTTCCGTAAGATGATAAATCCTTGAGTACATCTTATGGTCTCAGTCATCATCTAAATTGAATGCATGATGTATGTAGCACAATTCCAAAACAAGTTTAAAGTAGATTAAGCAGAATTAATGAGTATTCTAAATATATGTTTAGAGATAAAAATCAAAATAACTCTCATGAATATTCATTCAAACCCGAGAATCCGATTGAGATGGACTAAATAGTTAAAACAATAAATGTTATTAAGAATATTTTCCTATTTTTCTAAATACAACTGTTTCATGCAACATTATCATTCTATTGAAGTGTCAACTGTTCCATGGACTGGTAGGAACCAATTGGGGTAGTCCACCATTTTGCCATGATCTCTTCCTGCCATGAATGGATTCACATCATATAAAATCATCAATTTATTCTTTTTTTTCTTCTCCAACAATTTTTATTTAAAGACCAATAATTGCTATAAAATACCTACAAGTAACAATTATAAAAAAGTACCCAAAAAAAGAAAATAACACATGCTACGGTGGATAACGCATACGAAGAGAGATGTGATTTTTTTTCTAGCAAAGGTGATTAGTGGCGAAACCCTAAACCCTTAGTATTTTTGACCTTAACTTAAGTAGATCCGGTGCACTACCATCAAACCTGATATTTTAATACACAATTTAATTTGCAACACATACAAAATATAATTGCATGTACATATTTTTTAATCATTTTCTTTTTCAAAATTATATTCCATTAACAATGTATAACCAGAGTTCACTTACAATATTGAAAGATAATATTACATGTGTGTGTGCATATATATATATATATATATATATATATATAGAGAGAGAGAGAGAGAGAGAGAGTAAATGATATGCTTGCAAATAATCAAATCCAATTTTAACATGCAACCTCATATGAGTACCACATATGACATCTTAATCCAAAAGTTCACTTGCAATATATATGTAGAGATATAATGGTATATGATATAAATGATTAGTTTGCAGATAGTCAAGTCAAATTGTAACTTGAACTCAGCTTAGAAGTACGACATGACCTTTCAATATAAATGTTCAGCTGCGACATGCAAAGGTATATGGGTATATTATTATTATTATTACTTATAGAGAGAGAAGGAGGGGAGAGCTAAGTTGACGCACACGAAGAGTATACTACCGAGGTGACCGATCCTTACCCTGACCCTGCTGACTCAAGTGCTTTGACTTCATTGCAAGACATGTCAACGTCACACATAGCGACCTTTGGGAAGTGTGTGTGATCTCTTCAGACCCCCTCCTCCTTCCATGCTCCATCTTCCTCCTCCTCCTTGGGGATTGGTGCATGGCCATGTGCACATTTTGCTAACGTTCTACTCGTCGTTCTTTGATGGCAAGTTTTGGCCAAGCATGTGCATCGATCAATGTGAGTTTGACATGCTTCCTCCTGTCGACGGATCCCAAGAGACGCTTCCGAGTATCATCGTAGATGACTGTTCATACCTCGAACACAAGATCTTTCGACTTGATATTTCATGGTAATTCTCTGGAATTAATCTACCAGCAGCAGATATAAACGCGACTCGAGTACGAGAATGTGCGTCCAAAGACGAGGACGTCACGGCGGTATGCTGCAAGGTTGGCATTCCATCGAACACCCCATTTTCTTCACCTCGAAACCCTAATCCGGGAATTGTTCTCGACATTTCCTATGGGATTTGGGCTGTGGGTTTCTGCTACTGCAACACATCTAACCCATGTAACCTGAATTCTTGGTAGGGTGAAGCATAGCATTGGCATCATTTACGGGCACACTCGCGGGTGGGAAGAACATCAATATTAAATTAAATTTTATAATTAAATATGATTTTAATTTAAAAGTTTTAGTAAAGATAATTTTTCTATGGTTATTAGAGTCAAAATCTTCAGTTTACTCTTCTATAATTAGAGATTCATGTAAATTTTGTATACATAATTGGAAAGAGAGATGAGGTATCACTAAAGAGACTCTCTATAAGTTTTATCTCTTCAAGAGATTTTCTAATATGGTATCTGATAAGAGACCATTCGATCGATTGATCATTGGTACGACTCGTAGATTCGTAAGAAATTATTCGCTTTCAATGATGAGTGTACCCGTATAATTTTACCCTTTCAAAGCTCATAAACTTTAAAAAATATATTTGAGAGTAAAAGAGATCCGACAAATTTATGAGTCATTGGTTCTCATACTCTACAACCAATGTGAGAGTATCAAAACATATTTGATCTTAAATATCAAATTAGATCTTGAAGAAATAGATCAAGAGAGAGAACAATCATTGTGAAAAAAAAAAAAAATTTGTAAAAGGTGAAACTTATCCCATTAAGGAATTCCTTAAAGAGTCTTTTTAGAGAGAGAAAATCAAAGAAAGAAATAATAGAGAAAGAAAATCCAAGCATAAAGGAACTATAGAGAGAGTAAATCCAAAGAGCGGAAAACTATAGAGAGAGAAAACCAAAGAGAGCAAAACTACAGAAAAAAAATCCAAGAAGAGAGAAACTATAAAAAGAAGAAAAAAAATTAGAGAGAGAAAACTTGGGAGAAATAAACTATTAAGAAGAGGAACGAAAAGAAGATATCTTAAAATGATATTGTGAAGACTTATTCACAACATTGATGAAGAGCATATTTGATTGTGACAACTATCAAATAAGAGGAGCTACAATGATCAAGAAGGCAATCAATATATTAGATTGCAGTAGGAGAAAGATGATCGATGGAATAGATCACTAGGACACCAATTAATTGATAGACAAAGATAGGTAGATTGAAAGTTTGATCATTTAAAAATAAAAGATTAAAAAAGATTAAAAGTATAGAAATATACTATTATAAGTTATTTTGGATTCCGTTATTATCAAGATTTGATGAAAAAGATTAATGAAGATGGAAAACCATGATGAGAACTTTTCTCAGATCGGAAGGCTTAAAAAAAATTATCTTTGATGATTTTAAAGATATGATAGATGACAGAGATCTTATAGTACTCTCCAAAGAACCGAAAGAATAGTTCATTTTTAATATAGAATAAGATAAAAGAGCAATGAAGCTTATCACTCAATTATTGCTAGATAAAAGCATTATTTCATGGATCTCTAAAGCTAAGACTAGAAGAGAAGTATGATTGATCTTAGAAGATACTTATAAAAGATGTATATATCCTCTTATGTTGTTTGAAATAAAAAAGAATTGTAAACGTAGAACTAGAACAAAGTCAAGATCTCTTAGTAAAAGAAAAAATGATATCTCATCAAATATGAAATACTCCCCAAACAGTATTCATGTTGATATTAATGCTAAGATTATATATATATATATATATATATATATATATATATATATATATATATATATATATATATATATATATATATATATATATATATATATATATATATATATATATATATACTGTTAAAGTGTTTGCCAATTGAGCTTGCATGTTTAACTTAGTGCTAAGTTAGTGCTGGTATGATTACACCTCTTGTGAGAGTGATAAGAAAGTAACCCTTAGAGCAATTGAGTTAAAACTTCTCAAGTTCCTTGTTGGCTGGACTCTTTCAAGTAACCCTTAGAGCAATTAAGAGGCAGAAAGCCAAGTTAGGTGGCAGATTTCCAACAATGTTGATGCGAATTGTCTGCCATAATGTTGTTGTTGTATGTTGATGTTCTCATCAAGTCCCCATTATTAAGAGAAGATACAAATATGCTGTCATCATCTTAAAGAATACTATTGCATTTATAGTTAAATTGGCTTGTACTTGCCTACATATTCTGGTGTCATTTTGCTGCGCATAGCTGAATCCCACCATGACTTGTTTCAACCAAAACAGCAATTGGAGACACAAGCAGCAGAAATCAGAAGATGAAGTTGACTTCTCTTTTTGTCATATGGAGGAGGAGCTGCAATGAATGAAGAAATTTGAATAAGCAACCCATGTAAGGATGTGAGGTGTGTGGATGTATTGTGGCAAACTCACAGCAGCAATACATTGTTGATGAACATTCTCAACCAAATTAGTGTAACGATAAAGTTGCTCTTTTGCGACCAAAGTGATCAGATTCATCTTTTTTATAACAACCTCCATCATATCAACAGGATGGGAACTACAATGAAGTTGAAGCCACTCAATATACCAAATCAAAGTATATGAAGTTAATCTCGGACTACTACTATTATTGATCCCACTGAGCAAGCTCTCAAAAGATCAAAGACAAGAACGATGCACGGAAAGTGATCATTCAAGATACCAATGTGAAAAATGCATGACATTGTTAAGCATGAATGAAACTGATTCCCTCAGGGGTAGGTAAGTGAAGTATACATGGCACAAGTGGTTCGTTTCAAGCAAAATGACATCAAGAATTTGTCTAATAGGCGCAGTTTAATCTGATGCAGCAAGGCATTTAACCAGAGGCATGGAGACAATCTACAACTAATGCTCTCTGTGACACCAAGTTACTAAATATGGAAGGTTTGTAAATCTGGCTCATTCATCTGGCTTGATCATTGCCAAAAGACTGAGCCAAACCAATATCATTGGGTGCTCAACTCAACCTAGATGAAACCAGTCTTAATTAAATGGGACAAAGTGAAACTGCAATAAATCAAATGAAACCATTGCAGAGGTTATCTTTGAAAAAAAAATACTAATTTGGAGAAAGAAAAAAACCATTTTTGAATAGCATCTTGAAGAACTCACTCTTCAGACGTGTGTGGCACATCACTGGGTTTATTACAAGGTAGGAGCCAGGCAAAGAATCCAACATGAGTTTTGCGGTTCAACCTTTGGTCAGAGTATTCAACTAGCATGTTCCACAAGTCACCAACCGTCCATCCATGCAACAAGATCCATTGTCTCACCTGTTCCAGTGGTCGACACATAGTCACCCTCGAAGATTAGAATTCTGACAAAAAGAGGCAGTATGAAATATAGTGGCTCTCTTTTTGTCCATTCAGACATCAAGAGTTGCCTTTAGACTTAAATTACCTCTTCTAATCTTTGCAAAGCTGCTTCACCAAATGTGTAATAATGAATGAAGGGTCTTAATGCCTGCATCAGGGAAATGAATTAAAATTTAAAAGGTTAAAATAAAGTGATATGAAGAAAATATTATAGCATTCACAAAATGTACATCCGATACAATATGACCAGATAGATCTACAGATAAAACCATGACTATGGTAATCCCTGGATTTATCTAATAAACATTAGAATGTTTCTACAAAACATTTTAATACATTCTGAGATTTCTCTAGTCAAGACAGCACAAAAAAAGATGGCCAAGGATGTCAAGTTAAAGTCAGCATATCACAAATTTGCAGTTCTATGTGGCAAAATGCAGTGCAAGCAGCTCCATGTTTACACTAGGTCACATTTTATAAGCTGTTACAGAATTGAGATATACACATTTATCAAGTTTCCCAAGCTATGTAATTTCAAAGGGGAAAAACTCCAACCACTAGTGGAAAGTACCTGTGATGCAGCAAGCCACTGGATTATACTCTTTATTTCAGGATCACCGCCAAAAACTCCACATCCCCAGTTTCCAGTTGCAATCCCAACATTATCCTGTAAGTCCATCACTTGGGAGCTTTCACTGTCACTATTTCCTTCAACCTCACTTCTATTTTCATTTTCAGAAATCCCAGTGCTGTTCTCTTGGTTAGAACTATTTGCATACCACTGACAAATATGCAAAAGCAATAATGAAGAATAGCAAAGGGTTCCAGCATGTACAGAAGGAAAAAAAATGAAATTTCAATGTAAGAACATTAAAACACTTTAAGGAGTCAGAACTCAACTTCAGAGAAAAACTTCAACAAGGAAAAACATAGAAGGTACAGGAAAACAACAAACGTTTTTGGCCCCAAAGATACTGAGATTATGCAGATTTTGTGAAACCCAGTATGGTTGATTCAATGTCATTTCAGGCTTTCAGCAAAGATAAATTATGTTGAGAACATTAAACAGTATGTGCGTTTTCTCCGGATCTTTGTTTGCTAAAATTTCTGGCGGGATAAATATAGCAGGTTGCATTAGGAAATTCATCATTGCTGTAAATGATAGACGAATATCATTTTTGCATAAACTAATGTCTCGAAATAACCTTTAGGCGACGCTTGTACACTGACTGGTCCAAGAATCCACAGAATGCCTTGTTTGTCTCCCTAATCAACAGAAATAATTGCATAAGAAAAGGTATAATAAACCAATATAAGTGACGAACAAATATTATCATAAACTCATCTTTAATAAATTTATCAGGAAGGACTAAACAGGATGTACTATAAGAGACATACTTCTTTCACCTTCATTTGTTACTCTACAGAAAAACAAAAACACTGCAACTTAATGTTTCCTGATACTTAATGCAGATTTCTCAGAAATGAATCACAAATAACATTAATTAGTCTGAGATACAGACACTCTAAATTCAAGAAACTTGATTCTTGAGTAAGAGATTCTGTTTGAACCTTCGCATGCATTATAAAGAAGGAAAAGAAGAAATGAACAAAACAAGGGAAACCATGGTTAAGGATCTAATCTTATGTTTTTTCACACAATATTTTCCTATTTAAATTAGTTTGCTGGATAGAATTCATAATAATAATAACAAATGCAAGGACAACAATTTCAGGCTTTTCTCTGGACCCTGGTTATGATGTACTAGTTAATAAGATTTTTATTGGAATCTGCATCCGTCTTCACTTTCCTTCATACTTATGATGTACTAGTTAATAAGATCTCAGAGTGCATTATACAGTAGGTATTATCTACTATGACAACTTCACACAGACTCAAGTTGATGTCATTACTATGATATTTGAATAGTAAATAATTGTTTGTTGTTTCTTTTTGTTATTCTAGGCAGATATTATGATGATGCCGTCATGAAATCCAGCCTAAGCAGACATGGCTTGGTTACCTAGAGGTCTTAGTGGTGTTCTTGGTTACCTAGGTATAAATTTTCCAGGAACCTAGTGGTGTGTGTTTGGTGGCACATTTGATACACTTTGTAAAGATGCTGAGTATTTGTAGGACCAGGTGCCCAAAATAGTAACTCCCACAAGCAATTTAGGTGAGACCTTGGTCGTTACAGAAGTCATACGAGTGAATTGATCCCAATATGTCTGTAATTTAGTGACATCAGAGTACAAGATCTAGATGGAGTCAATCATGGGTTTCTTGTGATTACCAGACCATATTTGCTAGACCACCAGAATTTGTATAGCAGAGTATATCAGGATCTAACATATGTATGTTAAGTTGTTAACCATTCACTGTATGTTGACACGAAAGATCCTAGGCACTTACAGGACTAAGCGACACACAACTGCCACTTATGCCTAGCACTTTCCAGTGAGGAATTGTATTGCTATGAGATGCAACAAGTTGACTAACTCCTCGTCATTATTCTTCCGTTGGTATAGCAAAAATCTTCTTATGGAGATGAATAAATATGAGATGTAACCTCAAAGCAACAAATGTTGATTCTGAAAACTATATGTTTATGATGGTAGGAAAGTTCTAAAAGATAACAGCAATAGAATAAAGCATGGAGACTACTAAATTGATAATGAGATTTATCTCTGAAATAGAGAAAAAATAATTCATAAGAATATATTCCACGAAAAAGTTAGCATACCGTACAAGGCCTTCAACTTCATATTGCCACATTCTCGGACTGCATAAAGCATCTATGGCAGCAATCCGTGTTTTCCGTCTGCCTATTGAATCATATGGTTTGTTATCCGGGTAGTCACCAACAAATCGGAATGAGGAACCATATCTATCAAGCAAAGAGACGACAAGTGACAAAGAATTAGGGAGATCCCCAGGAGAGCTGTGATATGTTTCATGCAAGTAACAAAGAAAATGAGATAATAAATATATAGAATGCACGAACACCATGACACTAGCATAGATATATATTGTAAAGTTAGTCTGGCATTTATGGCTCTACAATTTGCAGGGTTAAGAGGTTACAATAAAACAATACGTTTTGGAATATCCAAATTATAAACAAATAGGTACATATGCAACCACAGGTTAAATTTCGTCCTCTTTGACAGTGATTGCAATGCATTAAAAACTATCAGATTTCCATCAAACATAGCTGGCAATGAACAATCACCAACATATGCATGTGGCAACCCAACTTTTGGGAAAAACTACAAGACACAAAGAAGCACAAATCAACAAATATGATAGGCTACAAACCGCCCATAAAGATATTATCAAATCTGAAGAATATGGGCCAATCAACAATGGATTAGAAAAAGAATGACAGAATTTACTGAACTATAACAAAATTATTACAATTATAAAATAGCCAATACGAAGATTTAAACCTTAGGGCTTAAAATGTGTCATATACATGTAAAAGAACTAAGATAAGTAATGGGAGAAGAGGTTTTTTTATGAAAATATCAGAAACCCAATAATCCTATTTCAAGATACATCTAGAACCATTTGACACAACTCCTAATGGCTTAAGGACACTCCTAATCCAGCCTACAACAAAAATAGGGCTAAAAAATATTAATACAACTCAAATTTTGATCATAAATTGAATAATATCTATGATATCAATCTTGTGAAAATTAAGTGGGTTTATCAATCATTAGCATACTGAAATTAACATGTAGCAAGTACTTCTTCAATGGTGAACATAGTATATTATTGTCCAAGATGACACATGTTGGTCAAATTCAGGTGCATTGGTAAAAGTAGCTGCAAAGTTATTGCTGAATCACGTTATTATTATTATTATTATTATTATTTGTGCAACACTCTCGCCAATCAAATTCGGGATAGATCATGGTGAGCATATTGCTTTCTTAAGTGCTTCCTACAGCTTCTAGTCACGTAGCTGCTGTTGCCCTGATTGATGACAGGTCTGTTCAAGCTACAGGATTTCTCACCAATAATGCCTCCACATCGATCAAATGGCCTTTCTCTTACTTCAGGTAGCCTTGATGGCATGGCCTTTCTTTCACTTCAGGTAACCATCTTGACTTAGCTTGACTCATCGATTTTAATCAGATCACATTTGTAAAAGCAAAAAAAAAAAAAGAACCAAGTAAGCTATTGCATGGTTTTCACTAGAAATGCAAAATAGCAACATTCCTACAAAATATTTCGGACTCAGCAAAGTAAATAAGTATGTATATAGTAAATTTTATTCTTGTTTAAGTGTACATAAGCAACTCACAAACATGATAATCTATACATTTCACAAATGTACCTACCCCATGTAACAGGAAAACCTCTCAATACCAATAATTTCAATAGCCTCATTATCTTCCATACATGCCATGAAAAGCATGCCAACAATTAGTTCTGGATTTATCATGAATCGGATCTCTTCCTGTTTGACAAAGCAGTGAGACAGCCGTTAGATTCTTAAAGATATTTTGCAGTTTACACAGATGGATGGCCCAGTGGCAAGATGAACATATATATCATTTATTTAAGCACCCACAGTAAGAAAAAATTTATTACCATAAAGCACTTATTTCAGACCAATAGCTACAAAAATAGAAAAGCTACAACACTCAAGAACCACCTTTCACCTTTGTTTTTTGGCTTTTCATACCAAGGTCCGTCATTTCAGGTACTGGTGCTGTACCAGTAATTGCGGGGACCAGTGTAGCACCAGTCCAGATTGGTGTACCGAGTGTTGATACACCAGTATGCACTGAATTTCGGTACATGATAAAATGATGTTAGAAAATTTTAGAAAAACTATTTAAACCTAATTTCTCCCCTTTTCTAGTTATATACAATCAAATTATACAGTTTCTTTTGAAAAATAAGTTATAGATTAATGAAAATCTATCATCTAGAGAGGCAATACAAATTGCAACATTTTCTTATACAAAACTGAGCCTTGCTCTTGCTCTGTTAGCATATTTAACTCTGATATTGCACAAACCTTCGTGTTAAGCACGCAAGAGACCTTCCCTGATAAATCAAAATAGACAATTGTAAACAATATAAAGGTCTATAAAATACTAAATGAGAGATGCACTTGGGATACATGCTTGTTGCCACATTCTGAGTATTTCTATGTGAGAAATGCACTTGGGGTGTGACACATATAAAGAGTGGTTGAGCATAGTCAAGCACATTGATCCTCATTTACTGCCTAGAGTATGGCCTAAGGCCCAAGAGAATGGCTAAAATTGTATTTCAATGATAATTTTCCAACACATTGCTATACTCACAAGAAGAACTCTAGATCTGGCATGACCCAAATCAAAACTACATAGACTTAACAAACATATGAAGACCAACACCAAAAATGTATTCCATGGATTCTGATAAAGCTGAATATGGAATATCTTGCATTTCATAAGTTTTTGATGGTTTTTATTGGACTATACGCAAGCTATAAATCATTAAATGCCCAAAAAATTAAACAAAGAAGAATGACTTAGTGCATTAGGCTACTGCCAATGTGGCATCTATAGAGGGTCACTATATGCATCCTTGCTTGGATATTGTTTCCATGACTAAAGTCCTAATCACCCAGGCCATAGAGGTGTAACATAAACAAACCTACCTTATGAGCTAAGGTCAACAATCTCACAATGAATTTGGGTTTGGCTCAAATTTGAACATTATCCTGGTGAAAACTATAGCCAGAAGCCTAAAACTTGAATAATTCAAGCCACTTAATGCAGATCACAAGTCTCACATAGTAGCACCTCTATGTACTTTAAAGTAAGGTCTGCCATACCGAAGCATACCGCCCGTACCGGGCGGTACGTACTGGTCCGACAGATTACCGGTACGCGGACCGTCCAGTACCGCTACAGTGCTATAGTATTATACTGTAGCATTGCTACAGTATGAAAATGTATAAAATTATTCGGTACACCAGGGTGTACCGCTCAGTACGCCCTGATGTACCGCCCAGTACACCGGTACCATACCGTACCAAGCCCGGGTCAAAATGTCGGTATGATATGGTACAGCGAACCTTGTTTTAAAGTATAAACACTAAATTTGTGAAAGGTTAAAGGTAGAGTTTCCTCTATAAGCACAGAAAGACACAATCAAAAGCGTCTTTACTAAAGAAGTAACATACTCAACCTTAAAAAATTTCCCCAACTACATCAGCCATATGTCTATTAATTACTTCGACATCAGCTACTTCACGTACCAACAAGCCCATGTTCCTATGCATTTTGCAGTTATCATCTTCACCATGCCATAAACAACTTTCCTCTGATGGAGGATTTGCTCGGACCTTGCCAATGGCATGCCTTCTATCCACAAAAATAAACTAGTTGTGGTCCTAGCTAAAAATGAGAACCTAAGCTAGCCTTGTTTGCATTTCCATCATTTAGGCTCATTTTAATGATATCCCTCAAGGACAGTCTTTTGCATTCTGAAGTATAAGATATATGCTGACAGTAAATTTCATCAATGGCTAAAATTCAAAGCATTGACAACAAAAGGATGCAGCTCACGAAATTGTGTCTAGTCTTGAATTGTATGATACAATGTGGCTCATCATATTGTCATTTAAAAGATATATAAAGGAAATGCTAATTGGTTTTGGATATATCTCTCTGAGCAACATCAGACTAATGATAATTGTAAGGCATCTATATAAGCTTTAAACCTGCTATCACCTATTTATAGCCATAAATCCATGCTTTAATTGCATTACTAGATTATCCAACAACCAGACTATAAAATTGCAAATAGTAACTGCCACCAAGCAGAATCAAAAGAAGCAACTAGACTGACTTTGGCAGATAATATGACTTATGCAAAAAGTTCAAGAAGGAAAACCTGCACACAGCCCCATTCAAGGGCACCTCCTCCAAGATACTCATTTGCAAAATCTACTTCAATAGCTTCATGTGGCTGATCTTCGATCAAGCCTGAGGAAAAGACCTATAAAGAAAAAGATATGATGAGAATTTCAGATGCACATTATAAATTAGCATGCTTTGTTGATGCAAGAATTCAGATGCACAGCACAATTTTACCTCAAAAGAGCACAGAGGAACAGTAGATGTACTCCAGTTAGCAGATGTAGGATATGTAACGCCGTGATCACTGCTTTCCCGAGGAAGAACTTTTCGCTCAAAGGAAACATATCCAGTGGGCATTCTTAAGCATATCCTCTCAAAGAAGTGAACAAGGCATCTTACTTTCTGTTCTTGACAGTGTTTTCCATTACGATTAAGTGAACTAAAAAAATTGACATATTCAGTCATTTCAATATCAACATGGCAGAAATATGCAATTAAATAACTAAAAAAGTGAAACAGTTCACATCACATCCAATATGATAAGGACACGTCAAATCATCAAATCAAAAAAGGAGATACAAACAATGGGGATTGCACAAGAGAGTAGGATGGGGAAAAGAGGACTTCGCATAATCAGGAGCACGAAGTTATTGGATAACTCACCAACAGAACAAATATAAACACTATAAGATGATGGTTACTGTCAATTGTAAGGTATTATAAAGGCAATCATCTATGAGATATGCTGCAAACACGCTTAAAATAAGCATCAAGGTCAGGCTTACTATAAGGTGAGCGAATGGAAGATCAGCAGTTTTGAGGATCATCTCCTTGTAATATACTTAGGAATATGGACAAATGATTGAAGCCAATTAAACTGCCTAGCTACTGGTAGAAAACTGCAAGTTTCAGAGGTCAACTGTGCCTTCATCCTATTTATCTATACCTCTGAATGATGCTAAATCGCATTTCAACATCAGTGAGGTTGACTCACGCTGTAAATTTCGACAGTGAGATGATTAAAAATTGTTAGCCATGTCAGGCCATGATTGTGGGTATGGAAATGCAGTACGATAATTTATTTGATACATAGTAAAAAGAGTAACCCTAGTTGGTATGCTACTTTAAGTTGTTTGGGATTGTTTATTATATATGGATATAATATATCATACGCCACTCCTTTACTCAGGATAATCAACTCATATGCCTTATGTAAGAAATAATTGACAAACAAAGAGCAAATGTAGCATATAATTTTTATATGAAACTACATATAAAAAGTAAAAGGAAAACAATTATTAAGGATTTATTTAAAATATTTTAATAACCCATTTATGGGTTACTTATTCATGTACCTGTTGTGCATCAGTGTGGCCTCCTTAAATGGGGCCAGGCCACATCTAATTAGGCAGGTGTTAGTCACAGCTCTAATTCAAAAAATTAAGCTGCTGGGTTTGAAAAGCCAAGCCATCGTTGAAATCCCAAAGATATGAGAGAGAGAGAGAGAGAGAGAGTCTCTCCTTCCCCACCATACCCTCACCTGTAGCAGAGGCTCATAACATTGATGGTGGATATGCAAACAACAACAAGAAAGAATGGTGGGTGGCACTTGGTTAGTTTTTCTTCCCTCTCCTCTTGCTCCCTCTTCTCCTCCTCCTCATGTTAAAACTGAGGAATTTTCTTGTATATTTAGCTTTTTATTGATTTTACTAGAGATATGAGTCACATACAATCATGACCTAGGACAAGAAAGTCACATGAACCGGGACATGATGGGTTCATGGTTCCATGGGTGCTATATGGCCATATGAGCAGAGATACAATAATTTCCATGCAATTGAGAATAGGCTTTCAACTGATGAATTTTGCGGTGATAAAGCTGGTTATATAGGTAGTGCAGGATTCTTAAAACTGTAGGCTGTTATCAGATGGGTCCAGCTTCATCATATGCTGCATCACAAAATCTAAGGCAAAACATAAGAGTTACAACTTTGGTCTTCAAAGTTTTTCATCTGTATTATAAATAGAAATTTAGTAGGTAGATAATTGTTGCTACTAATGATCATATAACAATGTAAATATACATTTGTGGCAAGATATTTTCAGATTAACAATTATAATTATTAATTAAAGCAAGTATTGAGAGTCAGCATATACATACATGACTAAAAACTAAAAGTTGCTTGCCTTATGCCAAGGAAATGAAACTTCATAGGCCACTAGCTAATGAGACCTTTTCTTTTCAGAGCAAACCTAAAGATACACATAAAGCATAATGCTTGAAAGAAAGTTTAACTGAAATTAAATCTGTCCTGCACCAGTTGTTATCTAAGAGATATTATGTCAAGTGCGACTTTACTTCATTTGCTTGAATAAAACTGAAATGACAAAGTCAGGACAATACGGTCCATGAATGTCTAAGTGCACTTACAAATATAGTGTAGGGACTAAGTCACTACAAAATTTCAAAATAACTGTCAGAATCTAAATGTACATAGTTTTCTGTGCGTGACTTTCAGAATCCATTCAGTGATCATTAAAGAAGAGATGCGTACATATGCAGAACTAAATTTTGCCATCCAATCAAGTAGAATATAGCATAATCATATAATACCATAAACCTCCAGGGATAAAGAATGAGTCTGAGAGCCAGCACAAAGTACTTACGCAAACAATACATCGAAATTGATGATTGGAGGACATCTCGCATCCCTATCACTAGTGGGAAACAAGCAAAACATTGCACAAGAGAGCAGAGCGGCTATCAATTCCTGATGAGGCATGAAACGCCAAATCAATCAGGATACCATATGTATCAAGATACAAAAATGAGAGTAAGATATACAACAAACAATCCCATTTAGCTCAACAGCACGGAAAAACACACAATGGAGAAGAAAGACTGAGTAAAAACCAAATGGAACACTCAATCGTTGGGTTGACCATTTAAAAAATTTCACCTGATTAAGAAACACTAAGCCTGGTTCTTGAGGTCCCATGAAGCGAAGCCCAGCCTTTCCTTCACCAAACATTTCGTCGGACTTCAGATAATGTGCTTCTAAGAGAGAAGGTAAACGTAGCAACAGTCTAGCCATCCCCGGAACGACCTCTTCGAACCACACCCTCGAATCCATCCCAGACATCATCTGCCAAAACGAAAGGAAAGAAAAGAAAGTCAATTCACATACTAAAATTCGGTTATTCTCGCAGGTAAACTGCATACTAACTGCCCCCTATGATCTTCTTTACTTAAAACTGGTCAAACCCGAGCCCCTCAAAGACAGAGGAGGAGAAGAAAAAGGGGGCTTTGGAAGAAGAAGACCTCATCAAAAAAGAGGGCGTATCCAGAAGCGGTACGTGGGGTCAATTCCCAGGAGGAGAGGCCGAGGGAGTCCCTGAGGTCGAGGATGGCGTCGAAGAGGACCCCGCCGGAGCGGACGCGGCTGACAGCGGGGCCCAGGGCGAGGGCTTTGAGGGCTTCGAGGGCCTTAGAGGGCCAGAAGAGGGTGGAAGATCGGAGGAACAAGGGGAGGAATGGGAGGATGGAGTTGAGATCCTCCCTCTTCTCCATGTCGACGCTCGAAATCGCGCAGTAGAGAGCAAGCAAAGACGAGCGAAGCCAACCCCCCACGACTCCGCCGTGACTCGTTTTAAAGCTGGTCAAGATTTTGGATCGGGACAAAACTCGGGGCGAGGAATTTTGCGGATGATACGGAACAAATCGGGCCCTCCATTATCCAATATAACATCTCAGCCGTTCATTCGTCGACCGGCTCTGCCCATTAATTGAAGAAAGTATCTCGTAAAACCTTAATGATATGTTATTATTGTTGATTTTACATTAATTTAAGAAAGTATCTCGTAAAACCAAAATTATCTTTAATACTTTCACTCTTTTGCATGGAACCGATCGGTCCACAAGTCTATGGGAGGGATTAATGAACTGTCAAATACAAAGGATCTGTCATGTCAATGATATTTTGGGATACAAGAAAACTAAGAAAATTAGTGGAAAAAAAATAAAAAAATAAATAAAAAAAGTCAAAAATAAAAAAGTTCTTTTTTAAACAATCCAAAATATATAAGCCTAATTTAACTTACATGTGAGAGGGAATAGCATAGTGTAGAACTGTCTTTGAGATTGTTTACACCCAATATTTCACCGAATTGTAATTTCGAATTTTATATTAGAACCTATCTATTGCAACATTTGGAGTTTAATTGGCATATAATGTCCTCTTTGATTAATGATTGGGTTCTTATTGGTATATAATGTCCAACTAGCTTTAGAATTACTGTTAATTGAATCAAAATTTTAGTTTTTCTTGCAGACTAACGAGCATCACTATTCGAGACATCTCATCCTAAGTGTTAGAGGGGCTATCGGTTGTTGGGAGTTGGAGCTATCATTAATTGGACTAGTTGAGTAATTTGGGAGATTGACTATATATCATCTTGATTAATATTTAAATTTGTTAAGTGAAATTCAAGAAAATCTCTATAAGAATCATCATACGAGTGGGGATCTGTCTGTACGATAAGAGAGTATGTCTCGAGCAAGTATGAATTGTTGTTCGTTGTGGTGAAGACGCAATCGGTGAAAAGTAAAACGTTCTCACCAGAACGCTCATTTAGCAAGTCAATAGGATGATATTTTTACGATATAAGTCATCATTTTATGATCAAAATAATGTAAAAAATATCAATGATCTAGCATCAACTTGACTTAGTTCGAGCTCAAATACACAAGAATTTTAGGTACAGTCAAAATGCTTCAAATGCTCAATAAAACACCAACTAACACAAAAAAAAATTGAGATTGGATGAATTTTTGTCTATATGACACTCTAATTAGTTACAAAACAAAAATTTAAATTTAAATAAAATAGTAACTAACCTAACCTCAATTATTGTGTCATAATGATTTTTTTATAATGAGTTCAATAGAAAAATAATATTTTATGATGTGAGTGAAATATTCTATCAATGATTTATATTGGGCTGATGTCTATGTTATCTCTTTTGTGTTGACTATGCTATCATGTGTATGTTAGAATGAATATTCTTACATCTTTAATGATAAAAATGTTTGTGTATTACTCACCCTACATCATTAAAAAAAAAAACCATGATTACTTATTTGCACTAGTTTCTTCAAAGATTTTCATTGATATTTATTTATGGTTTAATTAATGATAAAAATGATGGTGTATTACTCACCCTACATCATCAAAGAAACATGATTACTTATTTGCACTAGGTTTTTCATTTTCATTAAAATTTATATATGGGTTTATATAAGTTTTTTCCCTTCATAGTCTATTTTTTAGTGTTGTTTGTCCACAAAATATTTAGCTATTCTATTTTCTTAGACACAATGTTTATTTATCCAATATCATTAGAAGAAATTTCTCATGTTATTATGTGATTCCCTCACAATTCCAACATATGAGCCCCATTCTCTAAATTCCTTTTTCAAATATACAAAATTTATATATGAAATAATCTACCAACTAATAAATTTACTTTCACAATAAAAAAAAAGTCTACTAGCATTGCTATAAGTTTTTCGATAAAAAAAAATAAAAAAATAATTTTAAGAAAACATATAAATCACTCTAAGAATTTAGTTCATTATAACTTGAGTTGAATATATATAGTTCAATCAAAATATAAAGAAAACAACTAAACTTGATGTAGATATAACCCACCTTGTGATTCAATCACTTGATTTCTTATTTTTCATCAAATAAAAAGGAATAATATCCCTATATTTAAAGGAAAATATTACCTTTCATGTATATACAAAAACCAAATGTTGAGATGGATATATGAAATTCCTAAGAAGAATAAAAAAATTTATTAATAACTAGGTGTAACTCCACTACAAAATAAAATGAAGGAGAAATATATGTGTTCTCTTAAGAAGTGATAAGTTGGGACAACTAATATTAGTGATGCAGTGAGAAACAAAGAGAAACCTAAACATATTTTAGTGAATATTATAAATAAAAAATTTAAATACTCTTGATTTGAGAACTTAATAGTGATAAATATGCATGTGATATATTGTAAATAATTGAGATATTATGGCTTGCTGTGTTTTTCTTTGTTCTTTAGTACTCTTTGATTGGTGACATGAGTGGCTCAGAGGGCATTCTCAGACTGGTCCAAGAACTGGATTTAGCCATCTCAAAAGATTGTAGGAGCTTAGGTATCATTGTCCTATCAACAACAAGAAAAGATTCAGATTAATCAACTTTTACAAGTTGGCAAAAGCTTAAAACATATGGGTGCATGTGAGGACATGCTTATCTTGTTAACCACTCCATTCCATCTGTGCAGAACTGCTGTGGGGGGAGGAAGCTTTGTTGCAAACTGAAGTCACAAGCTTTGTTGATGAGGTTTTTTTTCTTCTCTTTCTTGAACTCTCCAATCCACCCTTCATCATGTCATCACAATCATCATAAAGTGTGAGAGGATTGCTTCTTGGGAGGGTGCTCTGTGTTGGGTTGATGCTGCCTTTTCAGGGTGCCCATCTCTTCCCTTCCCTTTCACCTCCTTAGAATGATTCAGGCAACTGCTGGTTTTTTTATCTTGATTTATTGATTCATATTATCGTAATTCATTCTTATATTTTAAGGTGTTATCTTATAATATTTTATCTTAGACGAATTAATGTAGAGCATAAATGATAAAGATAAACGACGAAGACGGGATTTAATCTTAACTAGCTAATTTAGTTCGGCGTTTTCATATTGATAGTAAGATAATCTAATATCTAATGTTGAAAAATATAAATTTTGTTAAATAAAAATATTAAAATTATGTATTTATCTTGATATTAATATATTTACTTCAACATATTGGGAAATTTTTTTATTATTAGCATTTTAGTATATTTTGATGAAACTGATTCACTCATCGCAGGCCGATTCAATCAGTCTGTGAGGTGAAAATAATAAATCACTTTTTTTTAGGTGTGAAAGAATACAAATATTAACAAAGAAAAGTATATTATGTTATATGTTTACTTTGGTATTTGAAAGATTTACTTCAGTAAAGATAATAATATGTAAAAAAGATCTTTTTTTTGTTATTGTTAGACCAATTTTTGAACTAAGTTATACTCATCAATCACATCTCTATTTTCAAAAATAAAAAAAAATCTATGGTAAATCTTTCTAAAAAAAACTTGCTCTTTTGCTCTTTTGTAGAGAAATCACTCATCATATGATGTAGCAAAAGTAACAGAGTCTCCACAGCTTTGAACTATTATTCCATCTGTTCATGGCAGCATCAGCTCTCACAGTAAGAAAAGATGGTTCTGGAAATAGATTGAAAGAACTAAAACAAAAAGAAGAAGTTGAGAACCACAGTAAAAGGTAGATCGAGCCACTCGAGTTTTCTCAATCTTTCTTGAAGCAGATAAAAGAAATATGCACACAAGAAGAACAAAAAGAAACGCACAGCACCTGCACGTAAATGTCCCCACAAAGGAAATAAAGCCGATAGAATCCACAGCAAGCAGTGTGCATGAAGAAGAAGGAAAGCTACTTATTCCCTGGCTTCTTTTTACTCCAACTGCTGAAGATATAATATGGCGAAATCGATCGCCATGGCAGAGAGGCAGGCAAACGGCAAGCTCTTCTGCCATGGTGATCCTGCGTTTGGCCCCTTCGTTCTCCCTGGTTCGCAGGCCTACCACCGTCTCCATGCAGCACTCCGATCTGAACACCCAGAGAAAACGATGGAGGCAGCCTCATGTGTTCTTGGATACGATGGACACCACCTTGTGCCAATCCCACAAGGACTCGCCCCTGTTCCCCCCTCTGAATCAGGCAAGTTCTTCTCTCTTCTTCGTCCTCGTGTTGCTGTTGATCTCACGATGAGGGAGGTTTGTGGCAGAGTGTGTTGGCAATCATATGTGATGATGAGCCAGGGACAAAGCTGTACCCATTGACCAAGAGAAGATCCAAGTCTGCCATCCCCGTGTCTGCACATTACAGGATCATTGACTTTGTGGTGAGCAACTGCATCAACAGTGACATCACGAAGATGTATGCTCTAACTCAGTTTAACTCTACCTCTCTAAATTCTCACATATCGAGAGCTTATTCTGATGTTAAGCTGGGGAAGGATGGTTTTGTGGAGGTGTTGACTACATACCAGAGCGCTGAGGACCTCAGTTGGTTTAAGGTCTGTTGTAACATGCACCATCCTCATCTTCTACTTCATCTTCTTGATGTTGTTGAGAGCAACGAGACTGATGCACAGAGTTTGCCTTTTGTGATCGTAGGGAAATGCTGATGCGGTCAGGAGATGGTTGTGGCTGCTGGAAGAGCATCAGGTGAAGGATTTCTTGGTTCTCCCTGGTCACCATCTCTACGAGATGGATTACAGGAAACTGATCGAGGCTCACAGAGATAACAGAGCAGATATAACTATTGCGATGGCTAACAACGATCGAAACTACGATGCAAGTCATGATTTCCTTCTGCACACCAGCAAAAACCAGTTTCATGGTCTGATGTTAGCACCAGCTTCAGTTCACAGTCCATCTGCAGCAGTAAGTTGTCATCCTTCATCAGAGCAAGAGACTGCTCATTGCTCTATGAATAAGAGAAACCAAGATATGTCAATGGCTTTCTATGTGCCGAACTAAGTGATCATTGTTTTTTCGGATTAAGGTCACAACCTCTACAAAATACCCGGTTTCGAATGCTGAGAACATGGGGATATATGTCATCAGAAGGGATATTTTGATCGAACTTCTGCAGGAGCAGCTACCAAAGGCAAATGATTTTGGAACAGAAGTATTACAGGGTGCAATTGCCTTGGGAATGAAGGTTGGTACCTTCTTGTTTCAGCTCACTGATTTGTTCCATTGCTGTAACATAATTCTCTTATTCATGGATCAGGTTCATGCTTATATGTTTGATGGACATTGGAATGATCTCAGAAATATCGAAGCATTTTACCAGGTCAATATAGAGAGCATAACTAGATCGATGAGCACCAAGTTAGTTCTTCTGCTCACAGAACAAGAGAACAGCTTTAGTTTCATCTCTCTCTTTTGTTCTGCTGACAAGCTTGTCTTGGTTGCAGCTTCCATGGCAGGCATCCTGCAATCTACACATTGCCAAATTATCTGCCACCAACTACAATATCCAATGCTGTCATAAAGGACAGCATTATTGGTGATGGTTGCCTCCTAAATGTAGGTGACTAGCTTCTATCATCATCAAGGACTTCAAAGCAAATTATAGCACTACAACTGTATGATTGATTCATGTGTTCGTTTCGTATAGTTGCAGCGATCCATTATGAAGACAAGATCATCATAATTATCTGTGCTTGTTTTATGATTGAGTTACATCTGTATGCACATGTTACAGACTTGTAAGATAGTTGTTTATGATCGAATAACCAGGCTATAACCTTCTATGTTTGATTATGTTAAGAGTAGAGGTGCAAGATCAGTAACTCTGTGATTGGCACGCGAACATATGTCGGTGATGATGCAGTGATCAAGAAATCTGTGGTTATGGGCAGTGACATCTACGAGGTGCGCCCTCTGTAAGATTCAAAAGATACAAATTAAACAGTATAGTTGTGCTTATTTGTATGGATACATCAGATCGAGAACTTATTTCATATAATTCCATGTTTTCTTGACCTTATGAAAAAGATTATTCTTCTCACACAAATTCACAAGTTCATATTTTGTTGCTACCAATCAACGCTTTTTCAATTGCTGAACAGGCAGATGTGAGTTGGAACACGACAAAGATGCAACGCTCAGAAATCCCAGTTGGAATTGGTGAAAAGGCTCATGTTCAGAATGCGATAATTGATAAGAACGCAAGGATAGGAAAGAATGTCAAGGTGAAAAAAAATTCAGACTTTTTATTCGGTTCGAGCTTATCAAGTTCGCAAATTCTTCTTGCGAATGAATTGCAAATATTTTGCTTTCATAAGATGTTTCATCTACATACTGAAACAGACTATAACAAGTAAATCCAGAAATCAGAAACTTATTCTCAAGCAATTGCAGTATTACATTCAGAGCATCATAAACAGATATATTTGTAATCTGAGTTTGATTGGCTCTATTTTGATGATTGCAGATTGTAAACAAAGATGGTGTCCAAGAGTGTGACAGAGAGGCATCTGGATACATCATATCTGGAGGCATTGTTGTTGTCCTCAAGAATGCAGTCATACCAGATGATAGCATCCTATAATTCCTCCACATAGTTTAGCTCAGATTTGTTGTCGAATTTAATTAAATTTTGGCCAAACAAGGAATAGAAATTTATAGAGAAATATTGGCATACAAAAAATTTAGGAGCCAAAGTCACTGTTTTGATCCATGTATTTTCCTCATATGAGGGAACACAAAAAAATTTTAGTTCAATAAAGAGTCATACAATTCACTTCTATTCTTAATAAGCAATTAGTGCAAATTTCTTGCAATATTTCAGGGATTTGTTTTTGCTTGATCAAAGGTATTATAAATGTATGCTACAAATTAATTACTAAATAAAGTGTTTATTTATTTATTTGCTTGGCAGTCTGTAAAATTTTTCGGCTTAGACATCACTCAAGTCTTCAGGTTTGAACATTAATCTTTAAAATCCATCATCATTGATCACAGATAACTTAAGATTGTCTTGATATAATACTCCTATTATTATTATTATTATTGTCCTACCATTACAAGCAATCCATTTTTACAAAACTTCAACAATGACTCGATGTTTTCGGCTTCAAAGAGAATGTGGATCTCAAAACCTTCAAACTTACAACACAAAAGCTAATAAACAATGAATAAAACAAGGCATTGATTCTTTATTGGAGGATTGATCTCAACTTGGCTTTGGCACATGAAATGATACAAACAAGATTTGATGTACTAAAGATTAATATTATGACATTGATTTGTTTAGTAAGAAAGAAAGTAACTACAACCAATGGTGGGGCTTCAAGCTTCAGCCTAATTTAAGATAAATCCTGATAACATGAAAAGACAAATCAAACTCTGCCTCTATAAATCATGTAATATTTTCTCTTTGTTACAAATCGAATGACAGAAGTTCTCCAACAACACGATAAAGTTCACTACAAAACATATCACATTAATAGTGGCTGCTAAGAGTAATTCACTCAGTTTGCATCTGAGAAAGCTCTCCACAGAGCAGGAAGAACCAAGGCATCTTATTTCCATGTTCTCCTTTTCTCTCTCATCTGAGATTTTGCTCTGTTCAAATCATGGAAATACTCAACAAAGATGCGTTTGCCATGGCAAATCCGAGTCCTTGTCTCAGCTGCAGTATTTTAATGGATTGCAGACAGATGGATATCTCTTGGGATTCCAAAAGGCGGCCTTTGTAGTCTTCTGGGTCTGCATCTCAAGGATTGGTGAACTGGCCTTGTCCATGTTCACTTCATGGAGAAAGGGGGAGCTCCCCTTGGGACTGAAGCCCTGTGGCTCAGTGCCGGTCATCGTGTTTCATTCTCAGTCATGGCATCTTTGACACTTCTCGAGGCCTAGAACTGATCTGTCCTCAACCTCAGCAGCAATTCATGACCGCACGCACTCATTTGGCAATCTTCACTTGTTTTACATGCATTAACTCGATATCTTTATGTAGGAAACTAATCCTGTTGTTTTGGCCAGGTTCGATGTCTCGAATATCGGATTTATAGACTGGATTGATACAGATCTGATCTTTACCGATGTACTAACACATGATAAACCAAGGATTTCGATGAGGAGAGTTCATTCGCGGCTTACGAATGCTTCCTTATTATATATAATAGAGATATTATTATATATGAAAGATCAGTACCACCTCAATGTAGCAGTTCATGATGCTGCAGGCTTTGATGACATAGAAACAACAGAATCTACAGAGATGATTAAGGTAATGTGGAAGTCCAATTAATCTTCTTGGAAACATATCATGAAAAGAAATGCAGATCATAATCTGCATTCCAGTTGAAGCAGGCCAGGGGGGAGGAACCTTGCTCCATTGGAGGCAAACTTGCTGATAAAAAATGTGTTACATGTCACAACACCTCATCTCCTTCCACTTGAAGCAGGAAGTCCAAACTTGCTTACTTCTGGTATGATGACATGCAGTGTATCCACCCCAAAAGTCTCCTAAACACAGCTGCCCTTGCCCATGAACAAGACAACCTCATCCATATCATGATCAGAACCCCTCTTGCCATTCTCACTGCCTCCCTCTCTCATCTCTCCGTTGCTTCCTTTAGAGAAAGAGAAGACACCCAGGGCTCACATATGTTCCTTGATCTTTGAGAGTTGAGATTTTGAGTTGCCAAAGGGCTCCAAATTACTGAAGCACATTTAGGAAGGTGCTGCAAAATCAGACAGGTAATGGTTTTTTGATCTTGTTTCTTTTAGTATTTTGGGAATGATTGGAGTGAAAAAATAATTGTGATGTAAATGTTCACAGTGTTCTTGCCTGTGATCAAAGCATTTGATGTTAAACTGTGAAGAATTATTGGAACTCCTGGGTAACTTCTTTACAATGTTCATGAAGATAATCTTTTTCTTAATAGATGATAAACTTGCTGCCTATTTTTGTCACATCATGTGTTCATGAAGAACTCTACTTCTTTGAGTCATGAATTCATTGTATAACATATTGACAGGTTAAAGTCAGAGTTCAGTGGCAAGGCTTTATTTCGAATCTTATTTGCTTGAATGCTTTGTGAGCTTCAAATTCTAAAGATATATTGTGATCTGCATTCCCAATCTTCAGGCAAACTTTTTGGTGATTGAGATTCTGTGACTTGTGAAGAACCTGAAAGCTGTATCAAAAGTCTGAAACTGAAGGAGCATTTCACTTGCACTCTGAGTCGAGGTTTTCTGCGGTCTGCAACCTTATTACAGTGGTAGAATGGAAAGAAGAGAAAGGAGAACTTTGACTGAAAGACCAAGAGTGGAGTTCATGAGGTCCCAATCACAAGCCAATGCCCCAAGAAGATTTCATTCAAGCTATTACACAGTGGAATCCTTCTTTATCCTTCTCTGCCTCACAGTCTCACTGCTAATTCTTCCTCTTATATTGCCACCATTGCCTCCACCCCCTTTCTTGTTGCTGTTCATCCCAATAGGTCTGCTTTTTGTGCTACTGTTCATGGCTTACATGCCCTCACAAGCCCAGGATGTCACCTCCCCCTACTTGGAATGTGCTGAAACTTTCTCATGCACATGAAATTGGCCAACTGCGCAGATTTTGTAATTTGTTTCAAATCTATTCTTAATAATGTTCAATTGCAGAGTAAAGTGGCACAATGTGGTCATTGTTTCAGAAGAAGTCTTGTCTGCATCATCAAATTTCTACTGTTCATCCAATCTAACCAATCTCCTTGGAGTTGGCCATGATATAAATCTAAGTAGTCTTGTTATTATCATTATTATTATTTTTGTGATGGATTGCTAAACACAAACATTTCACTTGCAATCAATTGGCAATAACATTTCCTTCAAAATTTACATTCAACAAAAGAGGGTAATAGCCTGTAAATAATAGGGCCAAAAGGTCATTATTCTTGATGAAGCAGGTTCTAAAACAAAGAAATAATTGTGATTGCAGTCCATTTATTCAACCACACTAATGTCTATCTCATGTTCTTTTGTCTCATCAAGCAAAATTATTTCATGATTGGGTCATCAAGCTCAAATTTGGATCAACATTCATAATTATAACATGTGTAGCACCACCAAATTTAAACAAAAATGAATGAAAATACATTATAATCCCCATAAGAATATGAAAAGAAATTTATAGTGAAAAATATGAAAATAATGATTTTATTAGGGATATGTGTATCTATTATATATAGAGAGAAAATTCCCAAAAACACCCTGAGTTCACCATCTAAAAGACAATATTACCCTGCGCAGCATCCAGGCCTTCGTCCCTGCCGTCAAGATCGTGGCGGTCAATAGTCGATAACGACGTCCGCACTGGTGCCAATGGCTCTGCCCTCACCCACTTCCTTGTCCCGGCCATGGACGACCTCCATGACACCCTCACGTCTCTTGGCCTCAACCGCGACATCGTCGTACTGTCCTCGCCACACCGTCCTACCAACCCTCCAACGAGTCTTCCGCCCGGACCTCCCCCTTTACATCTACCCCTCCTCGCATTCCATGCCGACACTGGCTCCCCTTTCTTCGTCAACGCCTACCCCTACTTCGTGTACGCGAAGGATCCATTCGACGTCACACTTGAAGACACTCTCCTCGACCTGGTGTCTGTCGCCTTCACCGACCCGGCCGCCGACCTCAGCTACGCCAACCGCGCCATTGCGGTCGTAGCGTCGCCTTCTTTGAAGGGCGACAGGACCGGGGTGCAGGAGTCAGAGACGGGGCCCGGAGAACGCAGCACGATACAATGGCAAGCTGATTCAACCGGTGGTAATGCAGAAGGGGACGTCGTTTTGGGCCTACATCTTCGCCCTCTTCAACGAGAACCAAAAGGCCGGGCCGTCCTCCGAGCACAACTGCGACCACTTCAAGTCTGACGGCACCCTTTATTCTCGTAGAAAGAATTTGCCCGATTAGGGGGACGACAGGGCCTCACGAGACAGGGTTGGGGCCTCGCAAGGGTGGAGGCAACCACGTCGGGGCAGAAGGTGGCCACAACGGGAGAAGGGGATGACAGGGCCTCGCGGGTGGTGGGCAGGGTCTCGTGGGACGACAGCGTCGCGGGGCGATGACAGGGGAGGGGGACGATAGGGCAGGGCCTCGAGGGACGGTGGCGCGACGGGGCAACGACAGAGGAGGGTAATTTCGTCTTTTAAAAAATAAATGATACTATGTGAGAATAAAAGAAACAGAAATATTTAAAAGAATAATTTATAATGCATGGCAGGCTAACTCGGATCAGGTTGCTTGGGTTATTCGACCCGCTAATCTTAGCCCAAGCCGGTCAATTTTATCGATGTTTACTTGATCGTCTGAGCCCAACACACAATTCTCTTTGAGCCCGGCCCGAGGCTCAACCGGCCTAATTCGCAACTCTACCGCACGCCCTAATTGTTGCTGCCCATCCCATTAGACCCGGCAACTCTCGGCCTAAGCGAGAGAACCAAAACAGAGTCGCCACCTCTCGGCCGCTGCCTTCTTTGTCAGAACCGTCACGACCGCCACCATCACCGCCGCCTGCTGCGATGAAGCTCGACGTGGACGCTCTGCGGTACCTTTCCAAGGACGATTTTAGGGTTCTAACGGCCGTCGAGATGGGCATGAGAAACGTATGTTAATCTCTTCCATTCCATTGAATCCATAAAGAGCGAAAAAGAACTTTATTTTTTACTTTCACGAATTGTTCCTGTGTTTTCAGCACGAAATCGTACCAGCCGAGCTCGTCGATCGTATAGCCGGCCTCAAGTGAGCCTCCAAAACATCGATTTTTATGGTATTGACGAATATTGAGATTTGATGCTTGCGATTCAGGCACGGGGGGACGTACAAGGTGTTGAAGAATCTGTTGAAGCATAAACTCGTGCACCACGATTCATCCAAGTGTGAGTACACCAGAAGTCAGGGATTTCAATTTCGAATTTGTTTCGAATACGTGGAATTTACTTGTTTTGTTGCCTTTCTCCGTGCAGATGATGGTTTCCGCCTCACATATCTTGGGTACGATTTCCTCGCTATCAAAGCACTTGTCAATCGTGGTGTGGTCGCTGCCGTAGGCCGTCAAATTGGCGTAGGGAAGGAGTCTGGTATTCTATTTCTTGTTAGATTAGCAATGCGTTCATTTGTTTTCACGTTCTTCTTTGCTTTTTCTCTTTGCGATAATTGTGATCAAAACGTTATGATCTATGTCAAAAGACATTTTTGAGGTAGCCGCAGAAGATGGGACAATTATGGTGATGAAACTGCATAGGCTGGGGAGAGTATCATTCAGGGCTGTGAAGTCTAAGCGTGACTATTTGAAGCATCGGAGCAGTTACAACTGGCTCTACTTGTCACGGCTTGCTGCTCTCAAGGAATATGCTTTCATGAAGGTCTAGTTCTTTCTACACTGTTTTCCTCTTAGAATTTTTGTTTTGTCTTTATGACATTGTTCACTTCTGTGGATGAAGGCACTAGGAGAGCATGGATTTCCTGTGCCAGATGCTGTTGACTGTAATCGGCATTGTGTAGTCATGTCCCTTGTCCAAGGCTATCCACTGTAAGGATCTTCCGGGGAGGCATGAGTGTTTGCTTTTCTCTACATGACACTGACTTCTATAATTATCATTGTAGTTTAGGGAGGCTTTTATTCGCTTGGAATTTTTGTCTGCAGTGTCCAAGTGAAACAGTTGCAGAACCCAGACGAAGTATTGGAAACAATTGTTGGTCTTGTTGTTCGTCTAGCAGAACATGGTCTTATACATTGCGATTTTAATGAATTTAATATCATGGTACGGATGTTTCTTGATAGTCTCTTGAATGATGTGGAGGAAAGCACTAGCTTCTCTGTACTTATTTTTTTCAAAATATCTGATCCAAATTATGTCAAATTTCTTTGTCAACACTTTTGACTTCAAAATGACTTGGACATCCATTTTCACAGTTGATATTTGTTTTTTAATATTTTGTCCCTACTTAAATTGTACAGGTATAGGTATTTTCTTTTTGAGGGGGTGGGGAACACAATTTACCCACCTACAGTGTGACACTAGTTACCAGTGCTTACCTGTGATTAGAGGAGGAATACTTAGCCCACATGAGATCTGATCCTTGTTCCTTGGGTTTTCTAGTATACACATGACATCAAATTCAAAACGTGAATGATACATCTGTTGTGTTATCAGCTCTTCCTCACCAATATTATCAGTAAAAGAGTTGACAGTGCTTCAAATTGATGAAACTGTATTTATATCTTTTAATTAAGTAGGGGCTGCTGACTAGTTTAAGGCTGAAATGGGGAAGCAAGACCTTAATGTCTGTAGATATGAAAAACAAAGACCACCTAAACAAAACTCGGTTGATTATCACTTTTTAAATCATAGTTAGGAAATGTGAAGTCAGACACTACCACAGGTTGGGTAGACTGTATTTTTTTCCTTAAAGTAAAGCTAGTTAGTTTGTGTTGGATTATTCCATTTCGTCAAGGATAAACATGCTAGTTAGTGCATTTCAAATCATATCTGGGCATGCAATATTTTCAAATATTTGTGTGTCACATCGACCTGTCTGGCCTTCCTTGTAATTTTAGCTCAATTAAATTTTTTTTGAGCTTTGATATGTGAGCATGGAAGGATTGTAGATCATGATGGTTCGGGCATAATTTTGGCACTTCCAAATTGTCCTTGCTTTTTAGATGCACGACTTGATTATAACTTTAAAATGCAAATGGTTACAGGGTGTCAAATATGTCAACTGTCTAATTGAAGTTCTGGCAACTGACCTGTGTTCATCTGGATATTTGTGGGTGATCTTCTGTACTAATGAGTGTTAGATGGAATTACATTGGTGAATTTCGATTTGCAAGTATGCAGTGTTTTCCGATAGTTTGGTGCCCTTTAACAAAGGAATCGTCATTCCCATGAATTACCAGACAAGGACCTACACTTTCTTTTGTCAAATATTTAAGAACCTTTTGTAAAGCCAGATAATTGTTCCCTTTTTTTTGGTCTATGACTTAACTGTAAAGTGAATATATTTTAGAGTGATGTTTATTTTTTTGAAACAAGACTGAAAAAGAGACTATGATGGTTTTTTGGCAAATTGGATATCAGATTGGAAAAAGAGACTATGATGTTTTTTGGCAATATATTTTTTTGCATATCTCTGGTCTTCTTATATGAAAAAATAAAACAACAATAATCCATAATGTAGCAATTATTTGGGATGGCTACATAGATCTTTTCTTGTCACTGAGCTTTATTTAAGATAATATCACTTGGTGAAGTAAGAGCAAGCCAGTTCACTTTCTATTAGGTTTCCCTTTGCTTCTTCTCACACCATTAATTCTAATCATGCTCACTTTATTTAATTGGGGGAATATGTAGGCCTTTTTCAAACATGAATGTAGTGTCCTAAATAGTTTTTGTTTTCAATTTATACTTTTTTAGTGCTATATTTGATTGTTCATGTGTATAAGAATTCTTTACTTTATCTTCTCCCACCCTTCCATCTCAACAATTTTACTTTTGCAAACACTACTTTTTGTATATGTCATCTTCTAACTTCTCAACAATCTAATCTATACAACGTGGTTGGCCTCACAGTTAGTTGGCTTTCCTATATCCATATGTTGTTCAATTTCTACTTGTCTCATCTTTCAAATCTTAGTATCTCTTGTAGTAGATTTTCTTTTTTTTTTCTAAGCAATAATAACTTTTGCCTTTACAAATTTGTGTTCTTTTTTCTTCACTTGCATTTTATGTCTGTTCTAATTTTGTTCTGTGGTTGCCTTTCTAGATAGATGATAATGAACAGGTCACCATGATTGATTTCCCTCAGATGGTGTCAGTATCTCATCGCAATGCAAAGATGTATGCGTCTCTTTTTTTTGTTCATTTCTCGATTATAAGTACTATTGTGGCATTAGTCAAGGTTTTACGCATCGGTCGGTCTGACCAAGTATTGGCTGTGAACCATATAGTTCGATATTGATACAATTTACAAATATTTTATTATTTAATGCAATGATACTGTATGGTACGGATTGGTATGCTATCCGGTATACCAGTAGTGTACTAGTCTGGTAGGTTACTGAAACCAGTATTGGACATGGTATTTAATACTCGACATAGATAATCAGCAATTTATCATTTTTAACCACTGGATACTATTCTTAATGGTTGATGCTTGTGACCGTTCCTAAATCAATTTTTTTTCTAGGTACTTCGATCGTGATGTTGAGTGCATCTTCAAGTTCTTTAGTAAGAGGTTTGTAGCCAAATATGCAAAATTGTACTTTTGATACTTTATTAATTACCTGGTGTTATCGATCTGGATAGCTGTTTTCTTTCGTTCATTAAGCCTTTTTTTGTATATTCTGTTGATGATCGCTTTTGAGCATTCATTTTTTTTCATTTGTAAGTATGACATTTGAATCTTTATAGCTGATACTGTGGCTTGATGCAGAAGCTAAATTTCTGGCAACATACAAAATAATCAGCCCAAACTTTTAAGTAGAAAATTACGAGTATGAAAGAAACAACAGAAAATAAATATTGAAATTCAAATTGACCTTTTGTTGTTTTCAAGAATAGTAGTCTATTTGTTAGTAACAAGTATTTCCTCTCTTGTAATCGGATTTTTATATATTATTTTCAAACAAGGACCGTCGCACCATGCCGTGCCAACCAGTGGAATTGGTTCCTTGGCAAATCAGTGTGTTCCGGTTGGTAATAGCATATCATGTAATGGTGTGTACACATTGGTTTTCAGAAAAAAAAAGGTCGGAAAATAAAAGTTTTTTATAGGTAAATTAGTATATAAATTATGTTTAGATAAGAACAAAGAGTATCAAGCTATAATGAATAGAAATTTTAGGTTATGAGGAGGAAAAATTGAATTTATCTTTTCAGATCTGTTGAGAAACATTGGGGTGAGAGAGTTATAGTGAGTGAAAGAGGGAAGGAGGGGATCTAAAGCCCCAAAAGAGGTCCCAATCATCAATTTGACCATTGGGGTCATACTAGACCCGTTTTGGATTTGTATCATTTAAATTCTGATCAGTACCTACAATACATACCTGTATATCGACCGAGAAAGGATACGTTTTGACCACATTGGCTAGATACGATACATGCTCTGTACATACATTTCATATTTCTGCATACCATCCGTAATGGGCTGGTCCGCGTACTGGTCAGCTTGTGGACTGGTACGCACTGCCTGTTTCATACCATTTTGGACAGTATGTCAAACCTTGCTTTCAAAGGGTGTGGCCCATCTCTATAGGAGGATGAAGTAGGCCAGTTCACAAATGGGGCACAGAACTTGCAGATGCCTGCTCAACTGAAAGGGGCACCTCTTGGTGCATTTGGGGCAGTGATGATTCCTGAAATTGACTCTATTGGCGTATCCTTGCTTGCACCAAGCAGGCAGTACCAATTAGCTTTTTCTTTAATCAAAGCATGAGATGTATACATCTTTAGTTGCTTCCTATATTGTTTAATGTAGTTGCCAGTTGACTCATGTATAATATTTCTAGCATTGCCAGCCATTATGTTATTTCTTTAATCTTTTAAACTTGGAAGCTGAGTGCTTCTCTCACTCCCTTTTGTTCTCCCCTTCCTTCCATTTCTTTGTTCCACTTCCTTTATTTTCCATACACAGTCATTGCTCAATTCCCCAGACTGGGGCCATACCTTTTCAATCGAAGCCAGGTAAACAGGCCATGTAAAGAGCCACCTACTGCTTAAGTTGTTTAAATGGCCTTTGTGGTGTCTAATCCCTTTATAAGCTGTTGAAAGGCTACATTGCCAGTTGAGTGTGTCGGTGGCAATGATAGTGGATTTATAACATACTGGCTAATGACAAAAACTTGGTCTGTTGTTATGAACATGCAATATAGTGCTCTATGTTGATATACATCACTGGAAATGCCAAGTTTTTCTTAAATTTCAGAAATACTATGTGTTCCTTGTGATTATGATTGCCTATAGCATTGAGGACATATATTCCTGAAATTTTAGATTTCAAAAGAGTCTAGATATAGTTTGTAATATATATTGCTTTCATGCTTTGTGCTATATGCATTTTGCTGAGTTGTTTCCTCAGCATTTTTTTTCTCCTTCCAGGTTCAATCTCTCATACCAAGAGGCTGAAGACGAATACGACGAGACAGAAGCTGATGTTGAGGAAATTGAAAGGCCATCCTTTTCTTCAATTGCTAAAACAACTGGTTTCTTGGACAAGGAACTTTCGGCCAGTGGTTTTACACGAAAAGATCAAGATGACATAGAGAAGGTAATGGGATATGCATTCACATAGTGAACAATTTACTGCCATTTTTTCAGTTGTTCAGTTCTGTTATAATATATCAATTATTAAACCATGCTATTGTAATTAAGTTATTGCTTAATAACAGCAATTTATGGTTGTTGCTTTCTTAATTTGCCAGTCTTATGGCTTGTGATAATAATCTTGTCATTGTTTTCCATACAAATTGCAAAATTTGGCGGCTTTTCACATAGTAAATCAATCCTATTTATTGCTAAAAGTAAAACCATATATTGTCGGAACTTTTATTGTCGGTTTTGGTGGTACTATTATTGTATCATATCTTTAACCTTTCTAGTCTACTATATTTTCTTGAATCTTTGATATAAATCTGGAGCTCATCTCTAGTGTTTAAACTTTAAACCATCAGTTAATTTGTTTCCATTTTCTCGAAGTAGTACTGATAAATTTTATACTATTTCATGCTCTTATTAAATTGTGATAAGTCTTTCCTATAAAAGCTGATCCAATGGGTGGGAACTGTGAAGTGGCATCCATCTTTCTCATGCTAAAAGCAGCATTTTTCACATGAAAGATTGATTACAGAGCACTGAACTTATCATATTTTGTCATTGTCCTATGGTGGTGCTTAGGATTACAAATCCTTGTTTGCGCCCACTTTACTCTTTCTAAGGATTATACTATTGTCTCAGCATATTTTATGCATGTATTTTGAACTTTCTTTCTGTGTACAGTTTATCGAAGGAGGAACAGAGCAAAAGGATACTACAAGTTCTGATGATGAAGAACTTGAAGACCAAGAGCATACACATATAGAAGCAACAGATGATTCTGTAGCTGAAAATATAGATTTCTTGGATTTAGAAGATCAGGTACCAGCAAATTTAACCAACTTTGAAGTTGCAAATTGCACCAGTTTTAATGACTTTAATTTTAACAATCACCATGAACTGCTATATCTTTATACCCAATGAGTGTCTTTGACAACTACATCTTGCATGATGACAAGAAACAGGAGGATGCTGCTGCTTCATGTAATGTTAGCATACAGAATGAGGACGAAATATTGCAATCAGGAGAAAAGGTGCACCATTTATTTGTGGAACTCTTCAATATACACACATTAGACTGTTCATATTTATTTAATATTTTATATTATAATTACTTTTCTCAATTTTTGAGTGGGTGCTTATTCTAGAAAACATGTAACTCACTGATTTGTCCCTCCACCACTCAACATGAAACTCTCTTGGAAAGTGAACTTGCAAAATTTACTTGTTACAATTTTTGGCGTAACTTCCATATTGTTTGGTTCTCTGTCCCAAGCTGTTAAGATGGTATGAAAGTAACTAGTGACAACTATACATATCTAGTTCAATTATAAAGTCAGCTTATGAACATGCAAATCATATCTGCAAGCTTGTACTTATGTCTGATGAACTCAGATATTTATTTTTTACATGTTATGCAAAATAACTTGATCAAGAATCTTTTTGGATATCTAATGTGTGTGGTGTGGCATTTTGTGTACATCCATGTTTGGCATAAATTAGTAGGCTGTCAAAGATAAAAGCAATCAGGATCAGATGAAAATCATCTGATCCTTGTACTGGTCAGCCATTGGACCATTAAAACTGATCCGGAAATTACTCCTTGATCTGTAATTAAATCCAACAAATAATTTTGATAATCTACAGACTTGGGATGGATACCAGGTTGAGTTGGGTTTATACGTATTATTGGGTATGGATCACCGATGTATATCCAACAAGATAACATGTCTGATGAACTCAGATATTTATTTTTTACATGTCATGCAAAATAACTTGATCAAGAATCTTTCTTGGATATCTAATGTGTGTGGTGTGGCATTTTGTGTACATCCATGTTTGGCATAAATTGATAGGCTGTCAAAGATAAAAGCAATCAGGATCAGATGATTTTCATCTGATCCTTGTACTGGTCAGCCATTGGACCATTAAAACCGATCCGGAAATTACTCCTTGATCTGTAATTAAATCCAACAAATAATTTTGATAATCTACAGACTTGGGATGGATACCAGGTTGAGTTGGGTTTATACGTATTATTGGGTATGGATCACCGATGTATATCCAACAAGATAACATGTCTGATGAACTCAGATATTTATTTTTTACATGTCATGCAAAATAACTTGATCAAGAATCTTTCTTGGATATCTAATGTGTGTGGTGTGGCATTTTGTGTACATCCATGTTTGGCATAAATTGATAGGCTGTCAAAGATAAAAGCAATCAGGATCAGATGATTTTCATCTGATCCTTGTACTGGTCAGCCATTGGACCATTAAAACCGATCCGGAAATTACTCCTTGATCTGAAATTAAATCCAACAAATAATTTTGATAATCTACAGACTTGGGATGGATACCAGGTTGAGTTGGGTTTATACGTATTATTGGGTATGGATCACCGATGTATATCCAACAAGATAACATGTCTGATGAACTCAGATATTTATTCTTTACATGTTATGCAAAATAACTTGATCAAGAATCTTTCTTGGATATCTAATGTGTGGTGTGGCATTTTGTGTACATCCATGTTTGGCATAAATTGGTAGGCTGTCAAAGATAAAAGCAATCAGGATCAGATGAAAATCATCTGATCCTTGTACTGGTCTGCCATTGGACCATTAAAACCGATCCGGAAATTACTCCTTGATCTGAAATTAAATCCAACAAATAATTTTGATAATCTACAGACTTGGGATGGATACCAGGTTTAGTTGGGTTTATACGTATTATTGGGTATGGATCAACGATGTATATCCAACAAGATAACTCACTGGAACCAACTTTGAGGACCCATACCTGCAATTTTGAGTTGTCGTATCATGTTATTAGCTTCAATGACAGCCTTAGTTTTTAGGTTGATAAAAGAACTAAGTGTTGGTATTAGATTTCTCTGTTTATTTGACTTATAAACTCTTAAAAGAACAACTAAATGATAAAGATACCCAAAGTTCAAAGTTAGCAAGAAATGAAGATGAGTTGGATGTCTAAGGCACAGAGAAACCCAAGCTTCAAGTGCACCTAGGAAGAATTTATCTTAGTTGAAAATTGCAATAGTAACTTATTTTATTATTGGCTTCTATTTTGTAATTTGTTTTTAAATTAATCATGAACTTTCCTGGAATATGTGTTGAATTTTGTGAATTAATTAATAATAAGTGACTAATTCTGTTTGATTCTGATCAAATAATTGGCCACGTAAAATCTTGTGAATCATACAGGCCTTTTGATTATTTGAAGCATTGTGTTACTGTAGCAAAATTATTTTCATATAAAACTCACAGGCACACGCAACCAACTATGCAAGCAAACCTAGAAGTTCAGACAAGTAGAGGAAACTTGTCTGCTTTATTTGTTTGGTACCGTAACTCTGCTTAGCTTGTTTGTATCATAACTTGCCTTTCCACTTGTTTGATTATCTTCTTTGTAAGACCAACACATTGCACTCGAGCAAGTTCATCTCCTCAATTAGCCATAATGTATGAAGGTAAAGCTTCTTACAGTTGGTTTATCATATCGGAACTTGTCGGTATCGCACATATTTCTTAACTTTTTTTGACTTTGGAGACATGTTGATTGTTTGTGTGTTGAGCATTTTAATTATGTTCACTCACCGTGTTGCTGTTACCTAAAATAGCTGGTTTATATGTTTCAGGAGAACAGCGATGAGGCAGATGATGGTGATGCTGAACTAACGAAGCGCCTCAATAAGCAGAGAAGGCGAGCCATAGCAGCTTCTCAAGGCACGCGCAAAGCCCTGTCAAGAAATTTTTACAAGGACAAGGGTGGCAAGTCTGCCCACAATTCAAAGATCCAAAGGCAATCATGCAATTGGTGACAGTAGTTGGTTCACTTGTTTCCAGATCTGAGTGTTGGCAAATGCAATAAGATCTGATTGATCTCACAGATCCCTCAAGACTAAGATTTATTACAGATCTCTACAACAGGAATTTTGTATGTTTAGCAAGGCTTTTATAGTTGTACAGTAAAAGATGCTGTATTCAATCTCTTTCTTTTTTTTTTTTTCCTGTTCTCAAGATGACTACTAAAAGATCAAAGAGTTTGATCAGCAATTTTTTGTTTGATCAAGACATCAGACTGGATGATGTCTACTAAAAGATCAAAGAGTTTGCTGTACTTGAGAAAGGTGGATTTTGAGATGGTTCTTTTCTGATGTAATTTACTAGTCCTATGCAATTTATTTTTCCCAAAATTTTGATGATGATACTGCTACTAAATAATGTCACATGTAAATGTTCTCTCTTAAATCTCAATAGTTTGCATTGCTCCTCATCCTTTTTTTTTTTGTAATCTGACCACCAAAAGAAAGACAACAAAAAAGTTTGAACATTCCCACAATTAAGCTACAGAACAATCGAGTCTTTGAAAGTCTGAAATGTTTAGAACTTGTTATCCTATTTTAAACTTCTTTTTACTATACTATATAAAAGTACTATTATCTTTATTACCTTCTTATCCTCCCAATATTTTTGTTGTCTAATCATCCTCTTCATAAGAATTATTTATGATGATCTAATTTTATTGATACGAGACTTATATCAGATCCAATAATATTACTGTAATATGTCAGCTACCATGCTGTGGTCGCCATCATGTGCACAAGATAGAGGCCATGCCTTATCCGACAGTAAGATTTGACTCGCCCACGAATGATTGTAGACTTGCAGAGCATGCGCAACGCCATTCGAAGACCCTACACCACCTACCTCCCATTCCACAGATCCTTATGAATCATGCTCACAATGCAGAAAACGAATCCCTAAATCTCACAGCAATTCAAGTTTGATGGTTTTACCATGCTCAATTATCCTCTAAATGCTTCTCTCTCTCTCTCTCTCTCTCTCTCTCTCTCTCTCTCTCTCTCTCTCTATATATATATATATATATATATATATATATATATATATATATATATATATATATATATATATATATATATATATATATATATCTTTTCCTACTGAAAATGTAAATGCCTAAATCTCATACCAACCCAAACTCAAGTTTGCTGGGTTAACCAAGTTCAGTAATCTAATAAATGCTTCTCTCTCTCTCTCTCTCTCTCTCTCTCTCTCTCTCTCTCTATGAATTACATTCTTCAACTGTAAAATGTGAATGCCAAAAGCACAAAGCAGCTTAAGTTTGATGGTTTTGCCAAGCTCATTTGTCCACTAAATCAATCAATCTCTCTCTCTCTCTCTCTCTCTCTCTCTCTCTCTCTCACACACACACACACACATACACAATTAGGAGAAAAATATGACAATTCTCGTCCAGAATCAGCAAGGTTAGATGTTTGAAATCTTCCTCATTCTCCTTGGATCAGGGAGGATCGAGGAACCTTCAAATCAAAGTTCCTCTAGTGATGATGGAATTGGGTGCATGTGTCTGCACCTTTTCAAGTCATTCTTTAGTGTTTACTAGCGGTGCACACTGGTTTCTCTCTTTTCGGATTTGAAGGCATCCATCCTCAAAGCACATCGAGTAGCTTCTCATTTCTTTGTAAACTGGAACATACCAATTTATGAGGTAAAATAGAATTGAATTGAAACAGTTCAGATCCATCTGATTTGTTTTTTATTTCAGTCTCATGTTTCAGTTCATTTACTACGACATCAATACTCAAAAGGCAAAGACAAACAAAGGACATGGAGATTTCTACTCTATAAATGGTGCATACAAGATTTACTTATGTCTCATATACAATCACCAAAGCATCATAAGGACAATTTTTTTCAACATATATTCAATATATTATAAAACCCATGAAGCTCATAGAGCAAAATCAGAATTCCACAAGGATAATTTTTAGGTGAAATTCTGATAGAAAATCCATTATTTCCTATGTAAAGTAATACACAAACACACATGGCATAGATATGTGGGGATCTAACACTTAACTCCCTTTCTAGAGATGAGTAATACTAATTAGCTAAGCTATGCATCTAAGCTATACTGAGATCAAGATAAAATAGTTCAAAACTATATTCAAAATGTTTTATGCCACAATATAATGCAAGCCCTTTTGTGTTATGGCATAACAAAAACATAAAAAGACCTAAACTTGCATGAATTTTAGTTTCTAACTCTTTGATATTGTAGATCTTGTTTGTTTCTCATGGATAGGATTAGGGTCTTCATTCAAACTACATATTATTTTCCTTTTGATAATTAATGCAACTCATATACTTGTTAAATACATCTCACATTGTAACTACATCCCCATTCTTTGTCATTTTTGCAACCTTAAACATGAAATCAAATAAGAAGTTCTTTATGTTCCAATTTTCCAAATAAAAAAAAAGGGGGAGAGTTTAGAGTAGAAAAGACAATGCTGCACTCACATGCCTGCACTGTTTCTCACATTCCCTGTCCATCCCCAAGAACTTTGTCTGCAAGTCTTCTACAAATCATGGACTCATTATTTCATGTGCAGAAGTCAAAGAAGAAGAATCCAAAACCTATTCCAGGTGGTGTTTTTTAACCCCTTTCTTATTGTTCTTATACCTTTCTCTCAAAGTTACAACATAGATTGGGAGGAGCACCCAAAGGTTCATCATAAGACAATTCCAGTGGAAACTTAGTAGAACTACAAGCTTAAATCTACTTCACACATACTATTATGTTCCTACCACTTTGCATGTGTCATGCAAAAGCAATCACTTGAAGCTGGTGTAGTCCTTACCAGCCTCACAGAGAGGATTCCACCACTCCCATAGCTTCTCTGAGATCATGGGCAAAGACATGGGCAGCTGGTTGAGCTGGGGCTGTGGAGGCATCGGGAGGAGTTGATTTGGCTGCTGCTCCATGAAGCTTTGGGTGTAACCTACGAACCTGTTGAGCTCCTCGATCCCAGGCGCGGAGATGGAGGAATTGGCGGAAGCGAGAAGGGAGCATGCGGGGATCAGAGCGATGCTAGTGTTCTTGGCATGGTGAAGCGAAGTGCTGTCTTCTTCCATCGATGTGGTCGAGCTCAGAGAAGGCATCGACGCCGTCGAGCCATACACAGTAGAGAGAATGGGGGACGCCAAGTTGTGGGTGGTGCTCGCACCCTGCACTTTTGGCACCTTCTCCATGGCTGATGTCAGTGAAGATCCAACTCCGGAGGCTTGGAAGCCTGGCGGTTGCCGGCGGGGGGTGTGTCTTTTGTCGATTCCGGTTCCGCGAGAGGACGATGGCTTGGAAGCAAGTGTTGCAGGGATTTGGCAGTGATCTTCTACTCCAACTCGTTTGTGCACTCGACAGAGTGAGATCTCAGTCTGCACAAGTGGATTGAAGTTTTCTTCTTCTCGTTAGGTATCAAGAAAAGAAGAAATCTGAAGAAGAGAGGCTCATTCTCTGAAGAGAAAGCTCCCAAAGTAATCACAGCAAATAGGATTCGAAAACCTAATAGCAAGAGAAGGGATTGCTGATTTTGATTTTTTTCATTCTCCTTCTGGAAATGAACTTTTAATTCAGAGAAAGTGAAGATCGACATTACAAAAATAAAGATAATATGAGAAATAATCAAGTATTACGTATAGCTCAATTCAGAGAGTATGAAGGAAGACAATTGAGGCATGATGAATTAGCTCAACAAGTGCATGAAAACAAAGAAACCCCATTTTACTTCTTGTTTTTCTCTCTCTTACCCTATTTTCAAGAGAGAAAAAATGAAATCTTTAAAAGAAGAAAGAAGAAAGAAAGAAGAAATCGAGAATTTAAGAGGAGGAAAAAAAAAGAATGATGATAATTAGCTTGAGGAATATTTACCTCAAAAAGGCCTTTGTTCTTTAGGGTTTTCTTCATTCTCTTTCTTGATTGTTGGATAGGGTGAGGGGGAGGGGAAGGAATACAAAGAAGCAAATCGAGAGAGAGGCAAAAAGTAAGAGTCATTTTAAGCAGATAAATGGTTGCTAAAATTCCATGCAAAAAAAAATTGTAATTCACTGACAATGTCAACATGAAACTCTCACGAGCAGTAGAGATCAGCACCAGTCCTTTTGGGAGATGAAAGCGTGCTCGAATTAGAATCACAGGAAAGTTCCGCAGATAACCTCTTTGTTAGGGTTTCTCACCCTAATCTGCAGACCCAGATCTAACCACACAGTTCTGATGATGACAAAGGAGAGGGAGTTCCTCGATATTACCTTTTGGTGTTGGTCGGTCTCGCTGTGTGGCAGGCGGTACTCGTTCATGATCCAGCTGGTTCTGATGCCTTTAGGAGCCTTCCCGGAGTAGAAGACGAGGGTCTTCTTCAACCCGATGGATCGGTGGTTCTCCGCTTTGATCATCCGGTCGGCGCCCGTCGCCTTCCAGTATCCCGACGTGGTCACGCGGTTGGGTCGATCCCCGTTCCGATACTTGCGATCTCTCGGAACGTAGAAGTACCACTCCTTCTCTCCGATCGTCGCGAATTCTGTAAGGAAGAGAATCAAACCACGACCAAACGGGGAGGGGAGGGGAGGGGAGGGGAGGAAAGAGAGATGGAGCGGCGGCGGCGGTAGCCAAACCGGGAAGCTCCCATGGGTCGTAGCGGTAGAGATCGAGGAAGGTTATGAGCTCCACGTTGAACCGCTTCCCCTCGACCTTGCGGCGGAGGTAGAACTCGATCAGCTCCTCCTCGGTGGGATGGAAGCGGAACCCGGGCATCACCAGGTCATGCTCGTGCCCGTCGCTGCCGTCGTCCCCGCTCATGGCTGCTGCAATTGCCATGAACAGATGCAGTCGCGGGTCATCAAACCCCTTCACCTCTCAGCTCAATCCTTTTGTAAGTACTCGATCGCCAACAAGTACGCCTCGTTCTGATCCGACCGGTAATCGGATGGATCTCACTGACTGCCAGATAAATTGTCATGGACACTGTTAACTCTTCAGATTCGTCAGTTCTATCTCTCTCTCTCTCTCTCTCTCTCTCTCTCTCTCTCTCTTCCGTAGCTTGGGGAGGACCCTACACGGAAAAGGAGGTGCATATGGGAGTAAATGAGAGGAAAGAGACCGCTGAAGAAGAGGACAGCAGCTCTCCACAGCCAGACCTTTTTCTTCCTTCCTCTTCAACTTCATCTCGGTTTCCTCAGCTCTCAAAGATTCTGTACACTCGGCACCCAAGTCTTTCTTTCTCTTTCACCTACATGCATGCATGCATGCCTGCAGAAGACCATGGGAGATCTCAAGGATCGCTTTTAGGATCCGCTTTGGCAAGTTGCTCGAGTTGCTGTCAGGGGAGGGCTGAGACGAGGGAGAGGAATTCTACTGTGGAGTTTAGGTGTGTGAGGTTATGAGATCAAGTGAAGACCGTGACAACCTTTTACCGCCACGCATCCGACCAACTTGTGGTGGTAGACACTGCACACCTTTTAACTGCGTAATCCTCCCACTGTTGTGAGGTTCTATCATCACAAATGATTTGTGGGATGTTAGTGTGGAGTTGGGAACGATTGTTGCAGGAAGTCTGAGAAAAATGAAGTCATTTGCCTTCAAATCACAACAAATTGAGATGAAAATTTGGATTGGAGTATTAGTCAACTATATATAGAAAAATTATATTAAAATATTGAAATAGATATATGGAGTTACCCAGAAAGATAGAAAGAACATTTTTATCCCTAAATCATTGGACGTAGTCTCGATAGATATAATAATTACTACTAGTAGTCAACGAGAGATAGAAGAAAACCCAAGAAATTATCGTAACAAAGCGTTGGGATCAAAGAGGCGCAACAATTTGTGAGTAAAGATGAAATAAGATACAGAGAATTAGGCACTCACAACTTAACAAATTTAGGTTTTTAGATTACATCTTATTTAATTTGTAGCTTAACTTGACAACTTTTTTTTTTTATATCAACATTGTTAATTCTTTTCCATTACGATTAGAAGAATTATTAGTTTAATAATTAGGGGAGAATTATTCTTCGATGACATGGAATAGAAAATGGATTAGAAATTGGCCTCGCATTTCGAGTGATAACTTAATATTTTTGAATTGCTTCGATATCGAATAATCATGTATAATAATGGTGATCAGTTTAATTCAAAGGTGATGTCAAACTATTTGACCATGTATGGTATAGTTGACTTAGACCCATGCAATTCAAATAGTTCAACTTATAGTTGACTTACACCCTTCTTTCTTCACCACTCGACCACCTATTATTCTTTGTTCCTTCTCAAATACTAAGATGACGTTTGTATGAGAAAAGATGAGAAACTCCAAAAGCATAATGTTGTGGTACACTGTCAAGTCCACCCTGTTAAACTTCGTTTCATGTGAACCTCCATGATCTTTGCCATCCTATCTCTCTTTTGATTGGCCATACTTCGAAACTTCATCGTATTGTGATCCTAAGATTTCAAGCAACAAAGGTTGTCCCAAGAACATATGCAACTATATCACCTAAGGCGGAAAAACCTATATATCTCTCTATTAATGCAAGATTTGGCTGCCTGTTCTGTATGGCGAAGCCGACTAAGGACCTTTTATACATTATATCTCGAGAAATAAAAAATATATTTTACATAAAATTAGCAAAAAACTTTGTTATATCTCGAGAGCTCCCATTTATAAGGAGAAGAGTCGATCGTGTGTAATTTAGATAGATGTCACTTAAATCGAATCCATTCCTAAAACTTTAAAAGATCGTGACATTATGAATTCGATAGTACGATCGATATTACAAATGTTAATCAAGTACTCGACATGTTGATCGTTTACGTGTTTTCATTTTAGGCAAATTGATCCCCCTATAAGCTCCACTATTTCATCATGGTCTACATGCTGGATGAGCAATCAATATAATGTCCATATTTGTTCTTTAAGTCTTAGATTAACATTTTATCATCGATTCGCCCATTTAAAATTTTTGTATATGAATGAAAACAATGTAACAATGTCCCAAAACATCTTAAATAATTTGTATTTGCGGTTGTTAACTTGATATTGCATGGAATAAATAAATGACAAGTATATGAAAAATGAATAAGCTACATATTAGTCCTATGTTACTAAAGTCACTAAAGACTCCAAAAGTAGGTAACATATATTTAAGTTTAGCATGTAATACTAAAATAATCAAGTATTTCTATAGTATTTAAGTTTAACATAGATTAACCATTTCTTGTAGAAATAATCTCAAGTACGAGCGTTATTTTTTATTGTAAATCATGATCTTAAAATTGTTAATGAAAGATAAATGACGAAGACTAGATTCAAACCTAATATCTTATCATAAAAAATGTCTTGATAGATGCAAGATAAACTTCTACAACACAGTGGCATGTTACTCTCAAGTTGATTCTTCCAAAACTCGTTCGTGAGGTATGGAAGACCATGAAAGCTTTGTGTAAGGCATGCATGTCGGCTGTGGTGGTCCTCAGACCTCATGCAAACAATCTCATCAATAATACTTGAAGAAACGGAAAGAAGCACCAACAACAACAGCACGAGACAAATGAGAGAGAAGGAGATCATACCAACAAGGAAGAATTGGATCATACCAACTAGCGAGTCTTAAGCGTCAACATGAAGACCTAATTCATCGTTCGCAATTAATATACCGAGAAGGATCATATCATGAATTCTCAGTAGAGGACGTAAGCAAAATCATGTTGATTTCCATTAGAGTTCATCTCGTGCATTGACTTGTGTCTGTGCATGAGTCCCTCGAGCTGCACCAAAAGCAAAGTGGGTCTCGATGCATTGTTGAGTAGAAGAAGCCAATTTAGTGACGTCGGTGACTTCGGCGCGTGCATGGTATCAGCATCAGAGATGTCAGTGGGGAGGGGGAGGAGATGTAGAAGCGTGCACGATTGCCATGGGAGATTAGCTAGGGTTTCACAGGTCGCCATTATTGACTGCTGTAGAGATACATGCTATGGTCCCCCCCGCCGAGGCTCATCTCTTTCTCTCTCTCTCTCTCTCTCTCTCTCTCTGACAACAATGTTATCAGAGAGAGAGAGAGAGAGAGAGTTTTTATGGCACGATTCAAAATCTTCTTTAGTCAGAAGTGGGTTTACTTAGAATCTTCGAAGCATGTAAACTCTGAAATGGAAGTACAAACGTTTGATTTATATCTCTATCGAACTTACTGTAATTATGGCTTCCAAAAGTTCCCAAAAATGTCCAAAATCTAACAGGAGCCGACTACTACATTATTCTTTTTACAGATAAATGTTCTTTTGGATGATGATGAACACTTTTTCACATGAATCTAAACAATCAGGCTTCAACAAGGTGGAAATAAGGTATACTCTTGACATAGGAACATGACATGTAGTCCGTCATATCCATCCGATCATACGAAAGATAGAATATTAATCTTAGGAGGCTAATAACATGGTGCCGACAAGGATATTGAAACGATGCTATGATCAGGATGAGCCGCTATCCTATAACCGTAGCTCGATGGTTCGATATTCGACCTCATGACTTGTTGATCATCGGAATTTACCTTAGCGTCAATCGAATAATTACCTTTTACCTTATAGTGCATTATATGGATATTCTCTTACGATCAAATCCTCTTAGTTTTCTGTCAGCATCGGAGAAATCTTTCTCACGTAGAGCCCTAATGAAGCTTATGTAGGATCTTTGCCTAAACTCCTAACTTTTTTCTTGAGACAAATTTGGAAAGCGAATCGTGTTTGACTCTTTATATATCGGACAACCAAAATCTAATTTAACAACTACGATGCTAAGTTTTTTATATTATATATGATGAGTCTAATCCAAATCTAGCCTAACCACATCTCTCAAACTCCTAAACATCACAATAGAAACAAGTCCAACATGTCAACATAAATCTGCTAAAATGATAAAACAATGATGCAGTGATAGGAGATAACTATTTGAGCTGTCATGTGAGAAGTTGTGACATAAAGGACGCTTCACTATCCTTTGTACTCCATGGTTTCGTCTTAGATTTGGCACATAGTGACCATGGTCACACCAATCAACTGTACTAATACTGTGATTATTTCTAGTAATTATTCAAAACTGTTAACACAATATCTCTCTCTAGAGAGAGAGAGAGAGAGAGAGAGAGAGAGATTTAGTTGTGAGTTGAATCTACTACCCAATGAAAGTTTACACTGTTCATCATCAAATGCAAATCCGGTTTTGTACCAACTAAAGCATATATTAAGAAGTCCACTAAAACATCATTAGCCGATCTAATTAATGCGTATACTCCAAATTGATAACCTAAATGTAGTGAGCAGTCCAAGTTATGCTAATTATTGATGTTTGGAGTTACTCTAAATATAAGGCAGCCCTCAAAACCACTACTATAAAGATGATCATTCATTAGTTATCATTCTCAGCAAGCATATGGAACAGTTGCCGATCCATAGCTAGATTGTACTATGTGGTTTAATTTCTCTAGACTATCGTTGGTTAGAAATGCTACCATCACCATCACTACCTACAAAACTTTGTCATAGATATGAGACTGAACTTAAGGAAACTGTGGCCGTCGCAGGAAGAAAGATATTTGATTTGTTCGGTGAGAGGTAGCATCAACATTGTTCTTGTGATCTCCACAATTTGGGCGGTTGTAGGCCCTCATTTCATCTCACCTACCTCTGATGCACATTGTGTTTCTTCTGCTCTCACTGTTGCTAAGGTGGTGCTTCATCTTGTTCTTTGCTTGTGATAGCAGATAAAGGCGTCTTCTTTTCCTCCTTTTTCGCCTCTAATAAAAATGAAACATATATTTAAGCATGATGAATGATCAACAGGAAAGACTATCTATCTTTGCTTTTTGTATTTTGATTCATAATGCAACTATGTGGATGCCAAAGTTATTTATGATCCTTCGATGACACCAAGCATTCTTTTTCTTCTTATGCTCTGTAGATATCATGTAGATGTTGTTTTCATGTTACAAGTGGATCAATCAATTCAATCACGACCTTGTCTATCTACATACATCTATCAATTGTGTGTGTGACTTGCAACTTTCTCCATCATCTTTGATCATTGGATCATGAATCGAAGATCTTGAGAAAAAAATGCCCCTTTTGTATCTCTTTTGCATTGATCTCAAGATCACCAACTCATGATTCAACCACCATGAGTCGAGAGGAGCAAGTTAAAAATAGATGGAGTTAGACTTATATCTGAAACACTGAAAGCTTGATCTTAATAACTCGATCGATCATGGAGGTTCACAACTAAATATTAGCTCCAGTAAACATGATCACAATTAGGAAAAAGCTATACATGTAAATTAAAAGCTCATGATAGCTGAATGGGAATCACTGCACAAAGTCGTATTTGGCTATAATTGCTAGACATGTAAATCAAATCAAATTCTTTTTTAAACTCTAATAAATAGAAAGAGATGAATCAAAGAGAAAAGTTGCCAAGTCTTAATATGGATCACATAAACATCAAGTTGCACTACAACATGAATTTTTTTGTCTTATGCTCCTACCCTTGATGTTAGTCATCAACTCCTCCCTTGACGACACAGTCAAGCTCTACAACAATTAATTGTCATGTCTTCTGGACTCATCAAAAATTCGATGGCCAACCAAGAAATGAAAGAGCAACCTACATTGATACCTATCATCAATAAATTCGAACCTATCTCCGCAAAAGTAGGTTCTCGACAGAAAATTTAATCCATATGTTAACCTATATGCATCAAGCTTCGTGATACGCACGGAACTAGGACTGTCATGTCCGTTCCGATGTCAATTACAAATTAATTGCTAAACGATACGATCATATCATATTGATGGAAAAAAAATAAGTTCTTGCACATTCTCGATCATTCTAAGAACCTGGCCGTGTTCAAGCCATCGAGAGAATGTGAAAAAAGCTTATGTTGACTGCTATAGTTAACAGTAATGAGTTTACAAACTAATCATTGAATACACAACTTTCATGCATCATCTAAACTACAAGTAGAATTACATGCAAAGAAATCAATGTAAGACGTAAAACCATCATTAAATCTCAGTTCATAGTTCAGCATCCTCTTAGCAGAGCATGAGAAATATTTGTTGCCCTAATTGCATGACCAGAAGAGAAGGGCTGTCTTTCAATGCATATGCATTGTGTACGTTAACACATAGCAATGCACTTCTATTATAGTGCACGGATGTGTGTGAAGCAACGCCATTACAGCTTCTGCAACTGCCGCAACCTCACACTTGGGAAGAAGACTGAGACGAGTAGGAGTCGCTGAAGCATTCATTTCATGCGGTGGTACTTCGTCTGCATTACTACGTACGGTGAGGTGGTGCCGCTGTTGACAGCCCGGTGGTCGACGGAGGCAACAACCAGCGGTGGAGTGGGTGGAGCCGCCGCCCACGGTGTAAATGGCGGAAGAGAGATGGGGGGAGCGATCACATGGGCCAGTGGATCCAATAAATCCCGACATGGGCGATCTTGACGTTGACCGAGGGTTTGACCGTTGAATGTTGACCGAGCTTGACGGGGCATCCGTTTTGTCGTGTGCTCGGTTCCGTGGCTACCAGGGCGTGTGCGGATCGGATCCAGGTGGATTCCATCTAAGATCCGAGTCCGAGAAGGTCACGTGGAATCTGTTTGATGCCATGCATGAATTTGAAGTAGCATTTAAACTAGCATGTCTAATTTCAATGTTGCACACATTTAAGTATAACTACTATTAAGTTGAATGTTCAATTCGATTATTTGGAAGTGGAATTATAAAAAAATATTGTAGAGATTATTTGTTTGTTCTTCTTTTTTTGTTTAACAGGGCTCGACCATCTGAAGTAAATATGCATGAAGTAGATTTTTCATGGGCTATTTGTGGCATCTTCAGATTAAAAACTATTTAAAAAATAATTAAATTATTATCATATAAAAAATTAAATTTATTGACGAACTTTAACTTAGTGGTCATGAAAGGATATTTGAGAGTTTTAATTGATAATCATAATCCAAATTCACCCCCAAATAAAAAAAAAGAAAAAGAAAAAAAAGAGGGAAAGGGTTAAGAGAGTGTTACCCGATCACAGTGGATGAAGAGGCGAAAGAAAATGAATCTGTATGTTGTAGAGCGTGAAGGAGGCCTCCAACAGGCCAAAATGTCAGATGTCCTCAGTGTAACTGCCAGAATAGAATGAATGTGAAGTATATATACACTGTTGAAGGAAGGAAAAGAAAAAAGAATTATTTGGTAAAACTATTTTCCAAAAAAAAAAACATACGTTTCACTCCAAAGAGTTAGAAAGTCTCTTTTTGGACACTAATAACACAGCAGTCTTTTTTGGAAGCTATTCCAAGAAATGGCAGTATTTTTTGGATCCATTGCAAAGTGTATAAAAGGAATCATGCATCTCCTTCTAAGTTTAATTGTATGTTGAACTCTTAAGATAGATCATAAGTGTTACAGAGAATAGATTTGCAAAACACAATATCCAGGAACACCCTCGCTGTGCTGAAGTATGATATTGAAAGTTCAGGAGGAAGTAATTTGAAAGAGATTTCTAGAACCTCCAGGATGCAGCACTGTCCTTAACATAACAATATGATCCATCAGAGAAATTGCAATGAGAGAAACAATGATTGAATACACATGGGCTGATTGAAAGCTACAAATGAGGCAGACTGCCATAGGTGGCTTATGAATCGAAGAGGAGATACGAGATTCGCTTCTCGTTATGTGGATTGCATGACCAATTCACATTTGTGAATGCAATTCTCAGGCTATAGCTTCAGTGGTGTCAATGAATTGTCATCCCAAAAAGCAAAAAGCAAAAAGCAAAAGTCAGTCATGTTGACTCGTTCTCGGACAGCTTTCTCTTAAGATCTTTTAGAGCATCGACTATTTCTGGGCCTAGGTTGTGTTGAAGCAATTTCCCTTGAACAGATGTTGACCTGCCAATATGAGATGTATAAGGACACAACACCCACCAATCTACAGTTACTAGAACTGGCTAGCAATAATGAAGCTAACAAGCAGCATTTAGTTGCATTCGCATGACAGAGAATGTCATAGAAGTTTGAGGTTTTAGTCTGCACATGAACAGTTTCTACATTTCTCCAGTACTATAGAAGGAATTAAAGTACACTATATCTGATGATAATTGATATAGTAGACTCATGGCACAAGCTGACTAGAATAGATGATTGTGTTGAAGCACTTAAGATACACATTGATGTAATCGATAAGTGTGTAAGTCATATTTACTAGTCTTTGTTGTAAGGTGGCTGACAGGATGATACTTAGTCAAAGATCAGGAAGATTTGGCAAACCTCACCAAGTAACAAAAGATTTTACCCAATGACCAAAGTTGTACCATAGTTACTCGTGCAGAAGGCACATACTTGCACCAACAATTGCAATGAAAGGGGTTAAGAACCCATTGGCAAGTGGATCGGAAAAGGAGAAACACAGGAAAGGATAATTCAATTATATCAGCAGTATGACTACTTCTGTTTCCATAAACCCAGTTGCATATGTTCTGGTAGAAAGATGAAGGTACAAACAAGCATGAACAAACAATAAAACAAAGGAGCAAAGAGTTTGCAAAAATCAGACCTATGTTCATTCAGTATTTGCTCGAACTCCCTTTGTGAAGCCTTTATCTGTAAAATGGTTAAAAATAGATATTTAGCAAGAAAAAAGACCAACAAGGAGATGTTATAGCATTTAAAGAAATGGAATCGGTTTATTTGCTTCAAATATGATCAATGAAGCAAACACTACTGCATGATAATTGTGGAATCATCCACATTTCTCATAACAAAAAGAAAAAAAAAAGTCATGTAGTGTGCAGCTTGTGGAATAATCCACATCAAGTGTGCTACTAAAGTCAAACCAGTTGATCAATGGTAACACCAGAACAATTACATTCAAAAAAGCATAAAAACGTCAGGCATCTCTCTGCCTCCTTACCATGCACCCTTTACAAACACATACTGGTTTGAGACAATTTAATGTTATTCCATCTCTAAAGAAGTATGACCAAATATATGAACTAGTTTATAATCTGCTGCAAAGCATACATCTGTAATTATTGATCATTTCCAATTATCACAACCTGATGGAATAACTGAACTGTTAACTTGTTGATCCTGAGGCCTGAACCACTTGCCCAAAATGTTATATGCTCATCAGACTAAGTCCTTACCCACTTCGGAGGTAGGACTAAGTTGGGGTGTTATACGTATTCTTGTTGATGGCAAGAGATAAGAAAGTGACGTATAACCAAGGAAGTTTAAGGGGATTGCACTGATGTATGTCCCACGATTTATATGCCATGTTTCAGAAGCACCTGACCTTTTTTAAGCATTACTCCCTAGATAAACCAAAAAACTTTCTTCCTTAAAAGACCACCATCACCAATCAAAAACTTGATTAACGATGTGCAAACTGCACTGGTATGAAAGTTAGAAGGAAAAGTAAATTTAACAATTCAAGGAATTATTCAGGATGGATATAAGTGAAAAGAAAGTCAACATCCCTCACCTCTGACACCAATGCTTTGCAGCTCCAAACAAAAGCACCCTAGACAATGTATTACAGAAGTAAACATACATAATATGTAAAGAAACAGGATGAGACAACAGTCAATAAACATAAGGTGGTGATGGAAAATTCAAGTTCTTCATAAAAAAATATTAATTCTAAACTACAGCTTTTACAGAATGAAATCTAAAACAAGTGATTCTCAAATTGATCTGAGAAAATGTGCATACAGACAAGTCCACCAAGAAATTGTAGGCATTTAATCTTTAGAGGGTAAATGAAGAAATAATATTGCGACCAGATTAAAGTGACCAAGGATCCCCTTGGTTCAGTATTATAAAAGACATGGAATTCTCAATATCACTTTATACAGAAACTTAGCCAGGAGTCCAAAATCAGTATGTTTTCAATATAACAGATAATGAAAAGATGCAATTAACTTTTAGAAGGAAAGATGCAATTAACCTACATATCTTACTGCAATAAGAAAATAACCAATCCCATAACTACCATTAGGATTCAACTGCTGGTTGGCCCTCTCCTTTCCTAAACTAGAAACCAATGCAGATAGAGACCCAATTACTCTATAACAATTGTCAAACTGAATATCAGAACTATGAGTGACCATGTAAATTAATCATATTAATGTGGAAAGGACAACATTAAGATTTAAGACCTAAAAAAACTTAAAGCCAATCAAGCTGGTAAGTCTACAAAATCATTAATTAATTAGTAAAGTGCATACTGCCCCATGAGCTGCTTGCTGTTGGCATACATCAGATGTCACAACCCAGACTTTTGGGCAGCCATCAACCTTCAAAGCAACAACCTGCATGGACTAGTGAATGGTTGGCTGCTGTGTCAAATTCAATTGAGCGCAAGTAGGTTAGATCACAAGGGCCAGAACTCACAAGAGTAAGAAGGAAGAGATAAAGAAAAGGCCTATCTTGGGAGGACAAATCTTAAAGAAAGTACAGACAACATATAGATGTTTAGACCATACAGCGTAACAATTGGGTGCTGAAGATAGACCAAGTATGTTTTTAGCTATCCTCCATTTAGCAATACATTATGATATTTACAGCCTACTGAAACCTAGCACAATGACCATCTAGAATTGTTTCTGTTCATACTAAACTGCTTGATAATACCCTAATTGCACGTACAGGATACAAGAAATTGGCATAATAATACAACTTAGGCATGGTACTATACAATAAAGTATATGGAATTGAGATTAGAGTGTCAGCTAACAATTGAATCAGGCAGGGCTTTGGTCAGGGGCAAGTTCCTTGTGAGAACCTGAAATCAAGCCTATGATCTTACAATGGGAAGCAAGTATGAATCTGAACTGTCCAATGTTTAAGCACAGCCATGGTGAGGCAAATCACGAGGGATCCGCACTTGGTGACAACCATTGCCTCTTCTATTTCAAGAGAACAAAAGAGGCAAGCAGCTGAAGTGAAGAGGGGGAAAGTTGCAGACAAGTTTAACCCTAAGATCCACTGGCCAGATAGATAAAAAAGAATGAACTAAATCATTTGAAAAGGGATGGGGCATGCCTGGTTCACACTCAGATAGGTAAATACCATCCAAAATATTTCGGTCTATATGAAATTAGGAGCCATGGTGCATACTGCTTACTAGATACTCTTCATTAATGTTCTGCTCATATATGGCATATCACATTTGTGCATATTTGTTTTTTTTATAAATTTATCCTAATAAATGATATTTATTTAATCAACATATTGATATTTGTGCTTCTTCTGAATTCTTGTATTTCCTATATTCATACTCATTATGATTTTTTTTCAAATCACCGATCAAAATCAACAATTGGAAAATGCATTGGTGATTGGACTAATTGTTTGGTTTGTGGCTGATTATTATACCTGTGCAATCACTGAAGAAACTATAAGAAAATAAAAATTCAACAAGCTCTATATAATGATTTATGGAAAGTCAATAACACAATGTGCTTTTCTTAGAAGTTGAGTCGAATCACATCAAGGCATGACAACTCTATAGTCGTTTGATATTAGGGGTGACGAGTCATAACTAGCCTCACGAAGCTTTCCAAGACATTGGTATAAGTAAAGGACTTTTGCAAAAGGTACGGTATGATTAACTTATTTATGGTTAATCTATATTTGATCTGATTGTATATATAATTAAATGGCCTATAATTCTTTTGTGATACCTGACCACAGAAAATGAGCTATCAGTAATAAATAAGCCTAATTAGTTGCTTATTTAGTTCTTTTTCAAAAGACAAGTTGCTTGTGAATTGCATATTAAAACTCTTATGTAAAGTATGTTGTAAAGAAACAATAATTTCTTAGCAACCTTTATGTGCCTTCCTTTTAGTATTCATCCTAACATGTGCAGGACATGCAGATACAAAATTAAACTTCACCACTGAACAAATTGCATACCTCCTTTTCAATCCAAGCATCAGCACATGTGTCACTTGAGAATATTACATCAATCCTGCTTACAAAAGCACAATAAGTCATATAAAGCTAAAAGTATAACCGTTATTTGAAGACAAAATTAAATATATCAAAATGCATGATTTTCAATTCTATCCACTGTAAGCAAGAAGATCAGTACATAGGCACCCAATAAACCTACAGACCTGCTTTTAACCATATTATACTAAAATAAGTAACTTTAGAAACTTCTAGGTGAGTTCAGTAGATCAATATTCAGGAAGTTAGTAGGAATAGAAGGAATCTTTCACATGTATACATCAATAAATCATTTAAGAGATTAAGCGCTACCTAGGCAAGGAAATTTGGAGAACTATATCATCACAATAAAATGTAGAATGTCATGGTAGACGGAAACACCAGTATTCATAGCATGCTATTCAAGCTCCCTCCCTCTATAGCTTGCTCAAGCAATGCAAGTTAACAAAGAAATGATGGCAAAAGGGCATAAAAAAAATAAAAACTAAATACTGACCGATATCAGTTCATCGAACCATTAAACACCTACAATAAAAAGTAGGTATCAACATGTATTAGTGCTTCATCGAACCATTAAACATTGGTTGGTATATGCCAATGTGACCAATATTTCAAACCTTTCTATATCCCAATTATTGTCATTAAGGTTACATCTACAATGTAATTAGAAGATGCAAGATTGTCACAAATTTCTTGAGCAAGATCTAAGTCGTGGCTAATCCACTAGGTAAGATAATATCAACAAAGTAAAGAAGTTTTTCATATAGTTAATCCTCCAAAGTGTTCAAAGGTATATATAGGATTTCTGTAATATGTCGATTAGAAACAAAAATTCTTACCAGAAAAGAATGCATAACATTGAATTATTCAACAACCTTACCCTGCAAAACTTTCCTTATGAGTTGGAAGTCCAGACGTCATTGCATCAAACACCACGACAACCTTTACTTCTGTATTGCTTGAAAGTGCAACACCGTAAGATGTAAAAATAATGTCACAAATTTTAGATTAAGTTTTAATGATACAATATAAGTAACAACATAAAATTTCAATTTGTAACAGCATTGGGTATAGCCAATCTTCAAACAGAATCATTGACTTTATTATCTAAGCTCAATAGAATTGGTTCTAACCAGAATCTCCAATACTCAATTATCATTTCCTAAGTTTATTCTTGAAGCAGAAGGCTCTTTTCTAACAAGTTCATTGTGCATACTATTTTTAGTCTAACATATCATCAACAAAAGCAAGCGTCCACAAGCATTGCGCAAGGAGTAATAGGAATGTAAAAGAATTGCATAGTGATTTCAAGGTATATACAGTTTGTAGAAAGAAATAATGCAACAATCTACAACTAGAAAAGAACAAACCTTTTATTACACTAAAAGCTATCAGCTCATCAATCAGCTTCTGGCGAGCAATATCTAGTCTTCCCTTCATGAAATGTTTCTTCAGCTTTGCCCAATAGCCACATACATTGTATCCATCCACAAGAAGAACCGGAACAGAAGTGTCCAAGCCCTGGTTTGTACTAGACAAGGAAAATATATATATGTGACTCAAAATGAGGACTTCTGACTAACACTTCAATGTCAGCCCAGAAGAAAGAAGTTGCATCAATGAACTTTGTTCAAATAAGTAAAATGAGTACTGACTAGTATAGGTTTGTAGTTGGGTCTTTATATAGCTCTGTGTCTTGTGGAAGCTCTTCTTTAACAACCTTCTTTTTCCGATAGCTAGTGGCCGGCCTAGGGGTACTTGATTTATGACTTTGAAGATCCTAGTCCAACATAAGAGATAAAAAAATTGCTTGACAATTGTCAACGGTCATCTTGGCAAACTCAAATATCATTGATTTATGGAATGGCAAATTTCAGTTTTCATGTGTCACATTAATTAACATACGGCACCCTGCAGTAGATTACACCCTGCCCATGGAATAATTCAATGTTCCAAATGCAGTCCATGTAGAACTGTGGATTAACATATATATGTATACGTATACGTATACATATACATATACACACACACACACACACACATATATATATATATATATATATATATATATATATATGAACACTCAACTAAGGCAGACTTAACAGGTCATTGCATTGGTGCAGATGCAGAAGCAACCACCCTTGATTATGGGCATTTTACATAAATGAAGAGAAAGATAATGCAATACCTTCCATAACCTTAAAATTTGTAAGTTTTGCTTTACATTGGATGTGATCCTTGGAGGAGCTTGATCAGGGTTCTAGAAGCAGAAATACTGGTGTCAATTTTTAGAAGAAAAAGTTCAAATCCATATACAAGATATGACTTTCAATGTCTTGGAAGTAACTGTTTCCAAAAATACCATAAATTATTCAAAATAGCAGCAGGTAAAAGTCAAAACATCACAATTTCACTAAATATGCTGAACGCAACTGCTGCCCTCATTTGTATTCAATATATGAATGAATCTTCAAACTAAATCCTAGGGAGGCATCATAAGTGTGGATTTATAAGTGTTAATTAATGGTAGTATGCAAATTTTATAGAATTAAGATTTTCAAAACAAATTCGGCAACACAAAGTGTAGAATAGTAAGGTAACATGTTCAGATGTACATTATAATATAAGGATAAAAAAATAAGCAATGAAAATGTAACTAAGAAAGCATTTTACATGGAAATCTTATTTTTTATAAGGGGATTTGGAAATATATAGGAGGCACTTGTCACCTCTCACAATTGCCTCATCACATGATCATGTCACTTCACCACTGATCCTGGCTCAAGTATTGATTTACTTCAAATTGGCATGCTTGGCCGTTTTGCATTCCTAACAGAACCTATCAGAAATGTTGCCTAAAAATAATGGCAGAAGTCAATTAAAGATGCTAAAAATTATCAGAAAACCAATGTGAATAACCATACAACAGGAGGTTGAACCCATAAATTTGATGCTAGTAGGATTGTCCTCCATAATCCACACCTTGGAGTTAAGACAACATATGAAAGACTAGAGACTTATTAGACCCACAACCTTGCATTTCTATCAATTTCTAGTGGTGGTATTCCATTATAGTCCAACTTTGAGCAGTAGCAAATAACAAAACTTTACATACATGATAGATAGATCACAAATCTATATCTTCCAATTGACATAGACATTTCCAGAACATCTAAAGATAGGAATGTATCGAATAAAAATGGTCGTTATTGCATATCTCTACACCACCTTTCTAAATTGATCTGGCAGATAAATATAATTCAACATAACATGAGTGTCACATACACGGCATCTCTTTTGTTTGTCAACGGTTCTAGTCAATTCAACAATCTAAATTTAAGGAGAAAAAGAACAGTATGATTATTTTCTTGACATCATTTCTAGAGAGAAAAAACATGACAGGAACTGAATTTTGTCGACACATTTTCTTCCCGTTCCAGTTTAGAAATGCATGCCTATATTTCCAATGCCAGAAACACAAACAATCGACATAAAACAACAAGGATTCAACCTTTGACCATATACAGCAACCATTCCGCGAAGCCACACATGAACAACTTTGGGCCAAGCCCTAGCTTATCTGGGCAAGGGCAGCACCAAATAGCAACGACGAAATTGACCCATTCCAGTTCCTATAACTGAATGGCCAACATAAAGTGTGGGAAGAGAGGAAGAGACATTGACCTTATGGTTGTTACTCTTGGGTTGGGATTTCTTGCAGCTAGCCATGATGACATGGGGAGAAGAGGGGGAGGAACAGCAGGGCGACAAGACGGCGGCCCTCAGTCTCATCTCACGGCCTGCTCCTCGCATCCTCACTCATCTCTTCCCTCCTCTCCCCCTTCCCCTTCCTTGCAGAGCTCCATTCCTAAGACTCGCGTTTTTCTGATCCCTTCTTTTGCGTGCTGTACATCCACGCAAAATTATACTCTTTGCTACCCTTTCTTCGATTACCGGCACATTTACTTGCGCGTCGTCACCCGTTGACGTGGGTCCCGCTGGGGCCCAAACTCTTCAGCCACAATCATCCATCACACCATGATGGACAGGCTTTTTGCTTTTATTATTTGGCCAAAAGATATTACCGATCCGAGTCATCGGTTCCGATATTTGGTTTATAATATTTTGTAAAACCCTATAACTATCTTTCAATTTGATTGTTCTTTGAAGTATAATTATTTGAAACCTACTGAGAATATATATATATATATATATATATATATATATATATATATATGTGTGTGTGTGTGTGTGTGTGTGTGTGTTCAACTATATGTGTTTTGACAAAGGTGACAAAAACACACCATAAATCTTATGCATGAGACATTAGACCAATCTATGGTATGATGATAATTCGATTTATAAGGTACAATGTACTAAGGATATTTTAATAATGATAACAAATATAAAATGTACAAAAACTCAAAAAGAGAGGGTTTTGATGGGAATTACCCAATATCTTAATACCAGACATATTATATCCAAATCTATAAGCACAAAATATGTTATTTTCAAATTTTGAAAGGTTAGATATGTAAAAAAAAATGTGACTATAATTTATAGAATCTTACAAATTACAATCCCTTACTATTGATAATCCCTTCAAAATAATAAAAATATTATTTTATTATTTATAATCATAATATTATCATTTTTAGTTCATCTCACTCTTTACCCATACCATCAACGACGCTCACTATCAAGGAGAAAGAAAAAGAGGAGAAGGAAGAAGAAAAATTATATATATATATATATATATATATAAAGGACAATTTAGAAATATTAAAAAAAGTTTAAAAAATAAAATTATAAATAATAAAAAGAACTATATATAGTAATCTTCTCATCTATATTAATTGATATTGCGCTCGCCCAAATAAATGGGAAGAAAGACGAGGGTAGACGATTTGAGGTGAGGAAGTAGTGGAGTGTTATGGATTGCAACGAACCACGTCGCTTTGGATGTCACTGCAAGATGAGGCAGATTGGAGTCCAAAAGAAGTACTGAGAACATTTGCGGCTGTCGATCACACCAATACCTGCACAAATCACAACCGCTACTTTTAGCATAAGAAAAATATCAGACTGGACTGGATAATGATCCAATTCAACACAATCAATTCATGAATAAGAAATTTCATTTGCATCATTTGATATTAAAAGCTTTAAATTAAATGGTTCTCCTAAAAGCCCCAAAAAATGCTCTGAATATTTACTTTATTATTAGAATAATGATGACCAAAAGAATAGCAAGAATATGGTAGGTACTTATTTAATTTTTTTAAAGCTCAAACTAGCTATGGCTAACTAAATATTTAGTTTTTTGAATGGATATTAAATGAGAAGTATGCCCATGGCATTTATATATATATAGCTGATATATTACTATATTATTTTTTTTATAAACAGATAAAAATCAACGTCAAACAAACTATAGACATAGGGCATAATACTCCACATGAGAGTGGTTTTAGCAAATACTCCACATGAAAAGAAATGAAACTATTATAATTTTATGATGTCACGTACGAGAGATTACTTTAGTGACTATATTTCTTTCCTTCAGATTGAGATTTCTGGTAACCCACTAAAATCTGTCTTTGATGAAAAAACACTACCTTAAGTAGCTAAAAAAAGATGGCATAAAAATAACGCAACATGCAACCAATTACAATAAATCAGAGCTTAAAAAGAAGCTACACCTTGTTAGAATTCAGGAAAAATAAAGGGTAATATAGCAGAGAAAAAGTATTCTTTTGAGAAGCCATTGGAGGAGTGTAGTGCATCTCAACTCAGAATAGTTCCTAAGCCTTCTACCATGCCCTCATTTCGAAGTTTCCAAGGATCCTTTAGAATGACCACTAAATGCACAGAAATTAGCAGCACAAGCCACCATCTATCTATAAGTCACAGAAAACTGCATTAATGACTTAAACATTGGAAGTAAAGAGAAGGCGAGTGAAACACGCCAGGGTAACAAATTTTTATATATTACATGCATCTGGGGAAGATAGTTGACCAAGAGGAAGTGGGTTATAGATCTTTTTAACATACGAGCTTCTAGTCTTGTGATGAATGTTTAGGTCGTAAGAGTCCACCCACCACTGGACATTTAGCCTCAGCCTCATTATCAAACTTCTTTTACACAAGTGATTTTGGTTGGATTTAAAAGTATCCATGTAAGCCAAAGAGCAAAACTAGATGGGACGGTATGCGCATGAAGGCAGACATGAGAATGCACCTTAGCTTCATATCAGGCTTGATTGACCTGCTTGCCAACATCTTCCTCACTAGACTTCAAGAAGTGTGAAAACCATAGGGCTGATGATTTTGGATACCTAGCAAGACCATTTTTATAGTCAACATAAACCAGCCCAAACCTTTTAGTATATCCTTGGGCCCACTCAAAATTGTCCAAGAATGACCATGCAAAGTATCCACGTACATCGGCTCCATCCCTGTTCCAAACACAGCAAATAAGACTATTATATTTGTTTATTCAATCGAAAGGTAACTTTATATATATTATGATGTCATGTCCTAGGAGTCCGCTACAGAAAGAAATTAGAGGCATGCATAACAATGACAAATTCTCACTTCACAAAACAAAAGAAAATTTCTGATAACTCGTACTAGAGCGAGTTCCTACATCGTCACAAATTCACATTTACAGAAGACAACACATGTATCTAGAAATGATGTTATGGAGCAGAAGCTATCCCTTCACAGAATCCTATGATGGTCTGATTGTCCAGTTTGCCCATCAATTTTTGGTCAAGGTGTAGTGGGGGATATTTTTCACAAAGAAGTGATAGGTGAATGCCAACAGTTATTCCACATGAACTTCAAAAAATTTTTAGATCAGTAGTGTAAGTTTGTTAAATCAGATAGAATATCTAAATTTGCAACACTATGGCCATTTTTCTATCCTTGACTAACTTTGAGAGATGTCTGGTTGACGAGTCAGAACTTTTGGCCCATGCGTTTGTTCTGCTTGCATTTTCAGCTCAATTTAACCGAGTCTTTCAGTCTGCCTTCTCTACAAAGCTCCAAATTTTCACTTTACTTTTTCCTAATGAATAACTGGCAAAAACACACTTTCTTAGCTCATGAGAGCTACCACCTTTTCAAGCTTGTGCACTTGCCCACATGTTGCTGGACAGAGCAGCCAACTCAACACCAGAGGGATGTGGTACAGACACATTTTCCAGTCATCAGCTAGACTGTTACCTTCTTTCCTTGTCCATAGCACATAATTGTCCTCCCATGACTGATTCAATTCAATCTATATCATTAATAACACAACAAGGCTATACCATTAGCATTATGCACACACCCAGCCAAACCTACTGGCTGACCAATTTAATTGAATTCTCTTCCCTTAAAGGAGTTGCATTCACCGGGTAAAGCCACAGTCAAGTGCTAGTCTTCCAAACAAAGGCACATAAGGGTTGGACAATGCCTCAAGGTCTGCGTGTGGCTCTTTGGAGGTGCAGAAGAGACAGAAAGCCAAGGATTGTTTTATTTTTTTCCCTTATTAACCTAAATGATCTGATCAGTATAATACTCCACATGTCACCTATTAGTCTATGTACAGGACTTGATTGTGGCTTCACCATATAATCCTTTCCCACTATCCTAGGCAACCATCTACTTCTGGAGGAACTTCTGCTACTAGTTCATGATGAGATCCTTCACGATTTGGGCTAAATAATAGGCACCCCAGCTATGAATTCAACAAAAGCTACAAGAAGGGGTAATAGCAGAAGAGCACAAAGAAAAGATATGTGCAAAGCATCTATAATTATTTTTGGTCAAAACACCTATAGGATTTAATTGAAGAAAATACAAATATTCACTTCAAATACATACACATATATTAACAGAAAGAAGGATGCAGATATACAGATTTACCAATAGGATGCCCCTATGCATTCAAAGTTTTATGATCTCATTATTTGTGGCTTTCTATCTTTTTATGAATTGTACAGAACTACAAATTACCAAGAATATGCTATTATAACTTACAAGGCATTGTTGCTTGAAGACGAGAAATAATCTGACTACACCTATGATGCCAACCTTCAAACATACTTTTGTCCCAGATTTACTTAATCTTAACAATTGCCTACCATAATAACCTGCTAGAATACCTAGAAAGAGAGCACTTAACCAGGATACTGGGATGACGTAAGTTTTGAATGAAAACATTTGTTTCAATTCGGAGGTGGTAAGCATCCAAATAAATTATTTACATCCACATGCTAAGGAATTTGACAGTGACCTTCTAGGTGTTTTGTATTTCAAAATCCTAATCATGGAAGTTCCAGAAAGAATTTCAGACTTAGAGATCGAGCATATAGCTCACGGATGGTCTCAGTTCATCTTGCATTTTTTTTTCAATTATTCTGCTTTTCTTCCATTTTGGTTTGTTACAAATTTCTCCTTCCATCAAGCCTGCATTCAAGAACCTTTTTAACTTTTTTGTAAAGATTTGTTAATTCACAAACAATTATTTAACTGAGGTAGTCTTTATCCCTCTGCCAAATAGACTTCTTTTTATTGTTCTGACATGTTACATAAGAAAATATTAACAAAAAAATGGCCTTTTTGTAACAATAAATAGACGTTAAAGACCACATTAATTTACTAAATATTGCACCACATGTAATGCATCTTAGCAGCATGTAAATCACCAATTAACTGGAACTCACACCTTAGCAGCATATAAAGTCGATGATTCATGTTAATGCATTTGTAGTTACAGGCACTTCATTGGAATTTGGTTTTACATTTTGCTTCATTTTGGTGGTTAAAAATAGAAAGTTTATTTTCTCAGGAAAAGCTTGAGTGAAAAAATATCATTAAGATGAAAATTGCATTATACAATGTGTGCTTGATGCATGCAAAGCAGATTGCGTATATGAGTTTTTCCAAATAAAAATGATTCAGATTAGTGTCTAAAGGCAGTTGTACACATAAGCAAGGGCAGAAACGCAACTCGGATATCATGTATCTACAGTACAAAACATGTGCAGTGAAATTCGATAAGACACACATGAACGAGATGTAACCACTATAATTTACCTGATTGCTTGTGCAACAGCTGCAAGGTAACTCTTAAAGTATTCCACTCTCAGTTTATCATCTAGGACCTCCTCAAGAATTGCTGTTTCGGATTCTTCTTGATCCATGCCTGTCAATTAGTGAAAGAAATTGATTAATTGTATACAACACTATGAGAAAAGCAGACTTATTTGGAACTTCTTAACAAGATGCAACAGCATGGCTGATTATAAATCCCAATTTTACATGATAGTTCAGAAGAAAATGTTAAAGAGAACAAAATAGCAGTCTTCACTTCAAAGTAATAATTTTCTAGAAGCTTTTGTAAGTTCAAATAATCATAACTGTAACAGTAACAAAACTTATTAAAGTCTATGAACTGATTGAAACTTGAAATTTGAAACTATATTTAATTTATCAGAATCTAACAGAGTGGAATACTTTCCTATTCTTTTGCTCCTTATAAGCTGCCAAGTAGGTTTTTTGTTGGCCTTCATTGATTAGACTAAAGGATTACACATATTTAATTTTTTTAGGGTCCATGAATATTTTCCGAAAAGAGCAACATACGATGCAATCTGCATGAAATTCTTAGAGCCATGCAGAATATGACTAGAATGTGTCTTATGAGTAGGCGGAACAGTAATAAGTCTTTATATTCACACATTTAAATTTCAAAAATGCACAAGGAATAAATGAAGAGTTACCATTCTCAGTAACATAAATTGGAGGATTGTGGTAATTGATTGCTATGTAGTTAAGAACCTTCCGGATGCCCCAAGGAACTACATAAAGCCAGTCTGATGCAGCCTGCAATATGCTATGTTAGCCCAAACAAAATTGGTCACATTTATAGCAAAGAGATTATCCTAAAGGAAAATATTTATCTCACTTGTAATATTTCACAAAACCAGTGAAACTAGAGTCTTTCAAGCGGAATACATATGAGTGTCTCTAACTTTCTATATGAGAGAGTTCTTACCCTTTCACCAATCGCCTCCCCGCATTGCCATTTCTCTGTTTCACAAAAAAAAGAAAAAAAGGAAAATAATGATGTTAATATTTTTCCTATGATAAAGGTTATAATATGTAGTTGTAAATGATGATGTTAAAATACTTGGAAACCATGATTGCTCCTAAAAGGAATCCTTTGATTGTTTATGATGCTAACAAATTCAACATAAATTAAGGATTGGCATGGCCTAAATCTCACAGAAGCAGGTCTGATGTTCTGGTAATCCCAGCTCTTAATGTCACTCACTTAGATCGTCTTAATGTTACATGGATGCCTTCTTCAATAATGAATAACATTAAGACACAACTCTTAGAGTATTAGGGATTTTTTCTCAGTAGAAAGGAACTAACTCTAGTGTTACACAACTTATAACTTGAGACAAGGTGATTAGACCAAAATCTGAAAGGGGCTTAAAAATTCATGATCTAAATATTACTAAATATGCTTTATTAGTACAAAGGACAACTCTCTACCTTAATCAAATAAAGTAATCTAAATTAACATTGTTTTAGCCATAGTTTACAATCTCGTACCAGAGTAACAACATTTTATCGGTTAAAAATTCAAATTAAATAAGAATCAATAGAAATTATAGTCTATAAGGATCAAAATTAAAAATTCTTATCTTTTCAAATCCATCAAAGAACTCATGGTCCTCCGTCAAAGATCGTTGCTTCCATCAATTAGAGAGATCACCATACTGTTGTTGCATATATTGGTGTTGTTCTGTATCATGCTGTTGCTCAGAGAAGGATGACCAACTATCACCATACTGTTGTTGCCCATATGATTCTTCATAATACGATGGCTGTGAATACGATGAGTCTCTTTCTGTGTCTATATCATGTATGCTCTGTCGCATTTGTTCATATTCATCCACTGCCTTCCCCTTCCCCTTCTCCTTTCCCTTCCGCGCATAAACTTAACCAGTACCTTGTCGAGTTCCATGATCTAAATCTTGAGTGGCATGTGTAAAATATTGCTCCTCAGTCCATTCACCACCCTCAAGTTGTGCAGACAAGACCAACGATTGCCCGGTATCACCGCCATCATCTGTTGAGGCTGTTAGGATCAAGAGCACTAAGAGGGGGGGGTGAATTAGTGCAGCGGAAATCTTATAATAATTTAAAAACAAAAAGCTGCGTTCGTTCAAAAACAATTATGATGCAAAAGCAAATTCTCAGTTTGTATCTAAGTGCAGTTTGCGTCTAAGCGCAGATTGCGTCTAAGCGCAGTTTTGCGTCTAAGCGCAATTTTGCGTCTAAGCTCAGATTTACGTCTAAATGCAGATTTACGTCTAAACGCAGATTTACGTCTAAACGCAGTTTTACGTCTAAACGCAGTTTTACGTTTAAACGCAGTTTTACGTCTAAACGCAGATTTACGTCTAAACGCAGTTTTACGTCTAAACGCAGTTTTACGTCTAAACGCAGATTTACGTCTAAACGCAGTTTTACGTCTAGACGCAGATTTACGTCTAAACTTTGAAACTCGTTTGTATATTCGCAGAAGGTAGTATGCAGTTGAAATCAAGACGTAAACGTAAACTGAAATCTGATGATTGAGCGAAGAAAGCCGATTTACGTCCGAATGCAGTTTTACGTCTAAATGTTGAAACTCGTTCGTAAAATCGTAGAGGACAGATTGCAGTTATTAATAGGATTAAAATGTAAGCGTAAACTGCAAGGAAGCTCGTTCGTAAAAGCGCGGAAAACAGTTCTGCAGAATCAAACGTAAACGTAAACTGTAATGTATGAAAATACGAGTTTACGTCTGAATCCAGATTTGGAAGAACAGCACTTAGAACTTGTTCGTGAAAGCGCAGAGAGCAGTAGTGATGAGGGAGGTTTGCAGTAATGATAAAGTGCTCGAAATTAAACGCAAACCAGAGATTTAGAGTGGTTCGGTCAGCCTTGACCTACTCCACTTTTGGCTTCCTCCACCGATGAGGTTGCCGACGTCAACTAGCTGCCTTCCTTCAATGGGCGAAGGCCAAACTTCCCTCTTACAGTTTCTCTCCTTTTGACAGGCTTAGGAGACAACCTTTACAGACCTTTCTCTCCTCACTTTACAGTTGAAAACTTGAAGAACAGAAGGAGGAGACTCAAGGCTTTACAACACTTTTGAGCTCTTTAGAATCACAGAAAAGATCACAATTTCGGTATAGGTCTGTATCTTTTCAGTGCTGAATGGGTGGGGTATTTATAGGCCCCAACCCAATTCAAAATTCGAGCTCAAAACGATCAAATCGATCAAATCCCAGAATTCTGGGATCAGGCGGTTGCACCTCTCGACTGGAGAGGTGGCACCGCCTGGCAGAGCTCGAAGACTGAGCTCTGCCGATTGCTTCTTCTCTGCCAGAGCTCGAAGACTGAGCTCGATGGTTGCATCACCTGGCAGAGCTCGAAGACTGAGCTTGGTGGTTGCATCACCTGGCAGAGCTCGAAATCTGAGCTCGGTGGTTGCATCACTTGGCAGAGCTCCAAACTGAGCTCAAGCTGATGCACCATTCTGCCATAGCTCGAAGACTGAGCTTGGTGAATTCATCACCTGGCAAAGCTCGAGACTGAGCTCAGGCTGATGCACCACTCTGCCAAAGCTCGAAGACTGAGCTTGGTGGTTGCATCGCCTGGCAGAGCTCGGAACTTGAGCTCTGGCGGTGCAACCTCTTGGCTGGAGCGGTTGCACCTCCCAGCCTTGCAACCCTGGCGGTTGCACCTCCTGGCTGGGGCGGTTGCACCTCCCAGCCCCACAGCCCAGGCGGTGGCACCTCCTGGCTGGGGCGGTTGCACCTCTCAACCCCACAGCCCAGGCGGTTGCACCTCCTGGCTGGGGCGGTTGCACCTCCTGGTGCAATCAGGGTCCGAATGGTTCACTCCATTCGACCCACTTTGAATCTTTTCAGGGGCCCAATTGCCCCAAGATTAAGCTAATGGGATCACCTCCCATTTTCATGCTTAATCATCGTGCTAACTACGATTATCTCTAAGACAACTTCTGCAGCTTGCTCCGATGCGTCAATCGCTTCTTCCGGCGAGTTTCCGGCCAACTTCCGTCGATCAACCGATAACCCTCGGTGATCCTTCTGCGGACATCCGGCATACTCCTGGACTTTGCGACGATCCACTTGGCGAGTTCCGACGAGCTTCGCTTGGCAAGCTTCTGGACTTCTCGGATCTGTTCTCTCTGAACCTCCGACGACCGTCCGAACTTCCGTCGAACTCTCGAACTCCCAACGTGATCATGATCTTGACTCCGGGGCAACTCCTGCTGCTTGTCTTACTGTCATCGTAGTTAATCCTGCACACTTATCTCAACACATAGATTAGATAACAAATGACAATTGACTTCATCATCAAAATCCGAGATTCAACAGAGGCACTGTTGTCCGTGTTGCTGTCATGTCTCTGGACCGAACGAGAAAGAGAATGTGATTGTGAAGGTGTCTCGTCGCCCGACTCGATTCTTTCCAACGATGCAACTGATGCTATTGCCTTCCCCTTTGCCTTTGCACGTTGGGCGGACGAGTGTGACCGTTGGGTATCGGTAGTTCCTCGAGTAGTTTGACTCATACCTCTTGATTAGAAAGTTCTTCCTCTTAATCTTCCCAAATTTACCTCGATTGAATTCACAAATCGTTGTTTTATAGAGTTTATGAGAGAAAAGAAATGTTTGAGAGAGAGTTTAAGAGTGTATAATGAAATAGGGGAGAGAAGATCAGTTTAAATAGGAGGAGAAATGGCTCCAACGGTCAATCTGACCGTTGGAGCACTGTAGCACTGCTACAGTGTGGTACCGGTCGATTTCGACCGTTACCGAGTGGTATCGGGCGGTAACGATCGAAATCGACCGTTACCGAATGGTACCGGGCGGTAACGGTCGAAATTTCGACCGTTACCGCCCGATACAGGCTTTTTTTGGTGTACCGCCCGGTAGAGGGCGGTCCGCGTACCGGTCGCCTCTCGGACCGGTACGTACCGCCCGTACCGGGCGGTACACATCGGTATGGCGAACCTTGCATGTGATAATGGTGGGACACGCTTGCATTCGGGTGAAGAGGGTTAGAGTGGATGTGTATTAATGGGTCAGAGCGGACTGCCGAAATGAGGGCGGCCTGCGTACCGATTCATGCCTAGTCAGGTACATATCGCTTGTTTCATACCAATTCGGATGAAACAGGCAGTCCTTGCATGCAATGCAGTGAGGATACAAAGAACTGAAATTTTATAAGATGCAAAGTACTAGTCAATTATCAAACAAGAAGATAACGCCACCTTGGGCTCTTAGCAAAGATATCGAGATATTTGGATGTTTTGTTGAAGATAAAAGCTCACATGTACATAGAGGAGAATAGGACAACTGGTTAGCTAACTTTGCAAAGAAATCCAAGGATTATGTGATTTGAAAAGATGAGCAGCCAGCTGAATTTATTCATAAGCAAGGGTTTCGTACCAAATAATTGAAGCAAGTAAATTATATTTTTCAGAAAAATAAGATATGAATATTATCTTCTTTTCTTTTCTGTTTCTCAAAAGCAACTCATCTTTCTACTGCCCTTCTATCATTTAGCATTAAAAGATCATATTCGTTTGATAAGACCAACCTGTCAATGACTTGTCAAACTTGACATTTATATATTGAACATAGCCCAACCTAACTGACCTCATGATCTCAAGTTGCATCTTTAAGTTGCCAAACAGGAAAACTAATTTGACAAACTTCAAACCAAAGATTGCTTGTGCTGACCATGTCAGCTTGTGCTGGTCAGCGTTCTAGTTAATACTGTCTTAAGGCTTGAGCAAGATGGATGAGATGAAGATGAAACATATCAAGAACAAGATACATATACCACAAATTGATATCCAAGTAAGCAATAAGTTTAACTTTTGTCTATTAGCTTGAATTATAGATATTACAAATTGAAAAATACTAGAGCATAAACATTGTAGTTTATTTTACACGAGTTGTAACCTGAACTGTGGAGCACACAGATTGGCTAACTGAGGAAGAGTCTAGGGTTTGGTTCAGCCCTGAGGTGGGAGTTTTGACTGGGGCTCTATGCCCAACACTTTTGCAGCTACTGGCTATTTTATAATATTTTATTTTCCTTAAAAATATATATAAATAACAAAATTATGTACATAAATGGATCATGTGGCATAACCAAGTTTCACAATTTTGTTTGATGATACTACATCAGTTAGGGCTCGGACCCATACCATATCGGTGGTGTATCGAGTGTTTGTACAGCAATGCATACATACCGCTTTCAAAAAAACATGAAAAATTGGAGAATAAAGAAACTGCCCGGTTTACCCTAGTCCGCGTACTGGTAAGCTATCAGAATAATGAATACTGCTTCTAGTGAGAGAGTTTAGAAATGGGCATAACAACATTTGTAATGCAAGAATCTAAACCACACAAAAAGGATAATCAGCAGTGATGGAAGTGTTTAGAAATACCAACATGGTTAATAAGAAATTTGAAACATTGAAGATGCATGTCATGTAGGGACCTGGATTTTCCACATCTTAGTGAGAGAGTTTCAAATGGGGAGAGGCTCAAAATCTATGCCTTTGTGTAATTTGAGCTCATGTACCTCCGATGACACTGATTAGCAACTTAGTATGCACCTTGTGGTCATAATGATAAACTCAAACCTAACAACTTAGCAAATACCCATGTCAATCAAATTTTTGCCCCATATATAGCAGTAGTTGGAGCAGAAACCAAAATTAAAGGGAGAAATAATCCCAGATCCATTACAAGGAACAAATGTTATTAGAAGCTGGAGTTTCCATAGCTCAATCTTTCATTCTTTCTTCCTTTCAATTCAATCTAATATTTTCCTAAATCTTAAACTTGACCACAACTTCATAGTGCTAAATTTATCATGAATTCATGATGTCAATTGTTTCTGATCAAAAGACCATAAAATTGTATGAGTCTATTGGTTCTGCTTTAGGAAAAATGACAATAGATATAAGATGCACTTACAGCAGATGTACTACTATTACAGTGCTCATGGAACTAAAATATTCTACCGAAACCGATTAGTTAATATATGATGAATGGACTAGTCCATCCTTAAGTGTCCATGTAATAAATGAAAAGAATGAGATCTATGTATCACAGTATAATTTTGTAATATTTTTAAAATGCTGCATTAATGAATAATTGCTTTTGTATAAAAAATATTATGTATCACAGTATCTCCTGGAACAAAAAACATCTTCCAATTTAAACAACATAATGAGAGAACTCATTAAAATCTTGATAAAGATACCTATCCTCTCCATTTGTTGTACTTGATAGAAATGGATATCTCCTGGGTTTTCTACATGAGCAATGAATCTGGTTGTATAATGGTTCAGACCAACGAAGTCAATTGCATTCTGCAGTAACTCCTTTTCTGCCTCTGAAAATTTGGGAAGCCGATCTCCTAGCCTCTCACGCATAACCAAGGGGTAGTCTCCATAATATATTGGATCCAAAAACCTTCAAGAAGATTTTGGATCAGAGGTTAAAAAAATATTAAAAAAATAATATGTAAATTTTGTTATTCTCTCTAAAAGTTAGCGATCAAGAAAATGACTATTTAAATCTATTTTTGGGAATGATAAAAGGTGTATCCTTTCTCTCTCAACGAAAAAGAATATCGACTAAAAAGAACAGCTTATGTGTAAACAAAGATCAAATTTTTTTAATTTTCCAAATTTTACATTCTTTGTAGAAACATATCTACTCTGAATAGAGTCATAAAATCAATAACAATAGTTCAACAAGCAATGCAAATGCATCTTCCTGTTAAATGCTCTCTAGAAGGTTTTAAATTAACCTACTTGATTAATTAAGAAAGAAAAAAAATTATCTTAAATCTAAAATGAAAGAATATGATGAAGGTGCAAGTCAATTTCTAGATAACAATAGGATTTTATTGATGCATATAACCCTAATAAAATAATTCCATAGCTCTTAGTACAATTAGTTGAGAACATTGGAACTTGAATGAATACAAGAATGCTCAAGTAACAACCAAGCTAAGAAGTACGGACACATCAATTTGGTGGGCGTATCCGTGTCAGACATGGATATGTTGCCTACAACTGCACAAGTGTCCGACACATGTCTATTATTTATTTATTTATTTTAATTTTTGGACACGTGTACCCATGTCAAAATAACTCTCTCTCCCGCATCCCCATGTCCTTCCTCACCACTTCCGCGTCCTTTCTCACGTGTCGCGCCCATGGGCCAATGGTATCGAGGCAGTAGCTTTATGCAGGGCCCATGTCCCTTTTAGAGCGATGGAGAAAACAAGTGCATCGACACTAGGTCTAGTGGAGTCACATTGCCTAGGTAAGTATTTTTATTTTATTCGTAAACAGTGAGGGGTCGAAGACATATTAGTTCAACGGACGAAGGCCCACGTGGGGCCCAACTGATGGCTCAAGGCGAGTGGTGGGTTCAAGCAATGATCAGCGTATTAACATTTCTCGCTTCTTCCCATGTCGCAATTCGAGGAAAGAGCAGGATGTCAAGCATGAGAGAGCAAGATGTGAAGCGTGAGAATTCATCGATTTGCTACATTGGTCTCTAGAAAAGATGGGAATAGCAGTATTTTATGTATACTAGATGTTATTTGCATACCAAGAACAACACAACAAGTGACTTAGTAGTACAAAACCTCAAGAGAAATTATAGTACGAATATGTATATATCTATAGCCTAATAGCCTAGAGCACCACCAAGAATGGTGGTCCAGAGCTCATGTGGGAGTAGAGGAATGAAATCTTGGGAGTTTGGAGATTTCTTATTGAACCTGGAGATCGTCAACGTTAAATCATGACCCTCTATCACTGATAGCAAAACGCGAATCATACAACAGGATTAGAATACCAACGACAATAAGGGATTCTAGGCTTCCAATGATAGAAATTGTGAACTTGTATGATGATATTTATTTGTTCACATTGTTGAGTCTATAAAATTAAAGTATAAATACTATAAAACTCATGTTAATCGAATATTATATATATGTTAAAAAATACACGTGTCCTCGCCATGTCCTTATCCTATTTTTTTTTAAATGACATGTCGCCATGTCCGTGTCATATTGTGTCCATGTCCGTGCTTCTTAGCAACTAAGTAATCAAGGTTTTAAAGTTTTGGTTGTACCAGTTGATATAAACTGATGTTTATTGGTTTGATGACCAACCAGTATGTGGACCAGATGACTGAAACCAATATATTTTGAAAGATTTTTTCATCCAGTAAACAATCATTACATGATCAAAAGATTTAAAGTTATTACAATCAGGAAGTTCACTCGATTAAGGGCATATGCAAAGAAATAAGAACAATGTTCTTTTCAAGTATTCTTTTTATGAATTTTTAGCCACAGTGCAATACATTGGCAAATATAGGGAAGAATGGAACCTTATACGAGAGTTTTGGGCTTTTCAAAAATGAGGGCAGAAAAAATAACGAACAAATTTAAGAAGAAAAAATTCCTGGGATCTCAATTGAGAAAGATTGCACTATGCATTGATCTATACCCTCAAAGCATTTGAGTTAAGGTTACCAATGAATTGTGGAATTCATGTTTCTATTAGTGGAATTATTCCCATCTAGCTCAGATGCCCCAAGTTTACCCTTAAATCAAATATTTTCCATATCTGCTGCAGTTGGGAAGGGCTTTGAAACGTTTCACAAAACATCTTTTGGATAAGAGAAAAAGAAGGAATCTTTTGGTTTTACATTATATGGACCAGGTTGCATTGATAGGCTTAAACTTTAAACTTAAGTTTTGCTTTATGTTTTAGCAAAGGAAACTTTGGGTCAGGGTGAACTTTAATAATAAAGAAATATATGCTTCATTCAAACCTGATTTGACTAGCTGGTAAGTCAATGTTGTTAACACAAACCTAATCAGTCAACCCCATGGATCATCTTAAAAAAGTTTCGATAAAGCACTGAGTTATCCTGAGAATAATCCTAATCAAATCTAGTGAAAGTCACTTTTCTGCTTATAAACAAAACTGAAATCCAATGCATCTTTCAACATTCCTTTTCTTCGGAGAAGAAATTTTCCAACTTTTAGGAATCTAAAGGTGCCAATGAACATATATATCTTCTAAATGTTAGAAAAATGCCTGATATTCATCTGACAGAAGAATACTGGTAAACCAAGTCAAAACTATTCTTTAAGTTTGTTTAGGTTGCGTATACCGGGAGTACAGCCCCGGCATATAACATTCCAACAAAGGACCGGGAAGCAGACTAGGGTATTTTGCTTGGTTCAATTCAAAAACAGGTGTCCTACTCAATGTTTGACCATTTCTGTTAATTATTGTCATTTGATATGGCATAGATCTGAGGGGACCTAGATTATATCCCTGTGGATTCATCCTATACCCTCAAGAATGTGCCTAAATATTGGTATATTTAAGATCGATCCATGCAGATCTGGCCTAGCTATATGCATATCTTGCCTAGATCTGCACTTACCCAGGTCCGATCTTATACAGATTCAGGCTCAATTTCCAATATTTATAAATTTCTATAAGCATATGTATGTATCTTAAAATTATTTTTTTAATACATCGTAGGATCTTATGATCTTATGATCCAGTCCTATGATCTGAATTTGTGACCCTTTTATGAACCTAGGTAGAAAAGCGAGTTTGACAACCTTAATTTCAACACTCCTATTTGTTTGACAACTCTGTCTTTGTTTTACATCTCATTTAGTATTCTATAGATATATATTGTTTATACTTGTCTATTCTGATTCATTCAGAAAGGTCTCTTGTGAGCTCAACATGAAAGTTTTTGCAATATCATTGTTAAATCTGCTAACAGAGCAATAGCAAGAGCAAGGCTCAATTTTTTACCAAAAAATGTCTCAATTTGCATTGCCTCATTAGATGAGAGACTTTCATTACTCTATATCTGATTTGTCAAAAAAAAGAAGCCGAATTTGATTGTCTATACCCAGAAAATTAGAGAAATTAGGTTAAAACTGGGTTTTTTTGGATTTCTAACAATAATTTAATGTTTTCTCAAAATCTGATACATACTGGTGTACCAACACTCATACACCAGTATGGCTGTACCAGTCCGCCTAGTGACCAGTACAACATTGGTGTTCAAAGTGGCAGACCTTGGTAGGAAGTGACATCAAAGCAATAAGGATCCTATATGGTATGATAATGCGGTTGTCATTTACAGCACTGTTGCATGGAGTGCCATCATAATGCCACTATAATTGACATTTCAAAGCAAAGTTGGATGCCTAGAAAGCCCTAAAACCATAACAGAAAGCGCAAACGGAGGATGACAGCCTAGCACTTAAGCTGCCCATCTATGATGAACACTTGGGTTACAAAGGGTGATCCTGATGAAGACCCAAGCTTGCAGCAAAGATCCATGTATCACAGAGCATCAATCCATGTATGAGGTGGTAATGAGATACTGAAATAGACTTGGTGGTTCCTCTCAGTATTAGCTTTCTGCCTAGTAGCACTAGACTTGAACATTAATAGACATCAACCTTGTAAACAGTTAAAGCATAAAACTACTAACACAAACTATGATCTTCAAATTTTCTCTATACGCAAATGCCAAGTTGAAAATATCATAAACTGACATATGTACAACTGCATTGAATTTGATAAAGCTATGTATGGGTGTTGGCGAAGAATCTATTGACCTTAAGAAGCAAACATTGAAACCAACATCTTGACATTCTATTTCAAGACTGTCCTAAAAAAGAGATACTCTTTCAAGACCAATATATAACATATTACCAATATATTGTAATTTTCAAGAAACAAAATGATATATTTCTTAAAAATGAACAAATTGATATGTGATTGTATACGAGAGAAGTGATCATATGCTGAAACAATTCTTTTTGTCCTGCTTAAATTCCCCTTTAATAGAACAGGAAGCACTTGCCTCTCAGTTCTCAGCAGTTGTAGAAGAAATAGACATTTGTTTATATATTCTACAAGGAAGATGTATATGTATGCTCTTCTATCATATTACAAAAGAAATGTCCTTAATTCAGACATTTAGAAATTTGGATAAAGTAAAAAAGTTGTCACTAGACAGGAAAAACTTGCTCTCAGATGCTTATTATAATCCAGAATAACAAGAGCAATAAGGTCCCACTCATTTAAAGATGATTACATGGGCTCTTTTTCTTCCAGTGAGCTCTGTTGATGGCAATATCAATAGTTAAAATAAAATCCAAACCTATTTTTATTGTTTATCTTTATTAAAAACAATAAAAATATTTTTGATGGCTATTAGTCTAAGTTAGACTTATTTATATTCAGCAACAAACACCAGCATGTAATGCATAAAAAGAAGCTTCAGCATGAAATATGGAAAGACCAATACCAAACAGAAACTAAAGAAAATTTACCATCCAAGTTGGAAATCCAACCGCCTATCAGCAGCAATTTTATCTTCCAACTTATCAGAATATGCTTCTGCCCATTCACAATCAACTGCAATGCCTATTTCACCACCTTGTTCAGCCTGGAGCAAGCAAATACTACTATACTCAACAGAGAATTCAACTAGTTTGACTTTTTTCTACCATCAAGGATTGATATTATATCCAGAATGTTTGGTTAGGAGGCATTCTTTGATGTAAAAATTCAACTCATTAGCAATATTCTATGTGGTGAAATTGTGCCTTGGATGGTAAGAAAAAGAATCTGAATGTGCTTCAATTGCTTTAGAATTAGTAGCTGAAAAAAAGTTACATCGGCAGATAAACCATTTTAAGTGTTTAAAAACCAAGAAAGGTAAAAAAGAGTTAACTGGGAAAAGCTGATAAACTAATCAGAGATGGCACCTTAAATTTCTTCCTATAAACAGAAACAGCAGCTGCATGAGCCAAAATTTGGTGGTGAGCAGCCAGATAAGGTTCCACAGATGAATTTTCACGTCTTCCAGGAGCAAAGATTCCACAACCATATCCATTTACAGCTGTTTGAAGAGGTTCATTGATTGTAATCCAGTGCTTCACTCTGTCTCCAAACTTTGTAAAACAAGCTTCGGCATATAATGAAAAATAGTGTCTGTCCAGTTTGATATAATATCAAGTTAGAAAGGTCATCTTAGTGTTTTCAGGATCCATAACTAAAGTTTCAATCATATTAATTGCTTAGATTAGTAAATACTAGATATCATACTATGAACACTGTTAGTTTTAACAGGAACTGGGTTAAGGAATTTGCTAATTCTGTGGTTGCAAATATTAACCAAAATTTTCATGTAGAATCTGTGACATCTATCAAGGTGTTATATAATAATGGTATTGGGTCTTTATCCATAAAATGCATGAACAAGATGATGGAAGATTGTTGAATTTTTAGTATATTTTAGCTCGTCTTTTGTTTTCTAGGAAGCAAGATTTTCAACCAGTAGTCTGATGGATGAACTAAAGCCAAAAAAGGAAAACAATAGATGATAGGTGTAAAAGTAGGTTATCAAAACAAGAATAGGTTATCAAAACAAGAACTTCTAGCTTCAGTTTCTTCGTAAAGAGAAAAAAGGATAGAGAAAGTGAGAAACTATATCAAGTGGTCGAAATTATAATGCAATAGGGTTGAACACAGAACAACCACCTAACCATTCCTATGTAAAGTTTGTTTATCCTTAAAGGATTAGCTAATTGAACACACTAATACAAATAAGCCAAAACAAAATTGCTAATTCTGTGAGCCAGAGGACAAAGCTGATTTTTCATCCATCAATAAGAATTAACAATTCAAAAAATGTTTTGAAGATAGGAAATATGTTTGAAGTAGTTGGTAAATGGAACATGGATGAAACAAGAAAGTCAAGAAAAGTAACAGCAGCTCACATCACCTTCCACTAAATTGTTTATGCAGACAATCTTATACTTTCCAAACTTAGAATGTAAAGTTATGTGTTTCAATGGCCCAAGGAATGCATTTGTGACCTTGGATGTTGCAAAAGGTTAAAGAAATGCTCACTAAGTTCCACAGAACATGCATAACTTTCAAAAGATCAAGCTTTGTCTCCAAATCAAAAGTTTCGCAACACCCCCAATTTAGCAAAGGTTAGTAGTATTTTTTTTAGCATATCCTTTCTTATTGGGTATATAATTGGAAGACCCAAACCAAACAAAAGGACAACAGATTTAATCAAAGCACCAAATATCACAATGCTTTACCAAGTTGCCTGTTTTGGTCAGAAACATTACTAAGCTTGTGATTGGCTGCTTAGTAGTTTGACAAAAATTATGAGCAAAGACATGGTTAAAAGGATCTTCTAGTTTAACTCAATAACTCCAATATTTTCTGCTTCAAGGTCACACATCATTACAATGTTGAAGGACAAAACATAATTTTTGCAGCAAATTATTTATATAAACATGAATAAACACTTACCAGGATTACATGAACATACTAAATATGCTCATACATTTTTCCATCTATAGAATGAGCTTGCTTGAAGCAAGAAAAATACAGTTTTAAGGAAATAAATTTGTATAGTAGGAAAACAAGGAACTTAATGATGCTAGGAAATATATCTCTACTGTAGTCACTTAACGGTTTGAAATTTTCTACTTACACAATCTTCTCTGATAGCCATCCTCCTATGGACTCATGAAGAAAATATGGAAGATCCCAATGATATAGTGTCACATAAGGCTGTATACCTGCAGTTAAGAATATGTAAGTGCAAGTTCTTATGGGTATTTGAAAGATCAAATGGGTGATTGGCAACCTTTTTCTAGTAGGAAATTGATCAAATTGTTATAATAAGCAACCCCATTCTCGCTGATCTTAGTTCCTAATCCATCTGCCAACATGACACAAACAAAGTCAATTGCAAGTTGTAACCTGAATCACCAGCAGATGATCGAAATGTAATATGCTGTAGCAAAATACTGTACAAAAATGTTTTCACTAAATTGAATGTTACAGAAGTTATTTTTCCTATCTGGTAAGCAAAGCAACAGGCTGAATCCTTGAGCAAAGTTTCATAATTTCACTTGGCATTTTCCTCTAGAATTCGGAGATCTCAGCCTCCTATTCTTCAAGTCACAAAACTTCTATCTCAATAAATTCTATACACGTTGGATGCTGCACATTATGATATTATCCAGATCATTTTTGCCTCACTTAAACCATTAATATGTGTATACCATGACACAAATAGTCAGTTTAAATCTTCTGTCAAGGTATTATATGCATTAATTTTCGCTGAATGAACATGTAAGCTCCCACTTCTAAAATTCTATGCCATGGTGGATCTTCATGACAGAAAAAGTATTCATGTAGCAACATTATCCACCATAAAATGTGTTCAGCCAATTTAATAAGAGGCTTGCCTACTTGATCTAACGAAAATGTTCATCTCTACTTCTTTCAACGAATTAGTAAGCTGTAGCATGAATTTGCATCATGCTATAACTAGATATCATATACAATCGCACATGAATGTTCATAGCAATATATTCACATATATGTTTCATACAATATTACACGAAAAAATAAAATCTTGCAATGCCTTCTGCAATCTAGTAACTAAAATATCTTTCTATGTCCAAGAGCCTAAGTATCCACAAACCAAAATCCAGCCTTTTTATAAAACTCCACTATGTAATTGACAATTCTAGGGTTCTCAATTTTGATGTGTACCATCTAGTATAGGCGGTACGCATCGATCTAAGGGGATACCAGTACGTAGACCATCCTCTACTGGGCGAACTAGTGTTTTGACAGGTATCGAGGCATACCAACCGATACCGTCCCGAATTTTGACTGTTACCGAGATATACCGGTCGGTATGCCCTAGCGTGGTAGGTGGAGATATTTTCAAGATTTTAGGGTATATCGTCAACACGCCCTAGCATACTGACGATACATACGGGTACGTACCATACCGAACAGAGCTCGGTACGCCGATATAGACCGGTATTCAAAACCCTAGACAAATCCACCAATCATTTTAAGAATTACCAGAATTCTAAGCAAACTATAATTTCAAGCTTAAAGTAACAGCAATGGAAAGAAACATACCAGGGAATATACGAGACCAAGATATGGAAAATCGATAAGCACCAAAACCTAACTTGGCCATAAGCTCCACATCTTCCTGAGCACCAACAAAATAGTGCAGATAATAACAGAAAGCATAGTGAACTTGAATAACTAAACACTAAACAGCATATCCACCATTGATCCCTGGCCTCAAGCCTTTCTTTACTGTAGAGTTATTTTGAGTTTTTCTTCAAGCAACTTTGAGGATTCCACACAATAGTACTAGAACTTCCTTATGAGGTGTTTCATGGATTTAGACATACTGTTGAATCATATAATGTCTTTAATACTTTCTAGTTTGTCTTCTTACTCCGTGACTTTCATCATATGATTCATCCCAAGCCAAGTTCACCACCGCTTACTCCAATAACAAAAAGATAAAGTCAAATTTATGGATCTGAAATGAGACAGCAAAGGTAATGGACAGGTACAGAATTTAAAAAGTAATAATAATTGGACTAAAATATAAAATAGCATCAGGAAAAAATACAAAAAAATGGAATTAAAGAAAGTAAAACTAATAAATAGGACATAGTGGTACAGGAAGAGGAGGGGGAAGAGCAAAATAGGAAGAGAAGGTGTATGGCAATGACCGACAACAAACGACCTAGGCTCTACATGCACAGTGAAGAGGGCTCGTGTTCACAAGCCCCAAAACAGCAGTTGTTTAATAGTATTTTTTTCTTCTTCTAATGGGTGGAACCAAACCGGACCGCCCGAAATGCAGGTGGTCCATGTACCGGTTCGTAGACCAATACATACCACTCATTTCATACCACTTCAAGTGAGGTTCAACATGAAGATTACACCATGAATAACTAACATATGCTGATCAGATACATACAAGTTGGTCCAACATGACAGTATACCATTGAATAAGATTTTATCAGCTTAGATGATTGTGCAATCCAGGAGTATCACAGAAAATCAACTAATAAGCTTATCAGGGAGTCAAAAAAAGAAAAAGTGACTGACCTTATAGCGATGGTACTGATTTACTGCAATTTCTCCATTGCTCCCATCCTTTATATTCCCTAGTGATATAAACAACAAATCAGGTGGATAAGACAAACTGGAAGAAGTGAAAAAGACATGAGAAAAGACCAAACCTTTTTCTTCTGAGAAAATATCCCAAATACTATCACCTTTTCCATCCTCTCTTCTTGCTCCTTCAACCTGCAAAAAATGAAAAGAATAGATAATTATGAAATTATGATGGCGTTATAACTTCAAAAAGGTACTATGATTGATATGCTAAATGTGTTATTTATCATAGGCCAAAGCACATAATACTAACTGCCCTAACCAAGGAATGTAATTTTGTCCAGACTGGTATGTACATTCAGTATTTACTGGTCTGGGGATTAACCGGCACATAGATGGCACAATTTTGGGTAGTCCATGTGTGACACAAGTCTTACTGCCTGATAATCCCATTGAATTAGGCTTTACCATTTTGCCTAGGCCTGGTAATGGGCTTGAACTGGGCAGCAAGACCAATTTTCATTTTCTTTCTCTATCCTCAACCCTAAAAGCTAAAACCCACACCACTCCCCCGTGTCTCTCGTGATCCCTCCCCCATGCCTCTCGCAAACTAAGAATGCATGATGTACACCACCTCCCACCGCATGCCACTCGCCACATGCTGGTAATCCTCTCCTCATCCTTGTTTTCACTGACTCCTCCATCTTTCCTCCGTGTACCGCAATATGTTGTGATGTATCAATATCTCAATGTGTCAGAAGGGACAAGGCCTGGTCATGTATCAATATAGATTCGATATCCAAAACTGAAAAACCTATGCCTTAACTATTGCCGATTAGATGGCTAAGTAAATAGAGATATGAGTGAATCCTACATGAACCAAAATCTCAATTTTTTTTTCTTTTTTTTCTCTTTTTTTAGAAACCTGGAGCCCAATTTTTTTTCTTTTTTTTCTCTTTGTTTTCTCTTTTTCTAGAAACCTGGACCCCAATTTTTTTAGAATCCTGCATTCCAGTTTCCTTAGATGATTACAAGGTCATATTCCAAATAAGTTAATCTCTAAGGAATTTTTCTTGTATCTCCTATTATTTGATCGAAAAAGAGTTTCATTCTTTTTTTATCGTTGTGAGATCCAAAACGGCCGGAGCCTGGAACGAAGGGGAGAAGATTGCAACGAAAAGGGGTTCGCAAAAATGGCTCCGAGAACTAGGGAGATTTAGTTGAAATTACCTGGTAAGCGGAGGTGGCGACGCCGAAAACGAAATCTTCAGGGAAATCGCTTCGAGATACCTCGTCAGGAATGCCGTCGCAACCGTCGATCTCGCTCCGCCTACGGGCCATCGGCAAGGGAGTGAGGTGGAGAAGCAGTAGGGTTTTCGGACACCGCAGTGGTCGGTTTTTGCTGCGGGCCTTCAACAAAAGTAGGCACAAGAGAAGACGAGGCGAGCGACGGCGGTTTGGTGAGAAACCCGTCAGGGCTTATATTAAGAATAAATTCTCAAAAAAACTCTGTAAGTTTTGAAAAATTCACAAAAACCCCTTATTTTGAAAAAAAAAATTTAGAGTACTCATATTTTTAAAATAATAATTTTATTCTTGTATCACCCTTGGCTACCTTTGCCTTCGTCGATAGACACCATTGCATACGAGCCGTTAGTTGAGCCCTAAATCACCTGTCTACCTATGTGCAAACCGTTAGTTGAGTCCTAAATTGCCTACCTACCTATGTTGTAGTCGAGAATGATAAACAAGACATTGGGGTGAGTTTGATCAAAAAAATTAAGACGATAAATCAAGGAGACGTGAGCATTGATGTAGGATGAAGGCACAATGAGTCCTAAATCGCCTACCTACCTATGTTGTAGTTGAGAATGATAAACAAGATATATTAGGATGTGTTTGATCTAAAAGACAAGAGAAAGAAAGGTAAGACGATAAATCAAGGAGACGAGAGCATTGATGTAGGATGAAGGCACAACAGGTCCAACAAAAGCAAAGATAAAATAATATTTGCACACAAGAAGAAACACTCTTATGATAATTTTTAAAAATAAGATGTACAAAAATTTTTTAGAACTTTTGATGGGCAAACACATAAAATACTTAATACTCATCAGCATTGATGGGCATGCATGCAAAGAATTCTCATATCTCATGGGGTATTCATGCAAAAGAACTCTTTTCTTTAATTTCTTTTTGCTTATTGAGCAACTCTTTGGGTGCATGTCTACACTTGCGATGTTAGACGTGTGCCTTCTTAACAGGCGCTTCTTTTTACCTAGCTAGTATGAACAAATGTCATCCAAGACTCTGGTAACTGATGCTCCATTTATATTGTGGTGGGTCACCGATCATCAACACCTCAAGCTAGTTGAGAGCTAAGGTTAACAAGCTGCATATAAAAAAACTAAATTCGTAAATTGTAATGGTACCACCAACGGACAGACACAAGGGAGAAGAGGCAATATGTACATCTAAATCAGCAAAGAAAATTTAATGTACCTGGATACACTTCAAAATGGAGAAGACACTCTTGCGGAATCAACCCACGATGGCCTCTTAGCATTGTAGTAAAAATGTGCAATCATTTGCACCAATTCATCTGATGTCCTAAACTCTACAAATCCGACATGGAAGCATCAATTAACTATCTGGCAAAAAAGGCAATTCATATTTTGATAAGCTTTTTATATTTGAACTTCTCTGACCTTTCTCTCTGTAGAGAATCTTGTTTCCTTTCAAGAATAATAGCTCGGGACATGCTTTGACATTCAGAGCATAAGCCAAGTCTTTCTCGATGTTGATGTCAATCTTGATGGTCTGCAGCACATAGTGTTGCATCACTTTTTGCCATGGTCAAAATGTGAACACAAAGGGAAAAAATGACAAGTTTTTAAAAGTAGAAATGCCTCATAAGATATCATTAGATATCAGAAAAGAGGTTTGAACTAATAAATTTAATAATGAAATAAATGGGGCGTACCCTTGGAGGTAGTCGATCCTTAGCATCCCAATATACCTTAGCTGCCTTCTCCAGCTCCTTTAACAACTTCCAGTTATGAGCTGCCCTGTGAAGCAGCAAACAGAACATTCTCAGAACACAGCAATCAGGTGCTGATCGCATAAGAAAATGCAAACTTGCCAACAAATAATGACATGTGCACAATTCCAAGATTTTTGAACCCATCATTTAACTGTTTTCAGTTATTTTGAATTGAAATATGCCCTTCCATGTAAGTCAGCCGATCTTGCCAATTCAGATCAAAAATTTTAAGACCTTGGATGGAAATGTCTTCATTCCTAAACTCATACGGGTTATCCCTTTACCCTCTCTTCGTTTGCTCATGCCAACTACTGTAGATTGTATATTTTAAATTTGACACTGACAGTATAGGTTCAGCCTCAAGGGTCCGATGAAACATTGATGTTGTAACCCTCCTTACAGCTCAAAATCATGCATAACCTAACTTTTTCTAAGATACCCATCAAAATGCATCAGATAATTAGCAGATAAGCAAGCGTCGAGTGACTGGTTTGCATTGTGTATTAAAATCCATGATATGGGTGCCAATCTGGATTATTCTTCCATGCTTATGAAACAATTTATAGTTTGCAATGAGTGGCCACTCTGTCACGACCTTAGCTGGAATTGCCTAAGGCGTGAGGCACCCTTGCGGCCAAAGACTCGAAGTTAGCGTGCGTTGCCAAAGTCGCGGGTCACCCGTGCGGCAAAGACGCGAACTTAGCTTGCGTTGCCTAAGTCGCGCTTCGCCCTTGCGATCTTGCTCCGCAAGGATCAGCCACTTTGTAACCTCTCGCAGGTCCCGAAGGACCTGTAAAAGAGAAAGAAAGTTAGATCGAAAGAACGAGCAACGGACAAGTCCCGAAGTCTCGCGAAAAGGGAAGCTTTACAAGCAAATCGTCGAACACCTTGTGTGCACAAGAGAAAAGAGGGAGAGGGAGGAAAACAAGGCTTTCAAGGATGAACGAACAGCTGCAAGCCCACAAACAGCCGCTCACCTGGTCCCAGGCGCAACACCAAGTTCCCGTAAAGGTCACGTGCGAACTTGCGAAAGAGTGTTCAACGCCCGGTATATAACCGAAGCTCCATCCAGCCCGGTGCCACCTGGGGGGTTCCTGGGGTCTGAGATGGCTGACATTTTGCTTTGACGAGACAGTTCGCCGCGCGAACTCGTGGCACGCGAAAACGGGGCTGATTTGGGCTGTTTTGGGGTTGTTTTGCTCGGTTCGGTGAGCGGTCGCATTGCAACGCTGCAGCTTGTTCGAACTTACATATTTACAAGCAAAATGACCCAAAACCATAAGAAAACCTGCTGTCAAGCAGCTGTACAAGCGGGTGTGAGCGACGAACGGATCGTTGAACGGAGTTGTTGCGGGTGCGCGACGACCGTTCGTGACATTCTCCCCCACTTAAACTGTCGACGCCCTCGTCGACGCTTGTTGGTAGTTGTTGATGACTTCTTCTTCATGTCGCAGGGCGTCTTCAGGCTCCCAACTGGCTTCAGTTCGGGGAAGCTTTCGCCACTTCACCAAGTACTCTGTCTGCTCCGTTCCGTTGGGTAGCTTTATCTTGCGGTCCGCCAGAATGGTTTCCACTCGCTTCTCGTAGGAGGCTGTGATGGGAGGTAGCCGAGTTGGAACACTTCGAGAAGCATCTTGCGGATCCGAATGGTAGGCCTTCAGGTTGCTGGCGTGAAGAACGTTGTGAATTTTGAACCACGCCGGCAGCTGTAACCTGTAAGAAACATTGCCTACCCTGCTGATAATTGGGAAGGGCCCTTCATACTTACGCACCAATCCTTTGTGAACTCTGTTCCTGAAGAATTGGAGGGATGCCGGTTGGAGCTTTACCAACACCAAATCGCCAACTTTGAACTCTTGCGGTCGCCTTCCCAAGTCAGCCCACTTCTTCATCTTCTTTGCCGCCTTCTCCAAGTAAGCCCGCGCAATATCTGCATTTCGATGCCACTCCTTTGCGAAATGATAGGCTGAAGGACTACTTCCAGTATACCCAATTGCCATGGTGTGCGGAGTCGACGGTTGTTGTCCTGTGATAATTTCGAAGGGGCTTTTGTTGGATGCAGAGCTCCGCTGCAAGTTGTAGGAGAATTGGGCAATGTCCAACAGCTTCACCCAATCTCGTTGATTGGCACCCACGTAGTGCCGGAGATACTGCTCCAAGAGCGAATTTATTCTTTCAGTCTGACCATCCGTTTGGGGGTGGAGGCTTGTAGAGAAGTATAACTTTGACCCCAACAATTTGAATAGCTCGGTCCAGAATCGTCCCAGAAACCGAGCGTCTCGATCACTGATGATATTGTGTGGGACTCCCCAATACTTCACTACGTCTCTCATCATCAGTCTGGCCGCCTCTTCTGCTGAACAGTGTAGGGGAGCAACAATGAAAGTTGCATACTTCGAAAACCGATCGACTACCACGAGTATCGATCCGAGTCCCCCTACAGGTGGCAAGCTTGATATGAAGTCTAAGGAAATGCTCTCCCATGGCCTTTCTGGTACGGGCAACGGCTCCAAAAGTCCCACCGGCTTCCGCTGCTCCACCTTGTCTTGTTGGCAAGTAAGGCACGTTCGAACATACTCCTCCACATCAGTCCCCATCTTTGGCCAGTAGAAGGCCCTCTCCACGAGAGCCAACGTTCTATGAATGCCGGGGTGTCCAGCCCAAAGGGAATCGTGACACTCTTTTAAGAGTTCACGCCTTAAATTGTCCACTCGGGGAACATAAACCCTATTCCCTTTTGTGTAAACAAGTCCCTCCTGGACCCAGAATCGTCGTGCCTTGCCTTCTTTGATGAGCTGCATCAGGATAACTACCTGGGGATCACTATACAGTCCATCTCTGATTCGGGAAAGGAAGTTGGAGTGTAACTGACTCGCTTGGCCTCTGCCCTCCAGTTGTGCAGCATTCACGTGTTCCACTTTCCGACTCAGCGCATCGGCCACGACATTCGCCTTCCCGGGCTTGTACTCCATTGCCATGTCAAATTCAGCCAGGAAGTCCTGCCACCGTGCCTGCTTTGGGGAGAGCTTCTTCTGAGTTTGGAAATAGCTCAGGGCGATGTTGTCTGTCCTCAGCACAAATCTCGACCCGAGGAGGTAGTGTCGCCAAACTCGTAGGCAGTGGATCACCGCTGTCATCTCCTTCTCATGCACCGGATATCGCCTCTCGGTCTCGTTGAGCTTGCGGCTCTCGTAGGCCACCGGATGACCTTCTTGCATGAGTACTCCACCAATAGCAAAGTCCGAAGCATCTGTATGGACTTCAAAGGGTTCTCCATAGTTTGGCAATTTGAGCACTGGTTCTTCTAGAACAGCAGCCTTCAGATCTTGGAATGCTATCTCACATTTGTCAGACCACTTCCAAGGCTGCTCCTTCTTCAGCAACTCCGTCAGTGGGGTTGCCCGCTTCGAATATCCCGCAATGAAGCGTCGGTAGTAGTTGACGAAACCAAGGAAGGATCTCAACTCTGGCACCTTCTTTGGAGTTCGCCATTCCGCCACTGCTTGCACCTTCGACTTATCCATCCGAATGGAGCCATCACCGATTTGATGCCCCAAGAATAGGATCTCAATTTGAGCAAAGTAGCATTTCTCCCTTTTTACGAACAACGTGTTCTCCCTGAGAACCTTGAAAATTGTCCGAAGGTGCTTGACGTGCTCCTCGAGCGTTTGGCTGTAAACGACGATATCGTCCAAGTAGACGACCACGAACTTATCCAAATACTCCTTGAATAGCTGGTTCATGAGAGTACAGAATGTGGCCGGAGCGTTGGTTAAGCCGAAAGGCATCACCAAGAACTCAAACGCTCCATATCTGGTCACGCAAGTTGTCTTTGCTTCGTCGCCTTCAGCAATGCGCACCTGCCAATATCCCGACCGAAGGTCGAGTTTCGAGAAATACTTCGCCTTGCCCAATTGATCGAACAAGTCCGCAATGAGCGGGATGGGATACTTGTTCTTCACTGTTACTTTGTTGAGGGCTCTGTAGTCGACGCATAATCGGAGACTCCCATCTTGTTTCTTCTGGAAGAGAACTGGAGCTCCGAAAGGTGCTTTTGAGCTGCGGATGAGACCACCGCTTAGCAGTTCACCTAACTGCTTTCTGAGTTCTGCCAACTCTGGCGGGGGCATGCGGTAGGGTGGTCTCGCTGGAGGCTTCACTCCTGGCTCCAGCTCGATGCTGTGATCCACGCCTCTGCGTGGTGGAAGAGTCTTCGGCAACTCGGGTGGCATAACGTCTTTGAACTCCTTCAGGACGTTCGCCACCACAGCAGGTTCTTGAATGGCCTCTTCGTTGAGTGGCTCTAGCTTCATAGCAGCCACGAATGTCAGTTCGCCCTTTCGCACCCCTTTCTTCAATTGTAACGCCGAAATATGTTGGGGCTCCTTGGTTCCTCTCCGAGAGACGGGAACCACGCAGGGGTCATCGCCTCCCATCATACATAAGGAGTTCAAGAACGGCATCGGCACCAACTTCGCCGCGTGCATAAATTCCATTCCAAGAATTACTTGGAAATCGTCCAGTGGCACGGCCATCATGTTGGTGTTTCCGCTCCAAATCCCGATTTTGATAGGAACACCCTTCGCCAACCCGGAGATTCGCCTGGCCTCCGAGTTCACCGCCTTCATTCGGCTTGGGCTCTTCTCCAATGTCAACCCAAGTCGTTGTGCTTCGCGATCGGCTATGAAGTTGTGGGTAGCGCCCGTGTCCACCATTGCACGGGTCATTTGGCCATTCAGCTTGATGTCCACATACATCAGTTCACTACTTCCTGCTTTTTGTGCCTTGGTCTTCATGTTCTCCCCCACTTGACCCCGCATAGCGTTCAACAAACGCATTGCTCCCATTCGGGGTCCTTGCGACTCCTCATCGTCGCTGCTGGATTCAGAACTGCTTGAGCTAAGCGCAACAGCTTTGCCCTTGTCTGATCGGGGAGGGTGGATGGAAGCCGTTAATGCATTGAGTGCCTGTTTTTGTGGGCACTCCCTTACCATGTGCGGTCCTCCGCACAAGAAGCATCCTCCAGGTTTTGAGACCTTGCCTTTCGGGTTCGGCCCTTTGTGGGAGCTCTTCTTCTTCTGTTCGCCCCCGAGTTCCTTCCCTCGAGAATGTTTTGGAGGGCGATTGTTTGAAGATTGTTTCCTTCTCGTTGGGTCTTCAGAGGAAACGAAGTCGGTGAGCCTTTCTGCAGCTGCAATTGCCCCGACCACGTCGGTAACATTCCTTCGATTCAGCTCCTGTTGAGCCCATGGTTTCAAACCATCAAGGAAGCTGAACAACTTGTCCTTCTCGGACATGTCCTGTATGTCCAGCATCAGTGCAGAAAACTGCTTCACATAGTCTCGGATGGTAGTACTTTGGCGGAGTTGTCTCAACTTCCTTCTCGCGACGAACTCTGTGTTCTCCGGTAGAAACTGAGTTCTCAACTCCCGCTTCAAGTCTTCCCATGTGTCGACTCGACACCGACCTTGTTGGATCTCCTCCCAACGAGTTCGCCACCAAAGTTTCGCATCTCCATTCAGATACATTGTTGCTATCGAAACTTTGGTATCTTCAGAATCGGGCCTCGTAGCTCGGAAGTATTGTTCCATATCGAACAGAAAGTTCTCGAGCTCCTTGGCATCTCTGGCCCCTCCATATCCATGGGGCTCAGGTGCCCTCAAGTTTTGTGGCGGTGCAACGCGGGTGTTGCCTCCTCCCGCATTTAGCGTTCTTGTGAGCATAGCCACCTTTGCCGTGAGTTCCGCCACAACATCCTGTGAGTGTAGCACGGAGTCCTTGGTGTCATCAGACAGTCGATCGACTAGGGCCTCGACCTTGTCGATCCTGGACTCTGCTTCCTCTTGCGAGCTCTCTACCCCAACAAGCCTTTGTTGGCCATGGTAGAGTTCCTCCATGCTCGCTTCCAGAACATCCAGGCGGGTTTCCGCCGTCGTGAGTCTCTCCTTATGACTCTTTTTCCCCGTTAGCGCACCAGATTGCGCTTCCTCCGCTCGCGGAGAGTTGCCAACTTCTCGCTCATCCTGTTCGCTGCCGCGATCCTCGTGAGCGGCTCCAACAGCATGAGAGCGAGTGTGCACATGCAGCCCACCTGCGGCTGCTTGGGGCAAGGTTCCGGCTTGCCCCGTCTTGCTTGATTCGCCACGATGCTTTGCCATGGCGAAGTTGCGAAGTTCGTTCGCTATTCGATCGAAAAGCTTGCCCGCTCTGATACCACAATGTCACGACCTTAGCTGGAATTGCCTAAGGCGTGAGGCACCCTTGCGGCCAAAGACTCGAAGTTAGCGTGCGTTGCCAAAGTCGCGGGTCACCCGTGCGGCAAAGACGCGAACTTAGCTTGCGTTGCCTAAGTCGCGCTTCGCCCTTGCGATCTTGCTCCGCAAGGATCAGCCACTTTGTAACCTCTCGCAGGTCCCGAAGGACCTGTAAAAGAGAAAGAAAGTTAGATCGAAAGAACGAGCAACGGACAAGTCCCGAAGTCTCGCGAAAAGGGAAGCTTTACAAGCAAATCGTCGAACACCTTGTGTGCACAAGAGAAAAGAGGGAGAGGGAGGAAAACAAGGCTTTCAAGGATGAACGAACAGCTGCAAGCCCACAAACAGCCGCTCACCTGGTCCCAGGCGCAACACCAAGTTCCCGTAAAGGTCACGTGCGAACTTGCGAAAGAGTGTTCAACGCCCGGTATATAACCGAAGCCCCATCCAGCCCGGTGCCACCTGGGGGGTTCCTGGGGTCTGAGATGGCTGACATTTTGCTTTGACGAGACAGTTCGCCGCGCGAACTCGTGGCACGCGAAAACAGGGCTGATTTGGGCTGTTTTGGGGCTGTTTTGCTCGGTTCGGTGAGCGGTCGCATTGCAGCGCTGCAGCTTGTTCGAACTTACATATTTACAAGCAAAATGACCCAAAACCATAAGAAAACCTGCTGTCAAGCAGCTGTACAAGCGGGTGTGAGCGACGAACGGATCGTTGAACGGAGTTGTTGCGGGTGCGCGACGACCGTTCGTGACAACTCGGTAAATTTAACATCATTATATACTACTCAAAGTACCCAACATATGTCACCATATGATTGTTTCTCTTTTCAGTCCATAGAGAAACAGATTATTTCCCGTTACTACATTCCTTTTTCACACTAGATTGCAGAATTTATGTTTAAAACATAACCTTCTTCCAAATCTATGTTGCCCACTCTAAATTCCATGCCTTTGTTACCCAACCCTAGTCTACTAGACAAATAGCCAAGGCTTCACATGGAGAACAATCAAAAGACGATGCCTACGCTAGTTTCGGAATCCACAATGAAGACTCTTATAACACAAATTAACCATACGATAACAATTGGGCACTCAACTGCTTCCAGTATCTCCCGATTCATTTGATGTCTTTATTTTACATTTACAATTTTTTGTCTAACATGGAAGGACTGGGCATCACTTGACTCACAACAGCAGGTTCCAGCTGAGTTAAGAAATTCATCTCCATTCACACATCTACAGACTTATACATTGAAATAATTTATTCATGCTGGTGTTCTCCAACTCAGATTTACAATAATACTTGGCATTGTAAGCACTGGAGCCTTTCTGCTGTAACTTGTACTTTCAAGTACGTTTCCTCCCAAAATTAGACCCATTCTTGGGTTATATCAAAAAAAATCATTATACAGCCTGCAAACTGCTAAGAAAAGTGCTACATTCTTGTCGAACTGTATGGGTTTATATGCAGTACCTAGAAATCTAACAAGATGTGGATGGGATCAGCAATTAGCATTTCATATTATGACTCTAAATGACAATGAAAAAAAAAACCAAAAGAAAGCAACTCCATCCAAAATAGCATCTTGCTTTGACCTCTCACAAGTTGTTAGAGCAACATTCACTACTCTGTCACAGCTTCATCCCCACACAATTATCGTTTGGCTCTTAAGCATCTATACGATATGATTGACATTCCAATACACCTATTATAATCCCACTCAAAAGACAAGAGTATATCAGTTTCATCATTCATGAGTACGAACATATACAAAAGAATCAAACTGCAGAGGAGAGAGAGAGAGAGAGAGAGAGAGTATCACCTGTTATAGCGTTCGAACACGAGAACAACGAGAGGGCTCGGGTGGAAGGCGAAGCTTTCCCACTCCAAGCAATTGATCTCTTTCACCCATCCCTCATCCATCTCCCCCTCCCAATCGATCTCTACCCCGTCTTCCACCACGTTCTTGATCGGGTGCTTATCGAAGTACTCCGACGCTCTGATTCCCCACCCGACATCCGCATCCAACGGCCAATCCGGATCGTCCTCCTCCACCACCACCTCCTCCTCCGCCTTCCCCTCTCCCTCCGAGCCCTCCTCGGCCCTCCTCTCCTTGAGCACCCCTTCCTTCCCCTCCAGCACCCCCGCGCTCTGCTCCCGTATCGAAGCGAACGTTCGCTCGAGCCGATCCCTCACGAAGTCCTCCACCGCCGCCGCCTCGCTCCTGCGACCGCGCCTCGGCTTGCCTGGTATCGTCGTGGGGAAGGCATCGCCGGCACCGGGGCCGCCCTCGACGGCCTCAGTTCCTTGCGGCGGTGGGTCGGGCTTCGGCGGCCGACGGCCTTTGACCTTAGGTTTAGGGTTTCGGTCGGCGGCAGCGGCCGATGCCGAGACGTGGGAGGAGGGGAGACGCCGAGGGGTTCGTGAAGAGAAGGTGAGAGATCGGGAATAAAGGTTCCGGTTTGGAGAGAGAAGGAAGAAGTGCGGGGACGAGGAGGAATGTTCCGAGCGGAGACTGTACAAGGTTTCGGGAGCGAGTGTCGGAAGCAGTGACATTTCTTCCCCTCCTGAGGCGGCGGGGACGAGCAGGATAAGACGCGGTAATATATAAACGTTTTGTTCTAAAATATTTCTTATTAAAAGAAAAAATTAAACTCTAACAGCCGTTGATTAATTTCGGACTAATTTCATATTATCTTTGCAGTTAATTATCTTTAACATCATGATCTTACAGTTTTAAAAATATTTAAATTCTTTTTTCTTAATTTTGATGATGAAAATACTGCATCCGAAAATTAATATTAAATTAAAATTAAAAAGTAATTGTATAATATTATTTTAATTAATATTAGTTTCTTCTAATGTAATTTCTATGAAAATACGTCAAGAAATCAATATTATTTTTCTTTTGAACAACGGAAATAATATTACAAAATTATATTTTTAATCGTATGTTAATATTATTTTAATATATAATAATAAATATACTATTTTTACTGATAGAATCGACGACGAAAAGAAACAAGATTTAATGTTTTATGTTCAAAACATTCGTAAGAATAAAGATCTCGATATAATTTTTAAAAATATAAAAATTAAGATATTAAAAATAATAAATTAAAATAATTGATAATTAATCTGTTAATAATTTTGGACGATTAAAAAGGTACAAATTATACAATTTTTTTATGTATATTTCCAAAAAAATTGAGTTTCTTTGAACATCAAATCAAAATACGTGGGATCAAAGAAGCCACGAAGATTTAGCTATAAGCCACAGGTTTTTTCTAACCCAAGCTCCAAGTGTTCTAATGAGAAAAGAAACAGAGATGGATGTCCAACTTAAGTAAAAAGCGAATATAATCCAACGCCATAAGAACATTAAATAAAACTGTGCAACAAGGAATCATCAAAAGCCTGCACATATCACCAATGGCAACATGCAACGAAAGTTTGTGTACTTTTTGGGGTTCAAAGGATCAATATTTTCATATTTAGCAATAAGAATGATGACCCATAAGAAATAATCGTTTTTGCCAACAATTGACAGCTAAGACAGTTCTACTTCAGCAAATCATGAGTGTCAAAAATATCTCTATGAAGATGAGAATCGGGACAGCATCAATGATCGAATTAATGTGAAATATTTTTCATGTTCCACAAGCTTGGAAGTCCCTCTTGAAAAGAGTACAGATCTCAAAATATAAGTCAAAATAACATTGTTGAAGAAAGAACCAACCTTGAACGATGAAGTGTATGTGCTCACCAATATTCCTTGTTATTGATAAATATTGTGGTATCAAAGTCTCCCCAACTATGACCATTCTGACTCCCAAATTGCATAGTGACTGGAACAAAGATGTCATGATACTCGACGAAAGTGGATTTCCTACCATGTAAAAGCTGGCAAAACATAAGATGGATAGGCATCATATTTGCGGGCCAGAGATTGGACCGCATCGAATCCAGCAGTTTCTCCAAAGGTACCAATTCCAAGTTCCGTGGCATGGATGCCACATGTGATAAATGCTGATGCAATCCCAGTTTTATTTGCGCCCTTTATGTCATGATGAAGGGAATCACCCACCGTGATACAATCGCATGCATCTACACCAACCATTGCCATGGCTGCTGAATATATCACCTGAAGCAGGAATCACATCACGTTAAATCTAACATGTTTACAGTAAACACTAGGTAGAAATCTAGCATGTGTATTTTGAAGTGCAGTAAAATATCATGCAATTGACTGCATTCATATTGATGTGATTAGTACCTCAAAAACAACAGAACCAATTAACTTCTTTAGCCAGCAGAATTAACTTCATATGCCACATATGCATCATTCTATGAAAAATCCGCCCCATAGAAAAAAGAAAACATTAACTTGTATACGTCATCTGGCTAAATGATGAAGTAGAAGCCTTAAATTATTCATTTAGCGCCTTAGCTTGTGTGGTTCCACTTTAAACCTATCTATTGTCTTTGCTTACTCATCATCTGCATATATGTCCTCTACATCACTATAGAGAATGGTAAAGAAGCAAGTTACATAATTGAGGCAAGGGTAAGTACACATAATAACTAGCAAAATGTCACCTTTTCTGGCTTTCCCATCCATTTTACTTCACCACCAAGCTTTTCATATTTATCTGCCAGTGTTCCTACAAGAGAGGAAGAGATAATATTACTCGTAAAAAGCTATCTGAGCTCAGAGTGAATTGATACAAAAATTGGTAAAGTGAATTAGTTAATAAACTAATCTAAGATTAAAGATATCAATAAAATCTACACGCAATAAGAGTATAGGGCCAACTTCACCAGGCATAACACGCAATGCTCTAGCTTCAACAGTAACATAATCTGGATTTGCTACTACCATGGGAATTTTTCTTTTGGCACACATCTCCAGGATTTGCCCAAGATCATCAAGACTCATGGGTAGTGATTCGCCGGAAGGAACACCAAGTGCTTCTGTGCCATGAGCAAGTACAAAATCTGCATCATCCACATTGCTCACAACTTGCAAGCCCAAGCCCTGTAAGGTCAAATCACAAGCATCTACTAAATGTGCCTTCAGTTTATCAGCAAAAAGAATGCAAGCTATATTCTGTCATTGTTAACTAATGTGGACTCTCTTAAAGGTGATGGTTGTTTAATCAGGTCATTCGATTTCTTTTCTCACTATTATGTTGCTTGATTGCTTTTATTTTTCGATCACAGTCTTAGAGTCACAGTTTAAAAAAGGAATCGGCATGTTTTGTCCAGGTTCTAGAAATTTTATGGCATTTCCCAATTAAGCAAATTGAGATAATGTGTGAGCTCTTCGGACTGGCACATCATGGTTACACCACAACTGGCACTATAAAAAATTAGTGTATACCTCTAACCCTACATCTGAGTTAACTCTTTTCTGTCAATTGAACAGAAATTGTGATGAAGCAACCAGTATAAGGCACCAACCAACCAAGATTAATGTACAGACCCCTAACCTTAGTTCTGAGTTAACTCTTTTCTGTCGATGTAAAAACAATTGCGATGAAGCAACCAATATAAAGCAACAACCAACCAATATGAATGTGAATAATTAAAGGAAGAAATTTCAAAGTTCCGAATCTTGTTTTTAGTCACCTTTTCTTCTTCATGGGCTTCAAGGGAGGTAAATTACAAGATCATCAGTCTTCAGAGGATATCTTTGAACCTTCAATACAACTAAATGTAGATGCATAACAGCCAAGAGTAATCCATACGCAGCTAATATCCAGATTGCCACATGCGAAAGTTTAATGATCACTAAGAACATAAAAGTTCTAGAATCAAATACCAGCACAACTTTAGTTGAGATGATAATTTAGTGTTCAACTTATGCACTTAAAATGATGCGAGTTTGACATGCAAAAGTTTAATGATCATGAAGAACATAAAAGTCATAGAATCTAGTACCCACACAACCTTAGTTGGGACTTGGGATGATAATTCAGTTGTTCATCTTAAAGAAGAAGATTAGCATACCTCAAGAGAAATTGCACCTCGATCACTCCACGTCATGTGAATGCAAGATTTTCCGAGTTTTGCAAACCATGGATCATCCCTCCTGATAACAAAAGGGAAATGACACTAACAGTGATAATAATATCCTCTCATTTGCTAAATCATTTTTATAATTTTTTAATCATTTAAAAAGGGTCTTATCGCTAAAGTTACAAAAACTATAATCTCTTCTCAGATGTTTAAAATTCTGGTCTGTTCATCCATGTAAATGTTGAGAAATAATGTAGCAGCTAGTTTAGATGCGCAAGCATGTTTGCAATTTCAAAAAATCCATGAAAATTAGCAATTAGTAATAAATCTAGACTATCTGATATTCATAGTAGATGCAATAAACTAACCCTTCATCCACAATAAGATTCTTATTCAGATAATACCTTTAACTGGAGGTTGTTGATCCTCATTCTGTGATATCTAATTTATATAAACAACTTTTCTTCCAGTCTCTCTTTCCCTATCATTTTGTTTTATTATTGTTCCCCTTCCACAATTTAATAAAATTTTATCTCTATCATTCTAGTCATCTATGGTAAAATCTTTACTCTTTTTCATTTCATGTTTTCCCTTTTTCACGTGACTAGATCCTCACAACTGTGTATTTCTTGTACCAAGCAATATATATCTGCTTTGGTTTTACTCTTGAACAACCGATAAAACATAGTTAGAAATCAAAGTCAACTAATAAATTCTTCGATCCAGCAAATGCTCCTATCTCATGTACAATCAATTTTTTATGTAGTTATCCACAATTCCACATTCCATCCTGACATGTGGCCATACACCTACTCCAAGGGCTTAAGGGTGCATTTGGAAACACATTTAAAATGTGCATTGAGGGCCCAATGCATATTTCAAATGTGAATTGGTGTTTGGTAAACATTTTTCAAATCGCATTTCGATTGGATGCTACATTGTAAATGCCCAAATGCGGATGCTACCCTAAGGTAGCATCTGCATTGGAGAATTTGTGGAATGCTAATATTTTTTTTTGATTTCCTAAAACACCCTACTATATTATCTAAAACCACAAGATTGTCATTATATAATAGAAACTCAAACCATAATTTTCTCATCTCTTCTCTTTGACGTTGCCCCTTCTCTCACAAGTCCACCTCTGTCAGGTCGCCTGCTCCATCTCACGCCTGTTACGCCGAAGGACGCCTAAGGTATCATTCTATTGCATCCTCCATCTTTCATTTCCTCTCCAAAATGTCTGGATCCTCTACTGTCCATCTTGTTTCACAAAAGAGACAGATGACATGGTTCTTTTTTTCTGTTCTATCATTCCATTGATTCCTTCTCACTGGTTTGCAGTTGCTAAACTGCAGATTATTACAGATCAAGTCAAGGAAGGGTTGGATGACTAAAAACACTAGTATTTAACTAATTTTTAATGAACAAAAGACTACAATCTGTGGACAACATGGGATTCGTGGCTGGTTATCATCAGATACGAAGCATAAATTCTATTGTAATGTTACAACCTGAGTGTTACAGTAGTGTACCATGATTTAAACATATTGATTTATTCTTGCATCTTCTAAGAGATAGATGATTTGACTTTATTGGTTAAAATTTTTACACTATAAGTTAATAGCTAGGATCGTGATCCAACAAACACCTTGGGAGAGTGCTCATGATAACAGATGATTGAATTGTGCTCCATAAATGATTTCTTGTCCATAAACTTTAAGCTCTGCATCAATTTCATATTCACTAATAATCACTAAATATTAACATTCACATGGATGGTGTTGAGAGGGACTTTCTCTAGATATTGTGCTTATATAATAGTAACTTTAAGTTCTGCAAAGCATATTCTCCTTTGGTTCCAAAAGCTAACAAGTTCTCCAAGTATAATTTTGAGGTATCTGTCACATAATACAAACATGGTCATATCTTGTTATCCATTTTAAATTTCTTGTACCTTTCTTACATTGACTACTTATTTATTGTTGTTGTAAATAGGGGTGAAAAATATCCCTCTTTGATACTGATTTTGTCACAACAGACAAGAGAGAGAAGAGAGGAGAATAAGAGAAGAACAACGATTGTAATTGAGGGAGGGGAGGAATGGGTAACGTACCTGTAAAACATTGGATTTAAAATCCATTATGTTCATGGGTTTTATTTTGGTTTATTACTGCAATGAGAATTTTTTTTTTATTTAATAGTACATATATTTCTGTATTATTTGTACATAAAATTATTTGGTTATTTCTTTGTTTCTTTTTCAAAATTTCAGTAAAAATTACTTCATTGTTCAATCTTTATCCTCAATCCAATCCAACCAATCCCAAATCCAATCCTACAAACATGGAAATACCTGCATAATTTATTTAGGTTCCCTTAAGAAACACAAAGGATGTATAAGTTAGCAAAGCACGAATACCAAAAAAAACACATGATGATCTATAACACACCCAGTTCCTAAATTAAAAGGTTGAGAATTACTGATACAGAAATGAAAAGCCAAATCTATTGACTATCACAAGATGATATGGGGAAGATCGATGAAAGAGAATGTCAGCTAATAATAACAATCACACTCTGATCTTATAAGCTTATACTCTGTTTCATAATTCGTATTTAGTATTCAGATGCATAAAAGAGAGAAATTAAAGATCTTAATCAATTGGAGAATATATGGATTTGTAAAAGTTCCATCACAATAATATACATTAGTTTTGTCAACTAATGTCCAAAGGCAGAAAAAAGAAACCCTTCAGCAAAAATGTAGAAAAACTATCAGATCTGCAAAGCTGGCACTGTAACCAAGAGGTCCAAAACATCTCGTTATTATTTAAATTGCTGCAGAAGTGGGAAAACAGTAATGTATCAACTTGCAACCATCAAGAATAACAGGAATCTGACCTTAGAAGATATTGATGAGTCAACTCTCCACTAGTGATGGCACCAGAAAAAAGAGAAGAATTAAAACCAAGGCTTTTTAACTTCTCTATCGTTGTACATGATCTCCGTGAAGAATTGCTTATGATCACAAGTTTTGCACCATGTTCAGCTAGCTTCTCTACTAAAATGGTACCATGTGGTCAGTAACAAAACATGAAACCACCATTTATTTAGAGCAAGCTAATACTAAAGCAAGAAAAATACAGCATACAAGTATAAATGGCTCCAGGATAAGGCTTTTTCCCATCATGAAGAACTCCAAATTGATCCAAGAACCATCCCTGTCACAAAGCAAGAAACAAGCATTAAGCTCTAGGCACTTTACTGCTAGGTTATTACTATCAGCTATCTAATATTTAATCTTTGATTTTTTTTGCATTCTTATCAGTTTTAATATGAATGCTCTTGATTTAACTAAATAACTGCATTATGCAAAACTTTAAGGACAGGAAAGATCCATGTTACCAACCTTAAATAATTGGGACATTATGGCTTATTGTAATTGCTGTTGATGTTGATGTTGTTGTTGTTGTTCTTGTTGTTGCTGTATTTTGTTATTATGTTGATTGTTATGGGATTTCTTAAATGATAAATACATGAGGTCATACCAACTATACACTGCAAAACAGAGGTCTGTCAGCCCAGCTATACTGGGGTAACGTTGACCTATATAAGGTCATATCATACCAGTGTCAGCTTATCTTGACTCAGAACAACCGGGCCCCCTTAAAAGCTTAAATTAATTATCCCGAACACTCCAATTTTTTTCTTGTGAACTTTCATTATTCATTTCTGCTTTCTTAAGTTGATGAACTGAATTTCTACATAACTCCAAACTTTTAGTTAGATTAGGCTTTCTGATATTAAATGATAAAGTATGTCATGTTTTGGGGTTTCAATATCCTGCTCTATAAACAAAATTGATGCCTTCAAATGCCAAGACTATTGTTATATCATCTGGATTCTAGATTGCTATCCTAGGTCCTTTGGTTGACATTCGTCAACACAAACATTTTAACAGAATGGAATATTGTAATGCTTTTGCTAAACTCTGTAACTTCCAGGTGACATGCAGTGATCAATATGACGTCCCTAAAGCCCATGAAACAGCACCACAGGAACCAATATCAGAAGCTAAATGGGACCAATATCAAAAGCTAAATTCTGCAACCTTCGATTTCTACTTAATGGAACCTGCAGATATCTGCACCTACACAAATTCAACTTACAAAATAGTTAAAACAGATAATTTCTCTTCCAGAGCTCATAATAGGATATGGATGCTAGTGTTATTAACTCTGATCTGCATCATGATCAGAGATTCACTACAACTTTCATCGTATGTGATTTTTACTGAATTTGCATATATAAGGCAGTTATAAGCATCCCAAAATAATGCAATGGAATTTAAATTCAGTGTGATAAACAAAAGTAGATGAATCTTTGTCCAGATAACAATGGGGTAACAACATACAGTGAGTGGGACAGGTGTGACAAGTGCGCCCTAAAGTTCACTAGATCTCTTTTTGCATATGGAGTTCCAAAATGAATCTATTAATTGTCTAAATATACCCTCTATAATTTATAAGCTTACATATTGGTTGCCTTATGTGTTTGTCTCCTTTTTTTTTTCGTAAAATTGATAGATTCTAAAGTAAAACCCAATTAAATTAGATCTAGGATGCCACCAAGCATTATAAACTGTTATTGCCCCTTGTGTTAACTAGCAAAATCTTACTGCCCGAATAACGAATAGAGAAACAAGTCAGCCTGCATTTGGTCGTTTTTCACTTGTCTCTAATTAACAGTAAGCTTATGATTCCCAAAAAAGAAGCAGCCGGGGAAAATCATACTACTCCAAGGAAGATAAGGGGGGAAGATCATACCTTGAACCGACCAGACTCAGCTAGGGTTCGGATCCCATCCAAAGACTGAGGAACCTCCACGCTGCTGGCCATCCTGCTACTGCCTTCACCGCCGCCGGGAGCGATCGAGCACCTCGCGGCCATCCGCCTCACCTCAACCCGGCGCCTGAGATGGACGCCAAAGAATGGGACTCCTGGGATTCTTAAATCGGCACGAGCGTACAACAACGGGTCGCAAGGGAGAGAGTTTGATACCGTCGGGTTCGAACGGATCGCTCGGCGAGAGGAGGAATCGAAGGGAAGTGGGAGGGCAGCGACGACGGCACCGATCTCATGTCCCCTCCACACCCACCTCCCACACCCGTCATTGCTTTTCATTGCTAGAAGCACAAGACACACTTCAAGATTCGCGCTACCAGATGTACTTTAAAAATTGTGCTACAAAGTGGGGGAAAAAAATTGAATTTTTAAAATATTTTATGTAATATTCTTGAGAATTGCAGAATTTGTGTATTTTTAATAGTTTGGATAATTAAGAAAATTTTATATCACCCAAAAATTTAATAATATGACATATTCCAAATTATATTGTTCTTAAAAATTAAAGGTGAAAGAAATTATGATCAATATATGAAAATTTTGAAAACATTTCATGGGAATTAAAATCCTTGATAATTACAAACTTTATGTATTTGATAGTGTTTGGGTTAAGCTAAAATAAAGACTATTATAATGATTTTAGTTCCGATTTGAATTGTTAAATTTTTATAATTTTTAAATATAAATAATTTTTTAAATATATTAAAAATATATAATTTAAGTATTTTTTTAAATCGTTATCAAGTCTGAATCGAAATCATTGGTTCCAATTAATTAAATTTTGGATTCAAATCAACAAATTATCAATTGATTTAGTTTCGATTCCAACTCAATTTCGATTCGAACTCAATGACACTCCCGAAAACTAATGTATACTATATTATCAAAACCTATGTAATCTATTTTGTTCTTAAAGGTTGACACACAAACTGTGCTGCAAGGCGAAAGAAGAAATTATTTACAATGATATGAACATTTTAAAGCAATTTATGTGAATATTAGAAGATTCAAGTATTTATAAAAAATCATAAAAATGTATATCTCACTCCCAAAACCTAACAACATGTCCTATTACCAAAATTTTTGCATTCTAATTTGATCTTAAGAGTTCATTATTACGTGATTATGATGAAAATAATAAATACCCGCTCTTCTTGGAAAATGTACTCATAAACTCAAATGGGAATTGATTTTATGAAACATTTAATTCCATAAAAAGGGCAATTAATTGGCAACTGGTGGTGGTATAAAACTATACAAGTCGAGAAGTTGATGGGATCTCATTGGGTCATTCTATTGCATTGAATTGTATCATATACAAGATAGATTAGTTCCCTCTATGTATGATTCACATATGACCCAATAAGTTTATTGGATCCATAAAGAGAGAGTCTCTTCCTATTTAGAATCAGAGTCCAACTCTTTAAGGAGCTTTAGATACAGACAATAAAACAAAGGATCTTACCAATTGTTAGAGTTGATTTGTGGTTTTCTGATTTCCGAATATAATCTGATATATATATATATATAATGCATTTAATATTTCCGAATAGAGTTGATATATATATAATGCATTTAAAAATATTATTTGGAGTTGATTATTTTTAGTATTTTAAAAAAATATATATAATGCATTTAAAAAAATCGTAATATAATGCATTTAAAAATATATATTATTTTTAGTATTTTAAAAATATATATATAATGCATTTAAAAAAATCACTAATATAAAGTAACTCTCACATAGAGATCTAAGGCATAAATATTATTTGGAGTTGATTATTTTTAGTATTTTAGTTTCTATACTTTCAAAAATCGTAAAATATTTAACTCCATTGTTCCAACAAAATCTTTTTCTCTTGATTTTTAATATTATAAAATTAATTTTTAACTCTATTTAGAGATCTTAATATTTTACTTTCGTAAGTATAAGAATTTTAATATAACTTTCAAAATTGCAAGAGTCGAAATACTAAAAATAACTAATTATATGGGATGATATATAATTAATCTTATTATTTTACACAGTTGTAGGTTCACTATTTACATAGTGATTATTGCAGAAGCAGCAAACATGAATCTTAAGCAACTCTCAGAGATCTGAGGGCACAAATATTACAGCAAAATATTACTACCGAATAATAGGTTTAGGTGTTAATTTCCATTGAGATTTGATGTCGAATGTAGAATGCTTTTCTTTGCAGAAGTCAGAAGCTTCCGATCTATACATTTGCGAGTCTATTGCAGAAGTAGCAAACACGAATGTAAATTATATTTCGGACAGAGATCTCAGGCACAAATATGACAGCAAAATGGAGTCGGTGAGCTGAGGAACTTCATGGAGATGGCTCGTTGATGGACTTGCCTTGCTCCCTCAGCTTGGCGACGGCTTCTTTCATGGCCTCCTTCCGCTTCTTGCTCGCCAGCACCTTAGCCAGCACGCCGCTCACGTTGGGGTCGGCCTTCTCCTCCGGCGGCGGCGGCGGCGGAGAAGGACGCCGCTTCACCGCGTGAGCGCCTTGTGGGGCCACCGAATAAGCGACTCCGACGGCGACCAGGCCGTAGATGAGCTGCCTGGAATCACATTGGACGGTAGCTAATTAACACCCGCCTTACCCACATCAATCGAAGCAAGGAAAGAGGAGAAAGTGCTACCGTCTGCGGTGGAAGCGGACGGCTCCGTCGCCGCATTGTGGTTCTGCGAGATGCTGACGCCGAGGGACTCGCTGCGTCGCGGGGGACGATGGAGGAGAAGTCGGTCGGGGAAGCAGCGGGAGGGAATGGGCCATCGTACGATCGTGCGGTCGGTGGTGCAGTAGTAGTAGAGATCGGATCCTTTTCGTGTCGACAGGAATCCAGAGAAAAGGGAGAGTGGATAGCGTGGCGGTCCAAATGCATGGTTGGGACGCCCGCCATTGGCTGGCCTCCGGATAAGGTTTCTCTCACTGAGATCAGGACGCGGAAATTGTTTTTGTTTTTTGTTTTTGTTTTTTGTTTCACATTTCAATTCCCATTGCAAGAGCAGTAGAGGCAGTGTGCAGTCAATTAAACAATATGATATCTAACATATGAATTTTTTTTTTTTCTGATTTAGAGAATTGTTTCAATATTTTCTGATTTATTCAGCAAACGAACAATTTATTGTTTTCCTATTTTTCTATTTATTTTTTACTTTCACCTATAATATTTTGCTGACATTTGAGTCTTTAAATAGGCCCATAACCTATAATATTATCCCAAGATACTATTTTTAGGATCAAATCAAAAATAGTGTATCATATAAACGGACTAGTCAACATGAATTGAATTTTTCATAAAAGATTCGAATTAGATATATATTTATCTTTGTTTTTCTAATTTAGATAATTTTATATTTATTTAATATCTGAAAAGTTTGTCAATTGTTTTTATTTTCTCCATGTTTTTCTATTTCTATCAAAATATGATGGATAAATGTAATATTTTTTAATATTTGAGCTTCAAAATAGGTCTGCAACCACTAGTAAAAATTTGGTCAAGAAAATTTAATTGCTAGTATGCAAGACACTATTTTTAGGGTTAAATAAAAAATAATATATATTTTTATGAAAATTTTGAATTACATCCAAATGGACATTATTATAATTTTTCTAATTTAAAATTCTCTGATATTTTTGTGATTTATTCCATGTTTGGACAATCTATGATTTTTTTTATTTTCTCCATATTTTTCATTTTTTTAAATATGATGGATCGATATAATATTTTTTTAATATTTGAGCTTCTGAATAATTCAGTTGGACAACTAATAGTAAATATTTGGTATAGGAAATTCAACTCTTGGCATACAATACATTATTTTTGGGGTTAAATAAAAAAAATATTATACTATATACATGGACATCTATTATAGTTTTGAATTGCACCCAAATGGACATCTATTATAGTTTTTCTAATTTAATTTTTTTATATTTTTTCAGTTCATTCAACATTCTAAACAATTTATGATTTTTCTATTTCTTCATTTTTTTCTATTTTCCACCAAAACATGATAAATCTATGCAATGTTCTTTACATTTGAGCTTCTAAATAGGTTCACAACATGTGGTAAAAATTTCAGAAAACTTTAAGTGCCGGAATGTGATAAGCTATTTTTGAGGTCAAATAAAAAAAATAGCGTATCATATGTATGGACTGATCAAAATACCCTGATATTTTCATCTTATTTATTCACTATCCGAATAGTTTATCATTTTTTTTATTTTTATTTTTTTATATAGGTGATAAAGTTAAACCACTGGTGATAAAGTTAATTATATAGGTCTAAAAGTCACTGTTTTGGATGAAAAAATAATAACTTAATTATCCAGGGGTAAAAAGATAAAGTTGTTTCAAATTAGTAGCGGATAAGTGCACATTAGATTGGCCCGTGGAACAGTTTGTCGCACCGTGGGCCGAATTAGTGGGCCGTGTGATGGGGATCAGCTTGGACCGTGGGCCGTATTAGCGGGCTGGCTCGTCACCGACCTTTAGCTTGCCGCACCGCCCCAGAACCCTAATCCCGCGTATATATTCCTTCCCATTTATCCATTCAGTCAATCGATCGAAGAGGAAGAGGAAGAGGAGGAGGGCGTCGGCATCGAGGATATGTCGGATCTGTCGGCGTCGGGCATGTTCGTGCCGTCACAGACGGTGGGCACGGTGCTGTGCTGCATCTGCGGGGTGGCGATGCCACCCAACCCGGCTAACATGTGCGTGGGCTGCCTGCGCTCCAGGGTGGACATCACCGAGGGTCTCACCCGCCACGCCGCCGTGGTCCACTGCCCGGAGTGCCGCTCCTACCTACAGCCGCCGCGCACCTGGCTCCGCGGCCTGGAACCGGAGTCCAAGGAGCTGCTCGCCTTCTGCCTCCGCCGCCTCCGCCTCCCCCTTCGACGCGTCCGCCTCGTCCACGCCGAGTTCATCTGGACCGAGCCCCACTCCAAGCGCCTCCGCCTCCGCCTCCGCGTCCAGGCCGAGGCCCTCCATGGCGCCATCCTCGAGCAGTCCCACCTCGTCGAACTCACCGTCCACGACCGTCTCTGCGACGCCTGCTCCAGGTCTCAGGCCAACCCTGACCAATGGTCCGCCGCCGTCCAACTCCGCCAGCACGTCTCTCACCGCCGCACCTTCTTCTACCTCGAGCAGCTCATCCTCCGCCATAGCGCCGCCACCCGCGCCCTACGCATCGGGGAGACCGACCACGGCCTCGACTTCTTCTTTGGCTCCCGAAGCCACGCCCTCAAGTTCGTGGACTTCATTACCGGCGTGGCCCCCGTTCGATCCCGCTCCGACAAGCAACTCGTCTCCCACGACCCCAAGAGCAACCTCTACAACTACAAGCATACCTTCTCCGTCGAGATCTGTCCCGTGTGCCGCGAGGACCTCATCTGCCTCCCGCCCAAGCTTGCGAACGCCCTCGGCAATCTTGGCCCTCTAGTCCTCTGCACCAAGGTCACCAATTCCATTGCCCTTCTCGACCCGTTCACCCTTCGGAGCGCCTTCCTCGACGCTAACCAGTACTGGAGGGCTCCCTTCAAGGCACTGCTCACCGGCCGACAGCTCGTGGAATACATCGTTCTCGATGTCGAGGTGGAGTCCGCTGAGGTTTCCGTCGGTGGGTTCAGGTACATGCTGGCCCATGCACAGGTTGCGCGTGTGGCGGATTTTGGGAAGAACGATACGATGTTTACCATAAAAACCCACCTCGGTCATCTCTTGAATCCGGGGGATTATGCCCTCGGCTACGATCTGTATGCAGCGAACAGTAACGACTTTGAGATCGAGCGGCATAAAGGTCTTATTCTGCCCGAGGCTCTTCTGGTGAGGAAGAGCTACCAGGAGAAACGGACAAAGAATCGTGAAAAGGCAAGGTCTTGGAAGCTGAAGAGCCTGAACATGGATGTGGATACTACCTCCAAGGGCAGAGCCGATGAGGAGAAGAGGAATACTGAGTACGAGGAATTCTTGAGGGACTTGGAGGAGAATCCTGAAATGAGGTTCAATATATCTTTGTATCGTAACAAAGAATATCAGCCATCAGAGATGGCATCTACGGCTGATGGGGAGGATGTTCCTTCGATCCCATTGGAAGAGTTGCTTGCTGATCTTGATCTCAGTGAAGACGAGGACAGTGAAGAAGCCGGCAACATGAAAGAATGAACTGCATGGTAATACATGTTAGTTGGATCCTTCCTACTCTTTTCTGAAAGCATTTTGCCTTTTCTTTATTATTTTCCTCTAGAATAACCTGAATCTCTCTGCTTTAGCTTATACAAAAGAATGGTTGGTTCAAAGTTTAGAGTTTGTCACCATTTTGTATTAATACCTTACGTCTGTTCCATGTAAATGTTTGACTGTGGTACTTAATTGGCTCTTTTTTGTCCTCAAGAGTCAATAATTATATTATGTTTGTAGGAGCTAGTCCATTTGGTTGCACAAGTCTGTTGCAGTAATTTACTTTGATTTGATAAAACTGAAGTTCTGTTTTAGGCTTGCATTATGTTGCTTTACCTGTTTATTTGTAGTCTTCCCTTTTATGGGTCTGAATATTCTTTTTGAACCAAAACTTATAAATGTATCATCTTCCTTGTATAATGATCAAAGTTATAACACAAAGTTACTTGATGATTACCAGCATAGAGCTTTTGCATATTGCAATTACCAGGCTAAATTATGTTTGTGGAGTTCATGCTAAAAATGATGTTGAGGTATAAGGTTGAATCTTGATTTTAGTGATTCTTATGTCAAGCCAAGATGGGGCATGTTACTGAGATTCTTGAAACATAAAAAAAAATTTAAGCAAACATAAAAAACTTGTAGATCATTATTTGTTTTTAAGTGAGTCAGCTTGGATGATTGCTTCTGCAGGTGTCGTGATTGACACTTTATCCATCAGATAAATCCAGAAGAGTTGGTTTTGGTTGGGCATACTAAACCTGCATAGTTGAGAAGGCTATAACCGATGACCATAAAGTATTTGATTCAGTGAATCTTGAGAGAGTTTTTTGTTTAGCTAGTGGATTCCTGTATACACACTGGATCAAACAGCTGGTTATTCCCTGTCTATTGAATTATCCAAATACTATTAGCAGGAATACCAGTTCTTCTTATTTAGCTGTATTTCTAACATGCAAACAGACTAGCAAGAATTTGAATATTTCAATATTCTTTATGACTTAAAATACTATTATGGCATACTTCCTTTGGAAATGTTGGATTTCTGATGGTTTATAACTGCAGTTTGGATTAGATCTGCATTTGAATTTGGCCTGTGGTAGAGGCATAGAGCTCAATAATGATGATTTGCATCTGGTATTTATTTCTTTCCGGTGTTATATCTTCAGTACCCAAATCAACCAGACTTAATATCCTGTTGTTGCTCTGAGAATCACTGACCTGTGGATTTAGATTCATAGGTGTTGTTGACTGGCTATTGAAATTAGATATCCATTCTTGAAGACCTTGTTATTTTCACTACCCAAATCAACCATGCTGAACATCTTGTTTTTGCTTTGTGAGTCATTTACCTGTAGATTCAAACCCTCTCAAGATGTTGGCTGACTATTTGAATTGGATATTAATGTCTGAGGCCATTAATTCCATCCTGCTACTGAGAACTCTCACAAAAAAAATTAAAGATAATATTATATAAATTTTGGACATAGATACCACACCTAATAATTGGATGTAAGATGACATATGAAAGGACATTTGACTGTGCTCACATACACTTTAAGAAATTTCTCATTTGCAATTAGTGCCCTATTATTGGCTTTTAGTTCTTATTATTCTACTAAGATACTGTTTGTCATTCAATATGCATGCAAGCAACATTCACTCACTCCCAGTTAGTCGTATGATTTTTGATTGGCATAAATCTTTAGGATATAGGGTTGGTCGCTACTTCCTACAATGGCCTTAATTTGAAACAAGTGAGACAGCCTATAGTGTTGTACAATAATATAGAAGCCTCAGTTGTTCTTTTTAAGCATGAAGCAGTGATTAGATTGAACTGAATGTAATGGTGCTAGTTCTTTTTAATATTTACCTTAATACAATCGATTTCAGTATGGATTCACCATTTTTTTTGTACTAAACTATGATTAAACCATTTAAAGGTAAAGAACAAGATAAACATATATACTAAGTCATACATTTGAAAATGTGCATTCACAGCCTTTGATATTGCATTTGGTCCTCTCAGTCATCTCATTCATTTCATGTTTGCGTTCATGTCGCTTCATGTTCTTCCTCAGTTGTTTTGTCCCACAGACCTCACAGTCAACATGTTGGTGGCAAGTCCTGATATGAGCTTTAAGGCATTCTGCACTTGTGAATGTTCTCAAACAACCAGATTCTCAAATAACTTAGTTAGCTAACAGAGTTAATAAAAGGGAATTAGTTTTACATATGATGATATTACAATGAGAAAAAAATCAAGTATATCTGAAAGGGAATGTGACCTGATAAAATAATATCTTAAATTTGCTTGGGCTAAATAAATCCTAACAAATTACAGCATATGCATCAAAGGAAATTGGAGAATTACGCAGATTTTATCCGCTTAATATAAACATTATGTACATTCAAAACCAAACATATACCCTAACATGACAAACGAGATACCTGAAGTGAGTAAAAAGACTTGCTGATTGTTTTTGTACAATTTGCATGAAAATGTCGTAATATCGAGAACCGTAACTGTACATGTAACATATCTTTGTAAGAGAGAAAAGGGAGCGAAGAGAAAAAGAACGGGTCACGGGGGAGCCTGCTTCTCTAGGCCTACAAAACTGTAAGGATCAAGAACCTAAAGCAAAGTGATTTACCATGTGTATCTTCATGCTTCTTTAACTTTGAGGGATACTTGAATGTCTTCCCACATCCAGGTTCATGGCAAACATGTTGCTTTTGACCTTCATGAGAAGAATCATCTTCATGAATTTCTCTCATGTGCCTTTTCATGTGAGCCTTTATTCCAAATTTGCAATTGCACTTGCTACCAGGGCAAGTGAAAAGTCCTCGGTGCGTCGATGAGTGGTGAGTCAAATGGTCCTTTCTTCTATAACTAGCATGGCAATCATCCACCGGGCAGGAAAAAGGTCTCTGTGCCAAAATGAGAAGAATAACAAACAATGAAATCAGCCAAGGCCAAGACAATCAGCACCAAGACCACATATCCAAACAGAAGTGAGAATGGAAGAGCATTAACTAACAATAAAATTGCATAGCTATAATAAGAAATTCTAACATGTAGGCAACTTTTTCTCATTCTGATCTTTAGATAGCAAGTCACTTGTTATAGCAAAAAAAATAATTATTAGAACAAAGAATATATATAAAAAGAGATAACAATTGCATGTTAGTAAGAATATCTTCATGTGGTTGTGTAGTTAGTTAATTTCAGGAAGCAAAAATAAATGGCTTAAACAGAAAAAAAGATATCCCAAATTTGGGTGCCTTTCTAAAAGACAAGAAAACATGCTGGCAGGTCATCTTCACAAGGTCTCAACCATCACATGACTCTCAAAAATTATGGCCAATTCAGTAGCTTGCCGGCAATTTGGAGATACTCTTAGTAGCATCACAAGGCCATTTAAGCATCAAGAAAAAGTCAGTGGCGTAACTTCTAACAAGTTTTGATATCAAAAATACCAAACTCAACAGATAAAGTAAAACAATTAAACAGACCTCATTAAAATGCCTGATTGAGGCTTTCTTGATGGAGCTTCACAGGAGGTCCCCCATCCTGATACTAGTCCATTCAAGATTCTATGGAGCCTCTTTGCATTTTGGAGTTTGTCGCATGGGATCCAGTGCTTCACGCAAAATCAAACATGTTTCAATAGCCCAACTCTTATACCTGCAAAATCATTTTCCTTTAGAGTTTAGACAACTTCAAATCATCTAACAAATAATTGCAGTTTCTCTGTTTAGTTAACCTACTATGCTGTTCTTCCTCTTAACTGAAACATGAATTTACAAGAATTTATCAACATCTCATTCTCATCATTTTTAAGTATTGTACTGACAAAAGTATATTATCATCAATAACTAAATTTATATTTTTGAATAGGCCCTAAATTGACCAATTTGTCAAATGAAAAAAACTCATGGCAATCTGGTCAAAATTTGTTATTTTCTTAATATGATCAAAGTTCCTTCTACAAGAACAAATGCAACATTCAGAAGATGGTTAATATCTCAACTCATGCATCTGTTTGTTTCTACCACAAAAATTAAAAAAGTAAACCAAAAGCAGGTGGCTAAAAGTGAAATGGACATAAGCAGACTCTCTATGAATAATGTTTTGAATGTATCTCAACAACAAGGTGCATCCTAGTTAGATGGAACACATTATTCATCAAAGGTAGAAGATTAAGGCAGTCTGTTGGCCCAATCAGAATTAAACTTTGTTTAAATAACTTAAGCAAAGTCCTAGAATATGGAGGGACAAAAAAAATAAAAAAATTGAAGTCATAGCGAATTTGCAAAAAACTCAAAGAATCAAGCAAGAATCAAGCAAGAATAGCGAATTTTCAATTGACCAGCAAGGTATACCAAGCAAATCCAATGAGTCCAAAACTACAATTTTAAGGAGATAAGAGAGGTTAATGATGATCTAAAATGAAAATGAATCTCTTCACATCATTTCAATTCAAGGGATTGTGGCAGAAACCTCGATGCAGTGGCTCAGCATATGCTGCTTCATATGTGCTGGTTTGCGGAAGGATGCACCACACTCCTGGCATGCATGTTGCATTACACAGTCCACCTTGTTTATGCCTTGAACTTCATCAGATTGTGTCTCTTCCAATTCAAACTAAATAAATTTGAAAAAACAAAAAGGAACATATTATAGATGATACACTTAAGAAAAGCTAAAGATGGTAGGATTACTTACATTATTCCATTTAGTCAATTCAAAGAGGTTAAAAAATATAGGCAAAACAATTCCCATAGATTGAAAAGAAGTGGCACAATATACCCGGAAAAAGATAAAAATGGTGTTATTGCATAAACACAACATATAAAGCATCTGAAGCCTAATTGAAACTCATGTTTCTTTCATGATAAGCTAGTTTCATTAAAATATCAAAATGAATAAAAAGTATCTAGAATAAAATGATGCAAAACCATTGAAAAGGTGAATGGATGAACCTTATGACTGGCAACGATGTGCGACCTAATAAGATTTTTCTTTGACCTACAAATACCACAATATTGACACTAGTATCGTCTGACGTCCCTAAAAGCTGGTTTTTCCTTCACACCTGCTCCCTCGTTGGTGTTATTGGGCATCTTATTGACCGAATAACATGATCCAGTAGAGACCGTCTACAAAATCAGATGGTAAACTCAGAGTACCAGATAAAACTAATAGCCATTAATTGGTAGAACATAATTTCAAAAGCAGAATTATACAGAAAACATGAAACAGAACATCAATAGATCAAATAAAGAGAGCATAAAAAAGAACATATTGCAACAAATCCACTGAAGGCTAGAAATTAAAATTTCAGTCCCGAATTGGATCGATCTCGTCTTGATCAACGAGAAAAACAGATATGGACTACAGATTGGAGATGTGCCACATGTAAATATATTTCTTTAGAAAAGAAAGGGATATTAACAAGCCTAAGAATTGCCCAAAACTAACGAGGAACATTATCTGCAAATACATTCAAGAATGATAAGCATCAACGAAAAATCAATCATATCAATTAGTAAGCAAACAGGAACCTCAAGAAAACGGACCAAAAACTTGGATACCAACATGCAAATCAACCAAAGCTCAGGTCTTCCACTAAATAGGGGTAACTCCCCATGGAAACGAGAAATCCAAAAGAACCAAAGCAGGTTAGCAAGTACAGTCACCTTCTAGCCTACCTTCTTCCGATAAGCCAGAAGAAGAGAAGGAGAGGCAGATTCAGCGTAGAAGCCGCCGGCCAGCGTGGATATAGCAGCAAGCTGGCAGGCGAGGGAAGAGGCGGAAGCGCGCCACCAGTATGCGGCGTTCTCGCGGAGAAGACCCTATGAGCCCCACTGTTCGCATAAGTGTGTGGATTTACACTAAAGCGGATCCAGACTTCATCGGATCCGAAAAGAAACTTCCGGATCCTAGTTACACGGATCGGATCAGGATCCGTAAAGCCCGTTCCCCTTCTCCAAGTCCGAGAATTAGAATGTTCTGTGGGAATCATTAAGCTAAACCATCTCCAATCGTACACGGATCGGGTCAGGATCCATAACACCCGTCTCCTACTCCAAGTCCGAGAATTAGAATGGTCCGCAAGAATCATTAATTTAAACCACTTCCAATTGCCGAAGTAGCCGACTTGGCAGTCTATATATAATGGGAGGCCGTTGCTCTGTCCATCTCTCCGCTCTACCCATGGCGTCGAAGCACCACCTTCCGTCGACGGAGCCCGACCAAGGACCGGCCGCGAAAAGGAGCCGGCCGGAGCCGCCTTCCGGGCCTCTCCAACCCGGCGCCAACCCAGTTCGCGTCGAACTCAACCCGGCCGACTGCGACCTAGGTATTCATTCTTCCGCTTGGTCGTTCCCAGACCAGTTATGTCTTGCATCTACGGCTTGGGTTGTCCTAGTTCATATTTCTTCTTAATTCTACGTCTAAGGGTCATGATGTGGTTGATTCTCTTTAATTTATGTTGGAAGCTCTTTTAGCTGGTTTTGATCGGAAAGGCCTGTCAATTTGGTGAAGTTTTGGGATTTTATTTGGATCCATAGCTGTTCGTTAGGTGCCATGTAAAAATTGGTCCTTTCGTTGAGAGGAAGTAATTTTGGTCGGGATACTAATTTTAGTGACTTCATGATTAGTGTTGATGGTAGAGTTTTATGGTGTGTATTCAAATTCTAAAAGGAATTAGCTCACCTTAGAGATATTTCGTTTTTTAGTATGCTCAACCTTCAAGATGAAGCTTTTAGCTTTGACAATTTTAGTTTAATTTAGTTTTTTTTTTTTATCGTTTAACCATTTATGGCAACATCCTTGAATAATCCAAGGCAGAAATGTCATTGTTTCTGTTGCAGGCCATCTTGGTTGTGCTAAGATATCCCCAAACTGCTTCCACAGAGGAAGCAGGGAGGGCTTTGTTCTTGGATTCCTTTCTTAAAGCAATGGCCAGCTTAGAATTGACAGCAATGCTGTGTGGGCCTTCATGTTGAATGTCAATACTGGTATTCTCCAAAAGTTTGTGGTAATGGAATTGGTATTTGAACGTGGGGAGAACTTTTTCTGTGTGATGCTAGTGTGCATGAAAAGTGAGATGGATAACCTTGGATCAAGTTTTGTTTAGACCTCATAGCTTAAGAAATGGACATTACGTAAAGAACATTTAGGAAGAAATGTTGAGAAGAGCAAGTAATTTAGAAATTATTGATTTTGGAAACTTAATATGGAATGATGGGCAAATGGGTGTGGCATATACAGGTTGGCAAGGGAACACCTTTCATATGAGATCTGTCTTTCTTATATATTTATGGATTTCTCTCTCAATGCAGCCATAATTTTTCCAGTTATGCAAATTTTTTACTTTATGGATTTCCTTTTAATGATAGAGAGGTAGAGAGAGAGAAAAGAAAAAAGATAATAACAGGAAGATAATATAAAGAAAAGGATAACTATCAGACTCGCTCGAGCTCAAGGACCAAACTCCCAGGATGAAGGCCTCGTACCTCTCGTCTCACATGTGGACAATGGAATCATACCACCGGAAGCATAATTGTAGATTCGCACCACTCACACACAAGATGGGAAAAGAACAAGATTCATTGATCTATTACAATGAATAAGCCCTTTTTTATAGGCTCAAATACAAAGCTAAAAAAATAAAAGAATAAGAAAAATTATGATCACATCAAACAAATATACAATTTGTTTCTTCCTTTGAAGAAGATAATATTCTTGACTTGATTTGAGTGACAACCTTCCTTTCTTGATGATATTATTAATTGATAGACTTCTATCTTTGTAGAGATGAATATTTAAGATCTCCAATCAAGATTTGCAATCTTCAATTAATAGTGAATTTGATTTCTTCCACTTTTCCTGTATTTGTTTTCTTTTTCTTCGCCTTGATTATATGTTGCGATGTAGGATGAGAGCAACATAATGTTTTTTTTTTTATAATAGAGAAATATAAAAGAGAGGAATAGAAGATAGCAACTGAAAGATAATAAGAAAACAGATGGATACCAGTATGATGAACTTTAACCAATCTGTCTAGGAAAACTTTGATACCAATCTGATGTAGGACGAGCAAAATTTTCTTTTGATAACAGAGTAATGGAAAGAGAAGAAAGAAAGATAATAAACGAAAAATAATAAAAAAATAGATAACTACCAAACTTGCTCTAGCTCAAGGAATGAACTCCTAGGATGAAGGTCTCGCATCGCCGCACGTCAAACATGTGGATGATGGAATCATATCATCGGAAACATAACTGTGGCCTCGCACTACTCACACACAAGGTAGGAAAAGAACATGATTCATTGAATCATCTTTGGTTCATGCATTGCAATGCTATCGCCCCTTTTTATAGGCTCAAGGACAACAATAAAAAGGAAATTATAGAAATAAGAAAAATTACAATTGCTTCAATTCAAATATACGATTTGTTCCTTCCTTGAAGAAGATAATACTATTGACTTGATATGAAGGATAGCCTTCATTTGTTTGACAATACTATTAATTGATAGACTTCCATATTTATAGAGATGAATCTTTAAAATCTTTCATCAAGATTTACAATCTTCAATCAATAACGAATTTGATTTCTTGCACTTTTTGCATTTGTTTCCTTTTTCTCCTCCTTGAGTATGTGTTGTCATCTGACAACTTATGACATATGCAAAATATATTACTAATAAAATTCATTCAAATAACTTATAAACTAAATTACTCTTTCATCATATGCTTCCGCTACGTAGGAACTCGTCCCGAGTTCAAACAATTGAAATTTTGATTCGCTATGATAGTGGAACATCTAGCTAAATCAAAAGCTCTAATACCAATATGATGATAACCACTCCTTAGATCAATTTTGGAGAAGTACTTTAATCCCGCCATCATGTCCAACATCTCATCAAGCCTAGGTATGAGAAACCTATACTTAATTATGATTTTATTGATGACTCGACTGTCTACGCATTCTCCAACTACCTTCCTTTTTAGGTGTAAGCAATGTAGGAATTGCACAAAGACTTGACTTTCTCTAATAAAACCTTTCTGTAGGAGTTCATCCACTTATTTTTTTAGTTCAATATGTTCTAAGGGGTTCATCCTATAATGTGGCAAGTTTAGAAGAGTTGACCTTGGGACTAAGTCAATAGGATGTTGAATGTCTCTAGGAGGGGGCAATTTATCAAGCAATTCCTCATGGGTGAGATGTTTAAATTCTTTAAGAACCTTATCAACTTCCTTGGGTTGGTCCTAGGATTCTTCAGGTGATGATCTTTGTACTTCCCTAGTCATAAGGGCATAAATTATTGCCTCTTATTGGCTTTCATGTTTAAAAGATTTTTGTTTAACAAATGAAGGGGTTTATCCTCTTGTGGCATCTGTGAAATTTTATTAGCCTTAGTTGGCTTACTTTGGTTTAATATAATCTTCTTTCCCTCATGTTTAAGCACATAAATGTTGGTGAATCAAAAACAGGTCACATCAACGTCAAAGAGCCATGGTCGTCCTAAAAGGATATGTGCAACTTCCATTAGAAGGATGTCACACCAAACTTGTCTATGATAAGTTGCAAACTTAATAGGAACTAGACAACATTGGTTAATAAGGATAGTGACTTTATTTACCCATGCTACTTATAGGGTTGAGGGTGTGTTTCAGGTTTCAGTTTTATTCTTTCGAGGGCTCCTATGGATACAACATTTACACTACTACCTCCATCAATGATTACGTTACAACTCTTGTCACCCACTTTAATATAGGTATAAAAAATATTGGTTCGTCTCCTCTGCCTTGGGTGTGGTTAAGATACTTCTCATGACAGTAAGGGTTGCATCGTCATTTTCATTAGCTAATCGGTCTTCATCACTAGCAACTTCTTTAGGGATGTGAGCTAATTCATTTTCAAGTATTTCATTATTTTTAAGGTCATTTCCTATGTGAAGGGCTCTCGATGGGCATTGATGTGCAAAGTGTTCTTGTCTTGTGGCAATTTAAGCAACAAGCTGAGTTGTTTCTTTGTTTTAAAGTTTCAGTAACAATCTTTCCTTTGTTGTCTTGGGAACATCTAATGGTTGGATCACTAAATCGATTTTGAGTGGAGGCAGTGTTGGAAATTTTAGAAGACTCATCATTTTTACTGACCTTGTGTGTGGCAAACTCCCTGACTTGAAAACTGAACCTCCTAGGGACAAACCTTAAGATAATGTTCATACTCCAATATCATATTATATGCATATTCCAAAGATTTTATAATATGTGGGATTAACTCTTTCCTAATTTTAAGCTTTAGTCTAGTGCGAAATCGTGAGATCGTTAGACGAGTAGTCTTTCGAATGTCACATCTAACTATCAATTCAGCAAATTTATTACTATATTCAACTATAGACATTGTTTAGCTGTAAGGTTTGGAGTTGATCCATCAAATGTTCTTGGTAGGATATAGGCATATAATTTTCTTTTAGTTTTTCTTTCATTTCATCCTGATATTCTATTGGAGTTTGACCTCAACGTTGAATTTTTTTTCAATATTGGTCCAATGGAGTTTGGCTTGACCTATGAGTTTCATTTTTTTGCAAAGCGTACTCGGTGACCTTCTGACATGTCTCATACAAATTGAAATAGCCATCCATATCGGACAACCAATCAATAAAATCCTTTGGGTCCAACCTGCCATCAAAGTAGGGTGCTTCTACTTTGACCAATTTTCTGATGTCATCATTAACCTCCCTAAGATTATGTCTACCATGACCCAAGCAATTTTGGTAATTCTCGTACATGTCCAAGTTGTACACGTGTTATGAAGGTACTAGTGGTGGAGCATGAGGCATTTCATATGCTTTTTTGGGCTTGTACTTGAAATGTTGTGAGTGATTTCTAGGACTGTTGTTTTTTTCTAATGTGATTTTTCTCTTGATCCAACTTAGTATGATTTGAGTTATCATCATCTTGAGTTGGATCTAGGACCCTGGAAGTTTCAGCCTTCTCAACATATTGTCTATTACCAAAGTAAACCATAGTAGTATACAAAATGTCTAAGCAAACTTTGATGTCAAGCAATTCATATGCAAAAGATTCATGAATAGAGGTGTGAGGCCTTTATCCTAGGAATTTGCTCCTTGAGCCAGAGCAAGTCTGGTAGTTATCTTTTTTTTTCTCTCTTATTTTCTGTTATTATCTCTTTTCTTTTTTTTTCTCTCTCTACCTCTCTATCCTCAAAAGGAAATCTGTTGCTACTAGTCCTACATCAGATTTGGTATTAGAGCAGGTTCCCCACCATGTCTACTAGAAGTGATCAACCTTATAACGGTCTTTTGACTGATAAGAGAAAGAGACGAACTTTTGTGTAGTCTCAGCAAAAGGTTCAAGTCTTTTGAACATGAACTACTTGACATCAAAGTTTGCCCAGATACTTTGTCTATTACCATTGTTTCCTTTGGAAAGAGACAATATGCTGAGAAGGCTGAAACTTCAAAGCTCCTAGATCCAACTCAGGATGATAATAACTCAAATCATACTGAGGCAGATCAACAGTTGGACCAAGAGCAAAATCACATTCTAAAAAAACAACAGTCCTAGAAATCACTCACAACTTCCCCCTGATCAAGTCGGAGGACTTGGAGCGAGTCCAAAATTACCCCCTATATTCCTCTTCTATCCCATCCTCAACCATCTTGCAACAAAGACCCACAAATTGATCTCTCAACATCCGAAGTCAATCAAAAGGGTGTCAAAGAGCTCTTCCTTGATGATTTTGGTATGTGATTGAACTTCTGCTTTGTTTTTTATTGTTTAAATTAATTATTCTGCAAATCGGGTTTGTCTTGCCTCCTCTCTCTCTGTTTCACCCCTTTCTTTTTTTATTTATTACCCACCTAACCATCTTTCTCTTCATATTAAGCATCCCTCTAGGGTTGTCCTACATCACTTTATTTTCAATATTTGTCCTATTTCAGATTTTGATATCAATGGAAATGGCCTTCGAGGGCAAGCATTGACTGAAGAAGGATTTGCATACTGCTGGTCTGGTGCCCGAGCAAATGTTGGAATAATTGGAGGGAAGTACTGTTTTGGCTGCAAAATTATTTCTGATCAGGCAGTTGATATGGCTGACACGCCGCCAGATAAACAACATGTGTGCCGTGTTGGTATTTCATGGGTGGCTGATCCTGTTGGGAACCTAGGAGAAACAACAAACAGTTTTGGATTTGGTGGAACTGGCAAGTTCTCAAGTTCTGGGAAGTTCTCTGATTACGGTACCAAGTTTGGTGTTTCTGATACTATAATTTGTGCTGTGGACCTTGACAACAAGCCATTGGCTTCAATTGGGTTTTCGAAAAATGGGAAATGGTTGGGTGTTGCTAGGCATTTTGATGCAAGCTCAAGAGGTCTTGGTGTGGTAGAGCTGTCACATCAGGGTCTACCATGGGAATCTGCACTTTTCCCACATGTACTTTTGAAGAATGTTGTGGTTCAGTTGCAGTTTAGCATCGAAGATGGATTGGTTCCTGAAGAAGGTTACAAGCCTTGGGCATCTGCTCTTCAGGATGCCAATGCAGTAATTGGTCCCACATTCACAAGCCCTAGTCAATGTGAGGTTATAATGATGGTTGGTTTACCTGCCTCTGGGAAGACAACGTGGGCAGAGAAATGGATAAAGGAGCATCCTGAGAAGCGATATGTTCTGCTTGGAACAAATCTTGCTCTGGATCAAATGAAGGTTTGTGGTTTAGAAGGTTTCATGTTTTCACTTGTTATTATATGTTATGTTTTCCTAAGCTTATTCTTATTCTGGATTCATAAAAAGGACTTGTTGATAATTAGTTTCTATTTCAGGTTCCAGGACTTTTGCGTAAGCATAATTATGGAGAACGTTTTGAATGCCTTATGGATCGAGCAACTAAAATATTTAATACTTTATTAACTAGGGCCGCCAAGACACCACGTAATTACATTCTTGATCAGACAAATGTTTACAGGAGTGCCCGTAATCGCAAATTGAAAACATTTGTGAATTACCGCAAGGTAGGGTCTTGGTGAATTCTATTCTATTAGCTTCTGTGCACGAGCAAAATTGGCTTTGCAAGGGGTGTTGAAATACACTAATCTCAAATTCATGACACCTTTGGTTTATCAGATAGCAGTTGTTGTTTTCCCTACACCGGATGAGCTTAGATTTCGAGCAGAAAAGCGTTTTAAAGAAATGGGAAAAGATGTACCTGCCAAAGCAGTAAATGAGATGATTGGTAACTATCATTGTATCTGAAAAAGAAAAAATCTTTATTATATTGGTTTGATGTTTTTGTGAATTTCTTTTAACATATTTTCAGTCAACTATGTTTTACCGCTGACCAAGAACATGCATGGTTCAAATGAGTTATTTGATGAGGTACCTCTTCAAGGTTCTATGCATCAGTTCATTAGTGTTTCTCATGGGATAGCATAGATTGATGACATATTGCTTTTTACCCTTGAAGGTTTTTTTCCCAGAAATAGGGAGGGAGGAGGCACAAAGACACTTGGATGAAATGAAACACACACTACTGTCTCCTAATTTAAGCGCAAAAAGAGATTTGTCACCTTTTGCTCATGAACATTCCATTCAATCATTCCCTGTTCCTAATGTAACAACTGTGGAAGCTTCTCCAGTTTCCCACTTCCCACGTAATGTTTTGTTATCATGAACTAGAGATTATATTCTCATGATCTGATCTAAATGTCTCATTTTGTTCAGATTTAGATTCATTGGCCATTCACTTTCTTGGTAACACTTTACTGCAGGTGCTAGTGTAAACTTGTCAGCTTCCCACCCCTCTCTCTCGGTTCCCTGCTGTGATAGCTCAAGTAGTTTCCAAGTAAGTACTTGCCATACTCATTTTTAGGTGATGTGAATTTTCAAGTGCAGTTGATGGTTAGGCAACTCAGCTGATGAAAAGGGTAGAGGATGATCCTTGCCTTGCTGTAATATGATGTGTATTTATCAAAAGGCTTTTCATCTCAATCTTATCAGAACTAAATTTGGTGTTGGATGCTCCAGGATAATACAATGTATTCAAGTCGTGGCTCCTCTGGGGATCATCAGACAATGTTAGGATACACTGGTTTGCCTATGCAAAGTGATAGTGCATATAGGGACTACTCAAAGTATGGGGTTGCTTCATGTCATGGTACCGATCCTGTTCCTTATGGGAGCTATACTGGTTCCAATTTTTCCACTGGAAATACCTATGACAGGAGCTCAATACCTTATGGTGACATGAGCCTCTATCAGACATACAACACTGCAGATGCATTTAGAAGACCTAGTTTCGACGGTTTTAGCTCGTCTGCAAAGGTTATTAACTATGAAAATCCATTGACACCAACCTTGTCCAGAAGTCCAGTTGGACAACTTCTTGATCCAGGATTTCCACACATTCATCATCCAGCTGCCAGGGAACCACCATACGAGTGGCGAAGCCCTGCCCAAAGCACTCATGGTAGGAGTTGGAATCTTGAATTCTTTTAAACCCATTTAGATTTTTTTATTACTGATGCATATGTCTTGTTATCTTTACTTCTATGCTCAGAAGGATATTTAAGAATACAGATTTTTCAAAAAATGCAGGTTCAAATTATGGAGCTCCACTACCTAGACCTCCTTATAGAGACCCCCCAAACCAAATAAACCCTCGACCTGGTCAATGGTATCACTAGCGACACTATGGTTGATATTGTCATTTTTTTCTTTTTATTTTTGCTCTTTTTTATGGGGAGTTAAACAATTTTTGTAATATGTATTCTTAGTTTATGTGTGTTTTTTTAAAGTTGATCCTTAAATTTGTGCAGTCCTGCACTGTGATAAGATCAATATCAGATACAGAACTACTTTTTGGAACTATGCCTTGAATATTGTCTCATCATGATGAGTCAGGATTTATTTTTCTATCCGAAGTAGGAAAGACTATTTTAAGGCGGTATCTCTAGTTTAATTGTCCAAAATATGCAGCTGAGATTGTTTCGTGATTTTGGTGAGCCATAAATTTTCACTTTGAGTATTTTGATTTTGATTTGGAATGATACTTGTAATCAAAATGGTGTTCTTGTTCCAAGCAGTAGTTCAGGTGAATTTCTGGCCTCAAACATCTCTGGCCTCAAACATCTCTGGCCAGACTATGTCAGTTGATATATTCATTTCATTGAAGGTTCGTGGTGTGATCCAATGATCCATATAATTTGCCGCATTAGATATTTGACTTATTTAACGCTTATATTTCGTGTACAGAATGTATCTCGAATTGAGACCTAGCAACCTACCTCACACTGTGACGTGAACACTATGGGTTGACACGGGAAGAAGGCTTAACTGAGGGTTTTTACAGGTAGCTTTTTCTTAAGATAAATAGTTTGAAGTATTTATTTTTCTTACAGGTAGTAGCAACTTACTTTTTCTTACAGGTAGCTTTTTCTTAATTATACTGATAAATAGTTTGAAGTATTTTTATCTGAAGATCTTATCATCAGGAAATATTGGAATATGAATTGGCCAAATGTCGATTTATTATTTTATTTACCAAAATAACAGATATCTTATCTGATAATTTTTTTATATCTAAAATATTATTTTAAATATGATATATGAGATTAAGGTTTGTTATTGTTTTAATAATTTTTTTTAATCTAAAACATTAGTATTAACGTGATGTATTAGATCCATTTACTAAGGGTCGGAGGTTTGAGATATGCATTATAAACCAACAACCATATTTCATTCGAAATTTCAAGTGATAGTTACTAATAACTCTGAACAATTAATTGGACTATAATACTGATAATTCTTAGGGTTTGGAATGAGGCATCTTAAGAATAAGGTTTATTAAATACTGTAAATAATATGTTTATGCTTGGATTAATTCGAATAGGCTTTTCGAATTTAATGTCCAAATCCAACTCGACATTAGGTTAGATTTGTCAGACTCGGGTTAGCCTGACCGATTTCAACCCGATCCGGTCCGCACCGGTCCGGCCCGGCTAATTCGTACCTGGCATAAATTAGGATACTAGGGTTTATTCCCGTCTTCTATAAATTAGGATGTCGCGGTCCCTCTTCCGCCACTTGGATATGGATTTTGTGTGGCTGTGGAACTACAGAGGGAGGAGGCGAAAGATCCGCGTATGTGGGTTCGCGATCCACCACGCAGCTCCGCCGATCGTAATGTCAGTTCGATCTTTCTTTCATTTCCTGTGGTTTTTGTTCTTTTAATCGCTTTTCTTTCGTTTCCTGTGTTTTTGCGCCGATGCACGGTGCACCCCGGGCTTCTCTGAGAGTCGTATGACGATCGAGGCCCCAATGCCGGTGCGAGATTGAGTTTCCGTTCGGTGTTTCAGTTCGGTTGATGGTATCCCACGACTGATCTGTGTCAGTGACGGCCAAGTTTAAGATCAATTTTTTTGAAATTATTTGAATCAAATTGATGGTTTGTACTGTGTATCTTAATCTGCTTTAGAAAATTAGTGTTTGAAAAGCTGCTAAGCCGGACTTCTCAAGCCTCTTGAGAAAATTCGGTGGGTTTTTCCGTTTCTTTCCTTGGATTTCTTCTGGTTGAAATTATTACAGATGATTGAATTAGAATCCGGGTGACCTGTGATGACATATCCACATTTTGGAGGTGTAGATGGGTCCAAGTCCCTGTTTTGCAGGGAGAACCTACTTGGAGCTGCTACATTCAGATGACATATCTGGATTTGTCTGAGGCACTGCAGTAAAACCCAGCGTTGGATTCTTTCAGTTCGTCTGTGTCAATATACTAGTAAATTTCAGAACTTTTTGAATCGATCTAATGTCTTTTTGTTGGTCTACCATTGATCCTTTTTCATTTGCTGGTTCTCGTTTAAGTCTGTGATGAGGCCTTTTTAGGAAACCTTTTCAGCTATCCCCTTTTTTTCGTTTTAAATTTCGTTTTAAATAAGACCTTTACGGCCAATAGTTACTTTTAGCTGTCATTGCCAACTAATTTTAATTTTTATGAAAAGCAATGAATGAATCTATATTAATAAGCAGCCCTGTGGTGGATATGGACTTTAGGTCTTATTTACACTAGCTACTATGCTAGATCAATGAAACCTGAAGGCACCCAAATGACCTTCTCAGGGTTAGATAAAGCTCAGCACTGATGGTTCCTCTTTCTTAATAGGATGGAGGATTTATTTTTATCTTACGGGATCACTTGGAGCTTGTTTAGAAGCTGAAAAAATATATGTCTACGACAAAATAGATATATAATGTGAAGCCTTGACTATTAAAGAATGCATACTATTTGCTTCAGATTAAGGAATCCAACACATCTAATTTAAAACTGATTTTTCAGCATTTTATGACATATTTACCAAAGAAACTAATCCATCTTGACATACTTGCTTCAGATCACCAGTCAACAAATCAAATAACTTCTTTAGTGATTAACTTTATTTATTTTTTATATTATTATAATGAATATAGTCAAGTAGTTAATTGAACTATCAATAATGTTAAACTTTGTTCAAATAAAGTTTATTTACTTTAATGTTATCAGTTTTACTAATGAAATTATAAAAATAAAAATTTTAAAAATAATTTTAATGTTCTAATGGGTGATGGTGGATGGTGTTGGTAGTCGTGGGTGTTTGTTATGGATGAGAAGAGCGACGAAGAGAGGTGAGGGTCACTTTACATCTGTATCGACATCGACGCAATTATCGAGTGGCGAAAGAGTTGCTCGATAACTGCGTTAACATCGATGTAGTTGTTAAGCGATGAAAGTGTCACTTGGTATTTGCATTAGCGCCGATGGAATTGTTGAGCGATAAAAGGGTCGTTCGGTATTTGCGTCATTATCGATGTAGTTGTCGAGTGATTAAAAGGCCATCAATATAGATGCAAAGTAGCTCTCATCTCTTATCGTTGGGCTCCTCATCCGCAACAGTCACTCGCGACCCCTAAGCGGTGTCGTCGTCGTCTATCACCACCACCATCGATGTCATTCGTCACTATTAATTCGAATGTTAAAATTATTTATTTATATTTTATTTTTATATTTTTTATGGGTAAAATCGATGATGTTAGGATAAATGAATCGGTTTTACTTTTGTAATTATATAAAAAAATAACTAAATAATATGTTATTAATTTTTTTAAAAATATTTAATTAAGTATTTCCACCTATCTGCTCATAACAAAATCAACCTAATTTTTATCTTGCAACGATAAGCTTCTAAAAATATCTTCAAAGCCATGGCCAATAAAAGAATTACAATAGCTAGATATTAGTGTCGAATTCCGATCAGTCGTAGACCAAACATTACTGACCGGCAAAACCTGAAACCTTGTTTGATGTAAGAGTGGGTCTCATATTTGATTGAGACAATAACTTACAACTTAGAGTTGAAGTTACAATCATCATTCGCATCTGCATTGTTATAGAATCAAGTGGTCACCACGAGGGAGACCCTCCACTTACCCTTTTGCAAGAAAGCCAGAGATCACACCAATACCCAACAACTAACTCTATATCTATGTATATGTGGAATATAAACTTACCATCAATCAAGTATTATGTTAACAAGATAAAGATTTGTGTACCTTGATCAACTGAGCTGTTATATTATCGTCAAATGAAAAAAATAAAAATATCTTTTTTAATGGTTCAATTATTGTGAGAAATTTTTTTATTAGAAAAAAAGACTCATATTCACTTTTTTTTAAATTATTTCTCCGGATTCATTTTCAAACTCATTTTCGATGCTAATAGACATGCTTTCCAAAGAAATACAAATAAAATCAATATGATTGTATTGTTATTATTGTTATTATTATTATTATTATTATTATTATTATTATTATAACATAAAATTTTCCTCTTCAGAAAAAAATGTCGGATTGGGTGATGCCAAACAAAGTTAGCTAACTAATTAATCGACTCTCTTTTTTTTTAACAAAGAAATAATTTTATAATCATCAAAATATGTTAGATAATTGTTAGCTAGGCAGCTAATTGCTCTACTTTCCTTTTTAATAAAAATAATTTTAAAATTATTAAAATATGCCAGATAATTAAGAATATAGTTATTAATATTACAACTATATTTAAAAATATTATATTAATAATTGCAATTAATAGTTAGAGAAAGTGATTTGAGTGATATTGTAGTTGTGAAATGATTTGAGTGTTGGTAAATAATAAATAAAAACTATATTTTAAATATACATTGACATAAATATTATTTAGTAATTTGATAAAATTCGAAGATATTTTTAAAATTTAAAAATTATAATAGAAATGCTAACAATATCCCAAATTAGCATTAGCAAAATGGAACATTCCGAATATGATTTAAAAATATATATATCAAATACTCATTTACATTTGAAATATGTATTGAAAGTGAAATTTGCATTGGCGTCTCAAGACATATTTCAAATGTGCTTGCAAATACATACGAAAGACTTAACATATATCAATCATTTGGGATTGATTATATGGATTCTTTATTATTATTGAGTTATATACAAAATATAATTAATTAAATTAAGAGTACCAAAAATTTATTTATAATTTTAAATAAATTAAAGATTTATTTTTATTAGATGGGATGCTGTTTAGTGTTAGACATTAATGACCTAATGTAATCTTGCATCTTTTTTATCAATAAATAAAATAACTATATAAATAGCTATAATCTCTATTTAATTATAATTATAATAATTACTTCTCACAAATTAAAGTGAATTTGTTTGGGACAAACTTATACTCAGATAAAATACAAATAATAATTTATCTGGTAAGATTCCAAATATTATATATATGTAATTTAAATTTATTTTGTTATCATATATAATTCATAGCTTCAAATTTTAGAGGTTAGCCACGTAATTGAATTAGGAATCAAGCAAAAGAAATCCACCAACTGCTGCTCTCTCGCAGCAACAAACACGGCGTGTTGGTCCGCAACGGAGGTGGTGGAACAGAACACCCTCCCGAATCCGTACATTCTCTCTCTCTCTCTGCTCGCTTCTTCATCCTCCCTCTTCATTCACTGGCCATCGCCCAAAGTTCTCGTCTTGGAGGAATATCGTCGTGGTTTTCTGGACGATTTCCCTCCGACCACCGGTTTTCGGCTTGGTGTGCTCTCTGATTTCGCTGCTTCCGTCCGTCCTTTTCTTTTATTTGGTGCATTTTAAGGCGCGATCTCATCGAAAAGATCGATCTCTCCGGTGCTTTTCCTCCATTTCTGGTGTAGAGTGGTCAGATCAGAATGGGAGGATTGCGTGGATGCAGAAATAGGTAGCAAAACTGTTTCTTTTTCCAAGAAATCGTTCTATGTTCGAGTTTTTGTTCTTCTTGTTAACTAATCAGTTCCTGGCGAGTTTCATGCGTTCTTTGAGCTGTTTTGAGGGACGGAGTTGAGAGAAATTTTAGATTTGGGAAGCATTTCCGCACCATCAGGTCTGTTCTTGTGAGAAAAGATCGATTTTTTCATGGATCTTTAAAGTAACTGGACTCTGGAATCACTGACAGATCAGAAACTCAATATTTCTCATGGACACCGATTGTTGGATAGATTGGATATAGAAAATTCCTTCTGAAGAAGTGGCTTTGGTTCTGCTGCCGCCGCTTCTTTCTTGTTCATTATTCTCTCCTGATATTTCCAATCGTTTCAGAGAATTGGAGGTGTTCCCGTTGTAGAGTCTAAAGGCTGCGGAGCATCTTGGAGATAGCAACACAACAGTTGATCTATCAAGTGGTGAGTAAAAGTATGAGAAAGAATGGGAGCCTTCATCTAGGGAGAGCATTTAGTGACAGAAGATGGCTTATTCCATTCTTTGCAAGCTTGCTGGTCTCTTTCACTCTCTTCATGGCAAATGTTCTTGGGCTATTTGCCACTCACAATCCTGGGGATTCATTGTCCTTCGATGTCAGTTTAGATGTTTCTGAGGGTTATAACATAGAGCCAGAAAGGAAAGAGCCAATGGACCAGACAGTGGCATCGGAAAATGAAGCTCCACGGATAGCTTATCTGTTAACTGGCACAAAAGGTGACAGCCAAAGAATGAGGAGAACTCTGCAAGCAATATATCATCCACGAAATCAATATATTCTGCACTTGGACCTTGAGGCTCCTCCCAGGGAAAGGATAGACTTGGCCATGTATGTCAAGGGCGATCCTTTGTTTAGTGAGGTTGAGAATGTACGTGTAATTGCCAAAGCCAACTTGGTGACATACAAGGGCCCAACAATGATTGCGTGCACCCTTCATGCGATTGCCATCCTGATGAAGGAGAGGTTAAGATGGGACTGGTTTATAAATCTGAGTGCATCGGATTATCCTCTTATGACACAAGATGGTCAGTTGTTGTTTGATATTTAGTTGTTTATATTCTCATTTCTTCTATTGATTGAACTTGCATTTGTCAATTTCAACAAGTTATAGCTGCTGATAAATCTTTTATATCATGTTTTGTTGTACAACTTCCATGGCATTCTTTCTTTTACTATGTCAATGCCAAAGAGGAAATGGAGGAATTCAAACTTGTAATATATTACAGTTTTGTTTATCTTCGCTGACCATTTCCTTCATGATTTTTATCTTTTTAGAAATTGAATTTTTTGATTAAAACCAGCGGCTAGAGATGGCACTCAACTTTATCATGATTCTCCCTTTTCCACTCAACTTTTGTCAATAGAAGCCCCTAGTTGAAGTGAAAGTTCGAGATGGCACTCACCCCCCCAAATTTTCTACACAAATAATTTGGTGAAAAGTTTTTGTAAAAGTACTTTATTTTTTTAAAACAATAAATGGTTGATTCACTTTATTGTAGCTACTTATACTGGATTAGTTTAGATGATTCTGTTGATACACATTCTCTTTAGTCTTTAAGTTTAAGCATCTAACTAATATTGATGCTAAAAAATATTGGGGGGAAAATTCCATCTACAAGTATTGGCTAAAATAAGGCTTGAAATGATCATAGATCAAGGAGCCCTTGACCCAACGGAAATTACCCCGAAATGGTGGAACCAACATTCTTGACTATTATTAATTAGGAATCCATAGTTTCAGTTAAACTGAGAGCTAATTATGACCATTGAGCAAAGTGAAAACTCAAATCAAGGGAACCAAATCTTCAATAGAGCCATTTATCAAGGACTTTGCCCTTTGAATGCGAAGAGTTTCTTGCAGAATCAAAGAATTGTATCATGTATGGCCATAATTTTATTTACCCCAATAATGACTTATTTGATGCTTTGTCATGGTTTTTAACATGGACTCATCGTCTTAAAAAATTTTCTTCAAGAAATAATCTAATAGATCCGATTTCCTTGCGCATCTTTGAGATCTGCCACGTGAATTGGGTTGTGCTGACAAATTGGATCTGTTTTAGTATGCATTAGTCATATTGTTCATAAACACATGTATTATTTTCATTAATACATAGATTCCATCAACTAATAATAAGCATGGAGATTAACTTTCTTTTCAAGAAGAAAAACAGAAGAGTGCATAGCTTATGATTTGAGTATCCATACATGTAACTACTATAAAATCTGTTCCCATTTTAATAATGCCATCATATCTTTGTGTAGCTTACTTGTGTTAAGGTATATGTGCAGATATACTACATGTTCTATCGTCTTTGCCTAGAAACCTCAACTTCATTGAGCACTCACCTATTGCTGGTTGGAAACTGTAAGTTTAAGGCTATTTATTCTCACTTTAATTTCTTACTCAAAATATAAAATTTTCATGTAAACAATTGAATGCAGGACTCAGAGGGCAAGACCAATAATTGTTGATCCAGGTCTTTATTTGTCCAAAAAATTCAACGTTTTTGAAACCAAAGAACGCCGTGAACTGCCAACCTCTTTCAAATTGTACACTGGTAAGCTGTTTTACATCCATCAACTTGAATTTGTTCCTCTGTTTGACTATTCTTTGTATCCGCATCATGAAATTCTGATGTCCTTCTATGTGGGTAATGATGTCTAGGCAAGATTCTTATTCCTGATTTTGTCTGAGAGATTGAACATCTTTAAGGATCTAATGCACCCTTTATGTTTCTATTTTCAGTGCATGCTAAGTGCAGACTGTAGCTTTTGATCTTATAACTTGAGTTCAACATTGATACACAGATCATAGTCTCATAAAACCCATTAGCAAGGTTTTCTTTCACCTTGGTTTGATTATAACCTATTTAGTGTATGTGCTATCTACAATAAAGCACCTCTTTCATTACATATATTGCAACAATTATCACATGTTACATCATCGGTTACTGCTGGTATATGTAATAGACACCACCACTAACCTTGTACCAAACACTCGTACAAATTCTCAATTTTATGTTTTCCTTTACTCAGAAAGTGTTTATATTATATATAGATTACTGACTCATCTTGTGTGCAGGTTCAGCATGGGTGATGCTGACTCGGAACTTTCTCGAGTACTGCATATGGGGATGGGAAAACCTTCCTCGAGTTCTCCTGATGTATTATGTAAATTTTATCTCCTCACCTGAAGGTTACTTCCACACTGTCATCTGCAATTCTGATCAGTTCAAGAACAGTTCGATAAGCCACGACCTACATTATATTGCCTGGGACAAACCTCCAAAGCAACATCCACGATACCTTTCCACCAAAGACTTCAACAAAATGGTAAAAAGTGGTATGCCCTTTGCTCGGAAGTTTGGAAAAGGAGATTCAGTTTTGGACAAAATAGACCGTGAACTCTTGGGGCGATCCGATGGGCAATTCACCCCAGGTGGGTGGTGCAGTCAGAGATCAGATGGGGCAGAACAATGCTCATCAAGGGGTGACGAGTCCAAGTTTCTGCCAGGTCTGGGTGCTGAAAGGTTAGAGCAATTGATGAAAAAGCTTATGTCCCAGGATTTCCGAAACGGGAGTTGTTCCTCATTGCAGTATGATCAAACTAAGAGAGATTGGATTCATAGAAATGCAGCTTAACAAGAGCAAACCCACAATTCTTGGTTCTTTGCACTATATACTTCATGATATCTCTGAGATGTCACCTATGGCATAGTATGAGAGAGTCATACCTGCATCATTGTTCTGGAAGGACTATTATCAAGCATTTGGATCAACATAGCTTTGACTTTCTAATCTATGGATGTTGCAGAAGTCAATTGAGTGTCTCAATGAGTTGGAGAGAGAAATGCATACCGATATCACATATATTGAAATCAAAGCTTGGGGTCAAGCTAAAGAGAAGTGAAAGCTAATGCATGATGGCTCCTAGTTTGTACTTTTAGATGAACAAATTGTATCTGACATTGAAAGACTAGAATTTTTTTCCTTGATTTTTGATATTCTAAAAGATCTTATTTCTTTCTCAAGCATAGTTAAGACATGTTACCATATCAGAGTTAGTTGAATATCAAAGAAAATTCACAATTTAAGTTTTATGTATTGAGTTTGAAACGGTTCCTTAGGGAAAATATTAAGAATATAAATTTAAGATTGCAGATGAGTAATTAATATAACTCTTACTATAAAGTCAAAATCATTTTCATCAATCAGCTTGAATAATGAGTTTTTATGTCAAATTTTTTTAGTCATTACAAAAGACAAACCCAAACAAGTTAATGTTTTATAAAAAAATAAAATAAAAATTATTATCCTCTGTATTGTCGGAGAAGTTACAGAAATAATTTAATTTAAAAATATTATTTCATGTAATCTAATCATATTATATTCCTAATCCTTGGATAAAAAAATTAATATTTTAATATTTAAAATTTAATATATACTTGTCAAATTATAGTACAAAAAATCCGAATATAACAATTTGGACGTCACTTCTTGTGCCGGGATAATGTTACTGGAGGGACAACCGATACGAAGCGCGAAACGATATATAACCCCGAAACGTCATATAACGCGCCCTCTCTTATCCGCCTCTTTCGTTCTCTCTCTGGTTTCTTCTTTTGTGGCCTCGCATGGAGACGCTGAAGCCGATGCTGCCGTCGCCGTTTAGTCTGCCTCGCGGTTCCTCATCCTACAGAAGCAGCATCTGCAAGACCCTTCCACTCTCCTCCGTCCCCGCCGCAAGTTCCGCAACAGCGCCGGCGCGGCCTCTCGCCTCCTCCTTTTTTGTCGCAAGAAAGCTGTCGATGCCATCCCCAATTCCCCTCTCTGGTCAGTCCTTCTTCCTCTCTCTTGCTCTCCCTCCCGCGCTCTCTCGAACGATTCATCGCAATTTTACGCTTTTATTAATCCTGTTTCTTTGACACCTATCATAAGATTATCTCAAATCGAGAGTGATATGGTTGTCTTATGGCATACTAATCTGACCTTTTTGTTTAGTCTAGTCCGATTTGCAGCTTCTGGTGGTCAATCAAGCGTGAGCGTCAGTCCTGAAACAGCTGAATGGGCGATGCAAGGTGTGTTCTCACTTTTGGATCATTCGCACCATATTATTAAGCTTGATTTTTGGTAAAGTCAATCTTCTTTTTCGAGGTTTTTGATGATTATTCTGAGAAATTTTTAGTTAACAACAGCAACAAGCCGTAATATTCCAACTATTTGGGGTCTTTTGCTGCCATTTAGCTATGTACAAGGGAATATCCTTATTTAAATTAAACTTTTTAATTACCAATACATGAAAATAGGTAGAGATTTATATTGAAATTCCACTGTTTCTAGTGTGAAGGATCTCCCCAGAGGTTTTTATTAAGATAACTCTAAATGAACCTTGAAGCATTGAGATCAGACATGAACAAAATGTTAATGATTCAAACAAAAAATATAGCAGAATACAGGGCCTTTGTTTACAACCCTTGTATCTGTGCCATTAACATAATGTCAAACTTTACTAATAATGACTAATATTATTATTTGTACATATTTCTTGTGCTATTAACTTCTCTCATTTCTATTTGTTAGATTGCAACTTTGCTGATTGTCTGCTTGCAATTTTTTGTGTTACTGAGTCTGTCCGTTAGGACTTTCTCTTGTTTACTCTTTTAAAGGGAACCCAAAAGTCCAATAATACTAAATTGGTTCTGGCAACTGCAGATTTTTATGCCTTGCGAAAGGATGTTGAAACTACTGCTCAGCGTGTAGAAGAAATAAGAATATCTGCTGGTCTGGAACGTTTAGAAGCTGATCTTGCTTCACTAGAGAAGAAGGCTGCAGATAGTTCTTTATGGGATGATCGTTCGAAGGCACAGGAAATACTTCTTTCCTTGACTGATGTCAAAGATAAAATCAAATTTCTCAATGATTTCAAATCTCAGGTTTTGAATTTGTCAACTTTTTGCTTGTTTCAAGCATTATATGACATATAACATTAATAAATGTGTAGTTGATGTTTGAGAAACTCATAGTCATAAAACAGTAAGAAAAGTACCTCTTTCCAATTGCACAAACAGTATACACACTCCAATTTTATCTCAACCAATGATTGCAATTTCAAGTATTGCACCCATGTTGATTACTGGCTGAACCAGTATGAGTCCAGTACAATTTAACATACTGATGTATTGGTAGACAGTTGGTACTGGTACTTGAAGGGGGAGGAGAACAAAAAGAGAGGAGGAGATGATGCCACCGGTGGCTGCAGTATCAGTATTTTACTGGATTGGTTAGTTCAAAATTTATCAAATATCCACGCACTGGTTGGGATCACTTGGTAATAGATGGAATCTGTTGCACTTATCTGGAATTGACAGGGATCACTTAATAAGATATTATTAATTGGTTGATGATTAGCTGCAACTGGTGTGAGATCAGCTGTGATTAGCTTAGGATCTATTGAGAATGATTGAAGTTGATCATGATGACGATGGAATAATTTCTATTAGCCAAATATCCACGCACTGGTTGGGATCACTTGGTAATAGATGGAATCTGTTGCACTTATCTGGAATTGACAGGAATCACTTTCGGCACATTGGCATCTAACAGTTACTAATTGATGATATGGCAGTTGTGATTTGTAACTGTTTAAATAATCGAGTTGTTTTTTATTTAAATGTCACGAGCTGAAAAAGAAAAAAAAAAGGTGAAATTATGATATTAATGGTAACTGTTGATACTTGCCCTTTGTTCTAATTTTATCCATTTTGAATTAGGTTGAAGAAGCTGAAACAATAGTTAATCTGACTGAGGAGTTGGAAACAATTGATACTGGTCTTCTTCAAGAGGCTTCCAAGATAATTCGAGAACTAAGCAAGGCTCTTGATCGGTTTGAGTTGACACAACTTCTTTCTGGGCCTTACGACAAGGAAGGGGCTGTAATTACTATAACAGCTGGTGCTGGGGGTACTGATGCACAGGTATGCAACCAATGCATTTTTCTTCTCCAACAATTTTTGTTTTTGTTAACTGGACAGTTATTGCTTCTAAACTGGTTTCCTTCTGACTCTTGTAATTAATGCTTTTTAGTAATTAGTCATATTCTAAGTGACAAAAGTTAGGCATGGATAGTTGTTGTTCATTAACTCCTGGTGATGTCTTTTAGTTCTGGATGGGTTTAACTGTGTCTTTGTTCTTGGACAATATTTAAGAAAAACTGTTCATGTTGATGGTGTTATAGGACAAATGTTTGATTTGCTTCAAGGTGCAGACATCTGTGCATTTTTGGAATTGATATTTTTTCAAATGGAGTAGCAAAGGTTGTGACTACTGCAATTGCAATTTGATCCCTCATAGATGAAACACTGAATGAGGAGTTTAGGTTTTGGGAAAATGTGAAACTTAATTTACTACTCTGTTAAAAAATATTTTTTGTCTATTACCATGTATGATATGATGCAGCTTCATTACTTAGCCAATGCTGAGTGTTAGAAGAAACTACTTGGAGAAAGGGAATTAATCTTCATAATGTATAATATTTAACATATTCATAGTACAAAATCCTTTTAAATGATTCACCTGAATTATTAGTATTATAAGTAATAATGGATGATATGACATTGATTATCTCTTCTCAGTTGCTGTTGCAAACCTTTCATGTGTTGCTCTCTTCTTGTAAGACTTTTGCTTTATCTTCAGTGCAGGATTGGGCAGATATGCTACTTAGGATGTATGTGAGGTGGGGAGAGAAGCAAGGATACAAGACCAAAGTGGTTGAGAAATCTATGGGTGAGGAAGCTGGAATTAAATCGGCTTCAGTTGAACTTGAAGGTCGTTTTGCCTATGGATATCTATCAGGGGAGAAAGGAACACATCGAATTGTTCGTCAGTCTCCATTTAATGCTAAAGGACTTCGCCAGGTAATCCCACACCCTTTTCTATTTGTTGATCTGTCATTGTTTTTGGAGAATGAAAGAGAAGGATAAGTTCCTTTTATATAAGGATCATTACTACTTCAAGAATTAATATATTATGCGTACAGAGTGGTAGACCAACCTGTATGACCTGATATTATTAAACATGATAATAAAAAATAAATCTTGACCATCACTGAGCTTTATGGTTTGCTACCCAGTCTTTGATTGAACCGATAAATACCAGTTGCTACATTTTTTTCTGACTAATATTTGAAACCTTGGTATAAACCATGTTAAAACACCAAAACTTCTGCTTATGCCGGCTGGCTACTGGAAAGGGAGTGGTGGTGCCAAAGGTTCTGGACCTGCATATAAATCTGTCTATGATAAATACAGACAACAGTGTCATTGCAATTTACCCAGTTCTACCTATTTCTTCTGAGCCATCCGTTCACCTCCAAACTTGTTTGGAATTACATCCACTCAGATCTGATGGTAATCTGACATTTTGCTATCTCTAAATCCAATCCAACTATTTAAAATGTCCCATGTGGTGTGTTCCTTGCAGTGTTGATACTTTGCTAGATAGGACACTTTGTATGTTGCATTCTAGAATTTGTTCTGATTTTGTGCTTGCTTCAATTGTAACATCACTTTTGGTCTTCAGCAACATGCATTGTTGTCATATATGTGGAAAATGAGCTTCACTTGCATGAATCTATCACAGATAATATATTATCTCTATTCTGATTGTTTTGATAAGGATACCTGCAGACGAGCTTTGCTGGTGTTGAAGTTATGCCCCTTCTTCCTGAAGAATCTCTAGATTTAGACATACCTGAAGAAGACTTGGAAATTAGCTATTCTAGAGCTGGAGGAAAAGGAGGACAGAATGTCAACAAAGTGGAAACAGCAGTTAGAATTGTTCACATTCCTACTGGTGTTGCAGTTCGTTGCACAGGTTTGTCTTATGAAAGAATTAGTTTTAAGACCAATTTAGCCTTTTCACTAAAGCAAATAAACATCCAAATAAATTATGTTAGAAAAAAGATATTTCAGAGTAAACCTGAAACAAAAATCTGCACCTAAGTAAATATCCAGTGTTGGGTGTGTACTTGGTATCAAATTATCAAAGTTCATTCACAATATTGACAGCACAAAATGCATGAGATCTGGCTAGTAGAACACCTTTTTCTTGGTAATTGCAGCATCTTTTTTTTTTTTTGTCTCAGAAGGCTTTGGTTCATTTTGAATCAGGAAATTGGTATAATATAAAAGAATGATTGCCTTCCTTTTCTGACATCTATGATATATTTGGTCAGATTGAATGTTATCATCGGGAATAATTACAATTGTTGACCCTCAGACTATATGATACAATATACATGAACTGGTGTCAAATATCAGGCCTCTCAGAAGAATCCAATAATTGAATCTCCAAAAATTAAGACAGGACATTTCCGTAGTGTATAGATGCTTGTACAAGTTTCATGTGGATGTCTACATTTACTTAATGTTTAGCTCGAGAGTTTATTTAGATTCAACTAGCATTTCAGAAAGAAAATAAAAATCTAGAACTGTTAGAGAAGGCAGAAAACTTAGTGTTGGATATAAAAGTTTTATGTCGAAGTGCTAAAACTTTTAGTGTGGTAGTGATACTATCCTGGATAAAGTTTCAAGGAGAGCGGACCCCCAATAAATGGAACACTACAATTAATTACTGTTGTTGTTGTTGTTGTTGGATAAGTGTCAATTAGTGTCTTGGAGCGCTGTCAAGTATCTGATAAATTTTGTCTGAGATGAACAATTCAGATGTGGACTGTACTTATTTATCAATGTGCTGCTGCTATCTCAAACTAGAACCATTCCTCACTGAGGATAGCAAATCTAAATAACAGTATGGAATTTTTTTCTTGAGATTTTTCTATGCTAATTTTTTATTAAAAATCCTTCATAGCCTAGATCTTGGAATCTTGTTTTAAATTTAATATTATATATAATTTTCAAATCATTGATCACAAATTTCTGTTTAAGGCTAATCTTCAGGATCAGTTAAGATATCACATACTGTATATCTGTATGAAACAACAGGATAAATATTCTTGTATGTCATAGATCTGTTTTTTACCCTTAAATTAAATATCTGATTTCTTTTAGTGAACTTAGCACATCTGAGCCTTTGGTATATACCATATAACTAGGGAAAATATTGCACAGATTTAGTGCCAATACATGTTGATAGTATTTTCAACTCAAGCATACGTTGGATTTTACTCCTGGGGCTCCCCAGTTTGCCACAGTTGTTCATGTATACTGGTTTATGTTATTTAAGAATAGTACAATTCTTAGTTGGAGGTACTTTACCTAATTAGGCACTAATTTCTATCTGATCGACCTTTTTGATTCCAGAGGAAAGGAGTCAGTTGGCTAACAAGATCAAGGCCCTGAGCCGTTTGAAAGCCAAGCTGCTCGTAATTGCAGAGGAGCAGCGTGCTTCCGAAATCAAACAAATAAGAGGAGATGCAGTGAAGGCAGAGTGGGGTCAGCAGATACGCAATTATGTCTTCCATCCATACAAGCTTGTGAAAGATGTGCGGACCGGGTATGAGACATCAGACATCTCATCGGTGATGGACGGGGATCTTGAGTCATTTATAAAAGCTTACCTCAAATACAAGTATACTACCAGTGTCAGTGAAGCGAGCTTAAAATAACATATTGCGTTAATTTATTTCGCCTTATTTCTTTATTTGTCGTTTATGTTGGCAATCACATTGTTACTTGACATTTAGAATATGTATCACTTTAAGCAGCTTTTAGTAGATAAAGAAAAAAAAGTTGCTCTTTTTATGTGAGGACTTGGGGAGGTTTCCTCATTTTTGTGGTAAGTTCTCTCTGTATGGATCTCATCTGATTCTTCTCTTCCATGTACTTATTTCAGAAATGCACCATTTCCAAATCTCCTCTTTGGCCACTGAGAATATAAGATCATAGTGTGTAAACTTATACTATACTATGAAGTCAGGAATCACACTCACATGTTGGGTTCACAAGCACTAGATTTTGAAGCACTCTGTCTTACACATCCACCTGATTGGTGGGACTGATCTGAGACCTTTTATCTCAAATCTGAGATAAGAGTAGTCCCAAATGTATAATGATTGAAGTTGAATCATACATTATATTGTGAAGATCCCTCATGATCAAATCATTGCAGCTTATTGTAGAGCTGTCAAAACTTCTGGCCCCCTTCAAACCAAATGTTTTAAGTCTTATGGGATACCTGTGGGTCAAGTGGGATTCTCAACAAATCATCTTCTGGCTTCCCAGATCATGTCGAACTCATCGGATAATCAAGAATATTTTGGATTCAAGAATATTTTGGATACTTACTTTTCGACGAAATTTCCCGGTGGGGAAATGATTTCCCTGCAGAGTTTTGTTCTAATATTTTCCTGTATTTTGATCAGGATGAATGAATGAATAGTTCTTTTCTTTCAAAGAAAAAACAAAAACAAAATCATTCTGCAACTCTTACACACAAATGTTACCATGTCTCTTTTTCAAAGTGGATTGAGAAGAAAGACTGTTTTTAAGAACATTGTGTATAAAAAGATGAATTAACTAAGAACTTGGATTTGAAGAAAAGTAGGATCAATAAGTCATCAAGCAACTGAAAGAAAGCCCTCATTTGAAGAAAAGTAGAATCAATGAGTCTTGGAGTCTTTACTTCCTGTAGAGCTGTGGTGGAGATCAGACTCAGGAGAGGCTCTTGATAGCTCAGGTGGGTTACATCAATCACATGGGAGGCACCGGTGCATGAGCATTTGGCAGACACAGGGGATGGCCATTGTTGGTACTGAGTTACCTAAAGGACATGATTGCAAGTTTACTTGGGACAGATTCACCTGCACCCAATTTCCAAGCAACTCAGGAAGTTTTGGAGAGAGAGAGAGAGAGAGAGAGATATCTTCTGAACCCAATGTTTTTACACCTCCAAATTTCTCTCTCTAGAATCTATCCTAGAAGAGAAAAACTCAAACAATGTGCTTTTTTTTGGGCTTCTGTTAGAATATATTACTTGGAATAACAATTGATTCCTGCATCATTAAAGAAATGCTATATTACTCAGAAGATGCTAAACGTTATTTCCAATATTAAACACTTTAATGCTAAACCTATGCCCTTAGATCTCTCACACTAAAAAGACTTACTTCATGAAACTAGAGGAATATATATAGCCTGATTAGCCTTTGCTTGCTTGATAATGTTCCTATTAACATTGTTTAACTAAACTTATCCATTCCATCTCTTCTTCATCATTTTCTTCTTTATTTTTTTCTCACTATTTCCTCCTCTTCTTTGTGAGTCCTCTCTTCTTCTCTCTCCTAAAGAGTGTTAGTGTGTGCTGATATAATGTATGTTATTATGCTGGTACCCATGATGTATACGGGTCCCACTAGAGACCATTATGAGGTTTGGTACAAGATTACAAATCTTGATGATTACAATATTTAATTTATTGAACTAAGTTGGTTTACATGATTAGATGGATCTACTTTCATTTTATCCAATAATAATCTTATAAAAGTTTTTATTTTAATAAAAAATATTAATTTCCAATATCCATCCATATTTTAACCATCTAATTTTTATTCAATAAATAATATCATCATCAATCCATCCTTTTACTTGGAGTTTTCTTTTATCATCCAACCAAAAATAACTAAAATAAAATTCTAATTTTATTTTGGGTGATTTTTTTGAAAACAACTTCTTTTTTTCTTTTTTTAAAAGATATCATCTCTTGTTTTTAATTTTTTCATATAGTATCATTATTTTTATAATCTAAAAAACACATTCTCTTCACCATCATCGCTTTTAACGTCACTCGTTCTTCCTCACTTATTGTCTTTGTCCCACTAATACTGCTCACCCATTATCTCTATTTTTACTAAAACAATAAGGTTCTTGCCTAAGTCAATGGTCTTACCGTAGGTCATTGTCCTTCCTTCCACTTCCACTGCTTCATGAACTGATGGGGGCATTGGTAATGAGCTATCTTATCGTTAGTAATTACACAAGGGCCAATGATTGCTTGGGCATCGTGAGAGAGTTGACACTGCTCACCCGCCATCTTTATTTTTACTAAAACAACAAGGTTCTTGCCTAAGTCAATGGTCTTACCGTAGGTCACCATCCTCTCTTTCACCGTTTCATGAAGTGATGGGGGCATTGGCAGTGGGCTATCTTATCGTTAGTAATTACACAAGGGACAATGATTGCTTAGGCATCGCGAGAGAGTTGTGGTGGAAAAAAGAGACATTACATGTGATAGAGAAGAAGTACAAAAGTGAAGGTGAAGAGCACAACGGAAAAAGACGTACCTCCTAACGAGGAATGAGAAACTAGGACGGAGACAACAAAGAAATGACACCCATAAAGTGAGCGAGATAACACGATCGACAAGATGGAGACATAACAAGGGATAGACAAACGATGGTGACCGAGTAGAATGATTATTTAAAAAATAATAATACGAGAGAATTTCTTAAAATTGAGTGTTATTGGAAAAATTCTTAAAAGTTACTGATTTATTTTTCTAGAATTCGGCGAAACAACATTTCTTTGGGCAGTTTGAGATAACATTGGAGATGTGTCGGTCTTCACTTACAGCTCTCTGCCCATCAATCATTACTCTCCGTATATATAGTTGGGATACTGTTGCGTTCACAGCGCGCTCTGCTCACCCGTCCTAAGGGATGTGATCGATCGTCGGCTTCTTTGCAGTACGAGAGAGTGGATTTCCACTCACAAAGGATTCCTCTTTGGGTCGGATCACGAGGAATCAATGCACCTTTCCGCATTTATGCCCTCTCTCTGTCTCTACCTATCTTCATCTTTCAACGACCCTTCGTGAACTGAGAACGGAGAGATTGATCGGGTGTCTCGTGGAGAAGATCGGGAAAGGAGGCGCCTTTTTGGATTCATCTCCGACTCCTGGGCTCCGAGCGCGCGAGCTTTCCGCCAGAGTTCGTACCAAAGGTTGGTTTTGTTGTGGGTGGGCCATTTCGATCTTTCTCGATCAGTGACATGACAGAAGGAAGGGTTTTCTCTAACTTTGTTGATTGATTTCGACCGGGATTTTTTGTCCTGGAGATCTGTACCTATCGGTTTCTTCTCAATTTTGTGGAAAGATCGGATCCTTTTCATCGGTTCTGCAAGGAAAACGTTTTTGTCGAACAAAGCCTGTAACTATTCTCGTTTCTGTGGGCAAGATCCGATGCATTGTACGAGGAGTGTCGTCGTTTCTCTTGGTGAATCCGATGGAGATAGTTGGATCTCGATGAATCTCAGAATCCAGCCTCTGTGACTTCATCTCTTTGATCGATTTCCCTGGGAAGAAAATTTTCCCTTTTTTTCTCGTCGTCTTACTGGATGTGTAGTTCAATGCACATTTTCAAAACCAAAGCTTACTTCTCCGGTCACGTTGTTCATTTGATAAAATAATCTCTCTCTCTCTCTATTGTATGATTGATTAGATCTCTGGAGACTCAATTTTGCTCAGTCTAAATGAGTTTGATTTCCAGGAAATTTTATTTTTGAAGCCTCTGGTGATCCATACCATGGCTCACTGCACAAAACTCGAATTTTCTGGTCTGGTTCTGCCTATTTCGGCATATTTGGTTCATCTCGTTGAGGTTTCTCGATCTACTTCCTCGTGAACAATTCTGATCTCTGAAATTTTATGTGCAAGTCAGTTCTAATAGATCACTGTCTTTAGTCTTTTCTGTTCAAATACCACTAGTTATTACTTGATTCACATAATGTGGTTGGAGGATATGATCTTTTAGCATAGGAAATGCTGAAATCAGCAAGCACTTTGCTCTGTTAGAAATCCACATCTGGTTTTGTGTCATGCTCCTCTGTTTCACTTCAATTCTCTACTGTGGGTTGCATTCATATAAGCTGTTCTCTTCTCGCCTCTTCTCTGAAATGAAATATACTCTGTGAAAATTATAAATTCCATCATGGCAATCTGTTCTTATTTTTCACATCCTAAGGATGACTCCGTTTGTCACTCGGAACTCGAGAACTTGTGAGGTCATCCAGTCTTTCTGTTTCCTAAAAGCCATTATCTCGGTAATACCTCCTTGCCTTCAATTTTATCCGGGATTGGAATCATCTCATAAAAAACCTGCTTGCTTGTACCAGATTCGCTGGACAATTTTGAAAGAACAAAATTTGCTTGATATTTGTGTGTTCTGGAGCCATCACACAACTGATATATCATACTAGTTGCTTTAGAACATCTACACCTTTGATGGTGGAACAATTAGAGAATAACTAAGGAGAACCTGCCCTGGTCCCGAAGCTCGATCAACTTTCTTGTTCATGCTAGCATTGATTGCTATTTATACTCAGATGCTAATTCATTGAGTATCCAAATGTTTTCTCCTTTCCCGCAGAGTAATGTGTTTTAGAATTGCAACAAATGGCTTCGTTGGTCCCGGGTGTCCTTATCAAGCTCCTTCAGCACATGAACACTGATGTTAAGATTGCTGGAGAGCATCGGTCGTCCCTCCTCCAGGTTGTGAGTATTGTTCCTGCCCTAGCTGGAAGTGATCTCTTCACCAACAGAGGCTTTTATCTGAAGGTCTCTGATTCTTCCCATGCAACATATGTTTCCCTGCCTGATGAGCACAATGACCTTATCTTGAGTGATCAGATCCAACTAGGCCAATTCATTCATGTTGACTGCCTTGAGGCAGGCTCCCCTGTGCCCATTCTTAAGGGTGCGAGGCCACTTCCTGGTCGTCATCCATGTGTCGGGAACCCTGAGGATCTCGTAGCCACCAGTTCTCTTGGGTTCCTCAATCCTGAGAAACCAAAGTCATCCAATTACTCAAAGCATAACAGCAACAAATCTTCAGAAAATGACAGGAGCAAGTTGGGCAACTCAAAGTTACCTATTAAAATGCAGGAGATAGAAAAGAAAAGGGCTTCACTTAGTAGGTCAAGCTCTTTACTTTCAAAACAATTGGTCACTGGCAAACTGGAAAAGAAGGTTTCTATCAGTGTGAGATCAAGATCAATGCACTTGAGGTCAATGCCTTCATCTCCAACAAGCGTCTATTCTTTGCCTGGATCATTTGAGATGTTCTCCAGTGAAATCAAGAAGCAAGCACAAGCCAAAAGACTGGAGAAACCCACATTATCAAGGGTGGGTTTGTTGGAGAAGGCAGCGTCTGTCTTGAAAGTGACCAGTGCTGGAAGGAAGTCCTCTGCCAGGAGCTTACAGGGAAATCTGGTGCCAAGCATTGGGTTAGTGCCAAAGGCATTGAGGAAGAGCTGGGAGGGGAATGTGGAGGTAAAGAGAAGGGGTAGTTCTATCACCAAAATAGCCAAGCTCGAGATGAGAACTGAATCCAGGAGTGCTTCTGTGAGTTAATTTTATGAGTTGATCTAACTGGTTTTTCAATATAATTTTTCAGTTGCTATCAGTTTGGGTAACACTACGGATTTTTCAAAGCTAGGTGCTATATCTGCTTTATTCCTTGTTTGTTTTTAGTAGAAATAATGAAGTTAATAGTTAGTTTATAGAAGACGATTCTAATATTTTCATTGTGAGCATTTCTCTGCTTATGTGAAAGTCATGCTATTGAAGCTATAGATATAAAGTAATTGGATACTCATCTAACTCTCTATAGAATACAGGTGGATTATTTATGTGGAGTTTTTGTTGAGTTAAAAAATAGAATACTGAAGAAACTAGATAAGAATGTATGCTAGTGCAGTGTCACAATATGTGCACCAACCTATGCACTTGTAATACCTGAACTATCAAGGTTAAAATGAGATCCCCTTAGCATGTATTGTTAACTTGCAGGCTCCTCGACAGAGGTCATCAATGAATGAGAAACTGCTACTTAAGGAGGATTGCAAGATTCAAAGTCCTGTTAACAAAGGCATCACAAGTGCTGCTGAAGATGATTCTGAGAAATCAGCTAAACATAAGACTTCTGTTGTAAAGAAGTTGCCAAAGTCTTGTAACAGTCTAAATCTTGCTAATTTAGTCAAAGTTGTTCCTACTAACAGAAAATGGACAGACGGCAGCATATCATGGGCATCACTTCCATCATCTCTAGTAAAACTAGGAAAGGTATGACTAATAATACTATGTAATATGACAAAATTTTGCCACTATTATAGGATGTTTGCAATTGTTCCCTACTTTATTTGTGTTTTCAAAACATACCATATTATTATCCTAATCATTATATAAAATTATTAGGTGCCACCTAGGCATAAATTGCACCAACTCTAGGCCAACACATGAACCACTCTTTGTGCACGACTTGGTCTCGATGAGGAATTTTTATTTTTTGATTAAAAATATCCTAGTCATGCTGTTTGGCTATAATTTATACTAACTGAATATTTATAAAATTTAGGAGCTTTTGAAGTATAAGGATGCAGCACAACTTGCTGCTGTTGAGGCTATACAAGAAGCTTCTGCTTCAGAGAGCTTAATTCGGTGCCTAAGGTAATTATCTTCACAAAACTAGCTGTTCTATTCTTTTTTGAACTGATGAAACCATCTATGGAATCATGATCTCGCATGTTAAAGGATCTTTCATGTTCCATATTCTTCTCTTCACAATGATCTAGTTTTATCTACTTGGATGTTCTGATCTATATTTTAGCGTAGCTTGAGATATCTTAGTATCTAACATGAACATCTTGTGATAGAAAGTGTTTGCATTGTACTTTTGACCCATTATTTATGAATTTATCACATGATGACCATTTTTTATTCGTTAGCTTTATCTATGAGAAATCATACTTTTTGAGTATTACCAATTTGAAAATTTTAACAGCCTCATCAGCTTTTTAGCTTAATTTCTCAAGCAAATATTAGCAAATGTTATTTAGCTGATTCTCAATGATGTAAATTTTCTCATTAAGCTTTTAGTTTTTTCTAGTCTAACATCTTTGAAAAAACAAATTTGCTTGCTGCACTCACAATTAATGAGGACCTTTGGACTTTACTTTTTTTCTTTCTTTTCTCCCCCCCTGTGATTGCTATGTCTAGTGCTAGTTCAGTTCTGGAAGTCATTATGATGACTGTGAACACTATTTGTATCCGGTGGCAAAGTGCAAACAATCAAATCAATCATTTACTGTTTTGTTCATGAAACACTGGTGCAAGAGTGTCAAATGTTGCTAGGCATAAAAGGACATCTGAATGCTTTACTAGGCCGAAGTTTTCCCTCTAATATCATCCTCCTTGTTGAGGCAATAGTTTTGGTACTATAAGTTTTACTTCTCTTCAAAATTTTGAAATTGCAAATGAATTTTAGATTCTCCTACTCCAGTCTCTAAGAATGAAGGCACCCAAAAGTATTGGTCTAAGCACAAAGTGTTCATCTAACAGCCAACTGATTTCTTGTTCTTGAAATGTGAATCCTTTGCATCATATATTTATTTCTCTTCGGTATGATATTAAGTTTCTAAGAATAAGGCTCCTTATGGTGACCAGGTTCGAATTATGAAAACAATCTCTACCTATATTTTAAATCAGAGACGAAATTTTCATCCCCTGGAAGTTGATGCAAGTTAGATTTTCTATTAACTGTTTCTTCTAACTATTGACAAACCTGAATCATAATGCAATAGATCACTTCATTGCTTCACTTGCAGTATGTATGCAGAGCTAAGTACCTGCGCCAAGGAGGAGAGGCCGCAGTCAGCCGTGGAGCAGTTCCTCGCCCTCCACGCCTCCCTCTGCAGCGCCACCGCCGTCGCTGACTCGCTCTCCAAGACCATACCAGCATCCCCGACGGTAAGCTCACCAGATGCACCCCTGGTCGGTGACCAGATCCCCGAAGAAGCCCTGAGAGTCTCAGCTAAGAACCGCCGCCGCGCCGCATCCTGGGTTGGCGCGGCCCTCGCCACCGACCTCTCCCCCTTCTCCCTCTACAACCGCAGGACCTCCGCTGACTCCATAGTCTCTCCGGCAGTGGTGGTCCTTGACGGTACAGCAAAGACCTCCGCGGCCGCTGCGGCCCCCTCGAAGGCCTGCCCTCAGTCGAAACCCCGGCCGTCCCCGGCGTCTTCATCGGCTGCCAAGGGGAGGGCCCGGGGGGCGGCGCCACCGTCGCCGCCGCCGGAGTGGGAGCGCGGGGTAGGGATGGAGGATGGGGCGGAGCTGGCGCGGCAGCTGAGGGAGGAGGCGCACTCGTGGTTCCTGGGGTTCGTGGAGAGGTTCCTCGACGCCGACGCGGCCGCGCCGGGGCCCTCCGACCGTGAGCAGGTGGCGGCGATGCTGTCGCAGCTGAAGAAGGTGAATGACTGGCTGGAGGCGATCGGCCATCGAAGGAGGGAGGGGGAGGCGGAGGCAGACGCGGAGGTAGACGAAGCTGAGCACGGGGAGGGCCCCGGCGGAGGCGTGCCGGCGGAGACAATCGATCGGCTGAGGAAGAAGATATACGAGTACCTCCTCACCCACGTCGAGTCCGCCGCCGTCGCGCTCGGCGGCGGGGTGCAGCCGTCGCCACTGGACGGAGGTCGGCCGGTTCAGTCCAAATGACGGATCTGGGCCTGCGTGAATCACAAAGCAGCCGTTCCATCGTCCGCCGGGGTCCGTACCTGCACGAATCACGAAGCATTTTACTTTCCTTTGGTTCGTAGAATACGTGTTTGAATTCTATTGCGTGGGCGGGGCAAACCGTGTGCAGGAGGAGAGGCTGGTCATCATTCCATCATTTGATTTCTTGTTCTATATGTTGGGACGCAGAACATATCTGTAATAAGTCCCTTTTTTTTCCTTTTTATTTATCCGTGGCATTTGTGACTATTGAAGGCTTTCACATCAGAAGCAAAACATGCACGAGAGCAGCTGTATGTTTGGTCATCTTACATCTTATGAGACCAATAAAGCAATCTATCAGCAGTATCCAAAAACATATGAAGAAGAACAATGGAATTTGGAGACATATAATGCTTCGATTTGTTCGGAACTTTTAGCAAATTAATTCATCTCATTTAAGCACGATAGAAGTTAGACTTGATTCTTTGAGGTAAATATCATGATGGAGTTCGATGTTGCTTACAAGACGCTTCAATTTATGCAAATTTGCAGTCTAATCTTCTCCAACTCTTGCGATGCAAACGCATCCGTTTTATGATCCCCAAAAACTACATATGATTCATACAGTAGAAAGCTGTGATCTCATCGTCGAATATTGTGAGCTAAGTTGAGATGGAACGCATCAGCAGAGGTTATCCATCAGCAGTGCAAACACCATGACCGCAGCCATGAGCGCAGGTACCACGCCAACAGGAAGCCGATGCCCGTCTCCTGCCCTCGGAATCGTGTCAGGGAGCGCGCACTCCTCCCCGTCGAAAAACACCCTCGTCGGGAACCCGTCCCCTCGCATGATGTTGATCCCCGGCGTTGCCTTCTTCTTGAATGAGATGACGGACTGCTGCTTCCCGGGCAGTTTGAAGTCGTCTGGGCTCTTCCCCTCGGTCTGCGGCAGCAGATAATTCATGTACTGCAGGCCTTGGAGGAAGATAGTGTTGTTGATCTCCGACAGCTTCGTCCCGTTGAAGGAGTACACGTTCTCGTAGCCTTTGTAAGCTTTCGGGATGCGGACCGCGGCGAACCAGTTCTTGAAGGTGTAATCTCTCCAGTTGAACAAGGTGATCCTGGCCGTCCATCCGCTGCGATAGTTGGACATGATGTGCCAGTTGATGCTGACGCCGCAGGTATCCCAGCACGGCAGTCGCTTGGGCAGCGAGGTGTGCTTGATCTGAGCCCAGGCCCTGGCCTTCGCGCTGCGGTTCTCCGCAGGAATCAGGAGCGCCTCCGGCGGCAGCAGCACCGCGGGAGCTTTAGGGTTACAGGACGCTTCCTCAGGGCAGCCGCACGCGCAGGTGCTGCATGGCACGACGGAGTCGTTGTAGTAAGCCGAGAAGGTGACGCAGCAACGCGACTTCCTGGCCTCCGGCCTCGTGATGTTGCAGGCTACCTGCCAACTGGCCATGGCGTAGGACGTCGACATGAGGCCGCTCGGGTCCGGGAACTCCATCGGGCTGACTCGGATCGGGGGGCCGCATTTGTACTGCGGGTTGAGGAAACCGACGATCTTGAAGTTCTGAGGAGGATAGAGCGCCGTCCTGTTGAGGTCCGGCTCTATCTTGTACACCTGCATCTGGAAGATGGCCTTCGACTTGCTTATATCCATGATCGGCGGCAGAAGCGTGCCATTCTTGCAGCAGTAAGGCAGCCTGCCGATCTGCGAGTCGTTGGCGCGTTCCGGCGGCAGGTCCACGATGATGGGCTTCTTCTCGCAGCTCATCACCGGGCTGAAGTCGAGGTCCTTGTAGTACTTGGCCGCCTCGCTGTAGATGCAGTCGGAGAAGTCGTGCCGCAGCGTGTAAGCGCCCTTCATGCTGTAGATGAACTCGCCGCGCTTCCACTCCCAGGTGAGGTTCCAGTTGTCGAGGCGGCCGAGCGGGCTGTTGTTGTCGATGGTCACCTGCGCCATGTAGTTCGAGTCGTACGCCTGAAGCACGTCGTAGGCGATGGTGAGGTCGGCGTGCTGCCGCGGTAGGAACCTGGTCTCCGTCGGCTTCGCCTTCTTGTACTTCTTGTTCTTCACACAACACACGAACATGTGGCTATCTGAGAAACACCGAGGCGTTAGACTTAGCGTGTCATCTTAGGTTGGCGAGAGAGATCGACGATTTGCTCATGCATGGCGATGTATATGCATACCTTTGCGAGTAGGTTTCGGGCAGTCGAATCCATCGTTCGTTAGCTTGATCGTCTTCGGCATGGGAACCGCCGGCGGCTTCACCCCGAACTGCGTCCCCGTCATCTGGATCGTCACCATGATCTGGTTCATGTCACCCGCGGTATCGATCGAGTTCAGCAGGTCCGCCTGCGGGTACCCCGACAACGACGTGCCGTTGCCGACATGCGCGGGGTAGTCCGTGCCGTCCATGATCACCGCTCCCGACGCCGACACCAGGATCTCGTTGTGCTGGAACCCGATAAAGATATTCCACGCCTTGAGGTCCTCCGTCATGGCGTTTAGGACGGTGGCGATGGACTTGAAGGCGTACGCCTGCGCCGACGCATTCTTGACGTGGGGGAACTCCTTGGTTCGCGATTCAAAGGTGTAGGTCAAGAAGACGCCATTGCAGGAGTCTTCCGACTTGGGATGGTAACCCTCATCTTCACCGTCGTAGTCCTGTGCGAGCACGTCGACATGGACGAGGATAGAAAAGAAGAACACCGCAAGGAGAAGCGATCTCGGGAGCGGCATTCTTCTTTTCCTCTCCTCTATGCTTGTCGTCTGGGGACGATGGTCTCAAGGAGGGAATGGACGATGAGACATGGGGATGAGAGCATTTGGAGGGTGTAGGTTGTGTGTGTCCGGGAGAAGATTGTGGTGGTGTTCGTTCTCTTTTATCGGTCGGTGCTATTTGGGAGGAGCTTGGCAGCACGACCAGGTCAGATGTATTCTCCTCCTCTGGAGTCATCCTACAAAATTGGAGGCATAAAATGCATCTGGTTTCTGAGACTACCTCTTTGCATCCAATATGTGTGATTGCTGAGATGGGACAGATTGTTTGTGAAGACGTGCCATTCCTTCATTCATCTCATGCCATTTCATGCACTAAATGAGTCACTGTTTGAGCCTCGAGGGAGGATGGATGCATTTGGTTGATGATATTGGAGCCTTTTGGAGCAGTAGGAGAGCCAACTAAAATAATTAATCAATGTAACATCATGAACTAATTCTTATTATGAGCCATATCTAATGTGAGGTCGGTGTTCTTATAATGAGGCTTCACTAGGATTGAAGATAAACTTGGTTAGGAATTTGGAGGGCCCTGATTGATATGGTCAATATTGATCGTCAATCTGACTTGAAATATTTCTCGTATTTAGAGAATATTTAGAAAGGTAAAAAAATTCTTTTTGAGGTGATGCAATCACAACCTACGAGTGTCATGTATCATCCGAAAGATCGTACCGAGTATATCTAACAAAATTCCTCTCCAATGGTCTATAATGACTCAAACATTTCTTTAACAATTTTGAAATAAAATGAATTAACTATTGTAACTATCAATTTAAATGAGGAAATATTTATTTTAATTGAATATTGATGTCCATAGGTGTTGATTAGACTAATATAAAAATCTTTTTCGCTAATAGCAACTTGACATATGATAATACATATAGTAATATAGTTAATGATAAGGGGGTAAAACCTGGTCAATAATCACCACGTAGGCATCGGTCTAAATGGACATTTTATCTAGGAACATTTCATAGAATATTTTTTTTTATTAACCTAATGTTGGTGTAAACAACTTTTTAGCCATGGCCTCGGGATCGACGCGGCTTGGTTTGGGTCCGGATGACGGGTCGTCGATTCCTTCGGGAGGGGGTTCCTTGCCAACGCGCCCGGAAAGAAGCGCCTCGCCTTCATCCCTGCACACAGGTCGGGACGGGAGAGCTCGACCCGACCCCTCCGACAATCAAGTCAGTGAATAATCGTAAGGGAGTTGTTATCTATGTTGGTGTCCTCCTCCCTCTTTCCCGTTTAGAATGCAAGGGTATTTATATGGGAGTTCGGTGTTACCTAATGTGCCTGCCCGCAGGGGGTAGGATCGTACCTTCTGATGACGTCTGACATCACTATTGCTGTAGCGTGCGGAGTCGAACCTGAGCGGTCGTTAATGGGCCTCGGTTGGCGTTACGACCCGTGTCAGTCACGCGGTGTCAGCCTAACAGGGGCGCGGGGCTTCAGCGGGTGTCACGCAAGTCTTATCGTAATTATTACCCTCATCACCTAATATAAAAAGCTATTTTAAGTATGATAATTTTTTACTAAATTTAATCTATCGTCGTCACGATTAACTTAAGCATCAGATAGAAGAAAACCCACTACTCCTGAAAAGCACTTGAGCCGCCCAGCGATCGATTCGCCTCTCTTACGCATGTGAGCTCGGTCTTTATCGGGTTGATTTCGACGTCATATATTTTTTTTTCCTTTGTTTAAATTAACGATGGATCTCTTAAAATCTAAAATGATTTGGGCAAACTAATTAGGGCCACCAAGATCAAGTACACGAAGATTATGTTCCATCAACTCGCTTACACTTACACGTGCCTACCATGATCAGATCCGATCCGGTTCGTGTTTTACTAGCTTTAATCGCCGAACAATTTTGGGTCTCAATCTTCAACACATCCCCATCCATCTCGTCCCATAAAAATCCACCCTCGATAATTTCCTATAAGTAAGTCAACGATATTAGTTTATTGACTAAAACACTCTTACCAATGTGAGTATTATCGTAAGACATACGCTAAAGCAGGCCAAGTCTACGGTCCACATAGTGTTGGTCAAAAACTGCAACAAGTAACGTAAACCACTTGATGTATGATACCACAAAGTCTCAGCCGTGCGTTCGACCAAAGCGTCAAGTGAAGAGACTTTGACTTGTGGTTGTTGATGTCAAGGCACCCAAAAAATCCACCATTTGCACCATTGCGACGGCTGGCTCAGTCGTCTCTTAGATGGCGTTGCGCATCAAACATTGATCAGCAAGAGACTGCGCATTCTTTCAAACACCTTGATGGAATTCATTTATATATACTACCTGCATGCAACAAGCTTTTGTTCATACACATAGAGTTCTCTTAACTCCTCTCTACGATGGCTCGTGCCGTGTTGCTCGTCATCGCCGCCGTCGTCGTCGCAGTCGTCGTCGTGTCGGGCATGCGGGGAGCTGATGCGGCGAGGCCAGCGCGTGAGAGCGCCGGCGGGAGCTACCCGGCATGCTGGAACACGTACGAGGAGGCGAGAGCCAACGTCGCTGCGTGGATGGCGAGGTTGGACCACGGCCCCAGTGACGGGGGTGCAGGCCACTAACCATGGAGCCAGCTCTCTAAGAGAAGGTGTAATGGGTTACGTAGTGCAGGGAAGCCTGTAGGATAAATACATGTCGATGTACACATGCATACCTACTTCGACAGTGCTCAATAAAGGAAGAAGTTATAAGCCCAATAAGATCAATTGATGTCAAATTATATCACTCTTTGATGACAGATTCACTGAAATGATTCGGAAAACAGTATCGCTTATCATTATTCTCATCCCACTCTTTCAATCATTAATAATAACTATTGTTTAGTTAATCTCTATTTTTCATCTCATACAAATGGTTGTATTCAACATTTTTTTTATGTATGAATGGTCATTGATCACTTTCTCCTTATTCTTAAAGATTCAAACTTACTTGCATCTTATGCCATAGATGTCTACTGAATTATTATCGAGTGATTTATTTTCATTTAGTTGAATCGTATATTGACATGTGTTAGTCGCTCTTGATTCATCTTTATTTATTCAATTTGAACTTATCTGAATTAATTTTTATCCAATTAACTTTAATACTGACAGAGTATACATCAACGAATCATTATATGGCACTGAACCACCACGTGGTGTCCGGGATGAAAAGAGAAGGCGAGCGACACCCTTTACCTGTTTGTCCACGTTGATAAGGGTCTAAGGCAATCAGTTATGGGCTGCCCCCTTTATCACCCACATGGACAAGAGATCAAGGGAAAATTATCGAAGGCAGTTAGAGGCTGCCTCCCAATAAAATATTTCATAGAATATTCTATCATTTTGTGACTAAGTATAAAAGCTCGTCTTCAACACGATGAAAGAGAATACTTACTTCTTTTGCCTACTTGTGTCTGCACTCGTACATCTTGGATTATTGACTTAGGCGTCAGAAGAATCGAATTGGGAAACCTCTCTCAATCTCAAATTTCATGCAGGTGGTGCATTAAGAGCTCGATGTTTTTTACTTCAAAGGCACATCGGACAATTCTGCGTATACATATCTAGATCACGTCAACTAAGACGTCAACGATATTTTTTCCTAATAAATATCATATAAGAGAAAATATCCAATCGTGTTTAACGTCATGTTAGAATTATTTACAATAATTCAAATCTTGTAAAACATACATGAAAACTAGATAATAATGGAATTTAAAATTTTAACATGAGTTAAACTTGCTATAGGTCACCCGAATCTTTAAATCAATATAAAATTGTTTTTACTATATTTTTATTTTTTTACTTTACACATAAATGTGAGGTATCAATGCTTTTTGGAGAGACAGATCTTTCTTATCAAAAACCGGATATCAAACAGCTGATCTATTAAACATCATTCCAAGGGTTTCCTTCTGCATCAAGAACAGAATATCTAACACTGGAGGGAAAAACATATGACAACATAACACTTGTACCTGAGTGACATATCTCTAAAGCCTTTATTTCGCCTGAGATATTTGGCAAATCAAGGTTTAAGCTTGACATGGTAAATTTTGATAGTCAATTCAACGTGATTAAATTGACGCAATCTGATACGTTTTTCAAGTATTATATTTCTCTTGAAGATAGAAAAAACAATTTGTATCTCATCTTAGTTTATTCTAAAAAATTATATTAGGTTTGATAAATTGGAGTAGCCAAACTCACTATTATTAGTTTGAAATGAAAATAAATCAGAAAAAAATAATTTATATAATATTAATGAGAGAATATTTTTTATACATCATATTGTCATATCGAGTGTTGATCAACTTCCAGACGTCAACCATTACTGATAGGGCACATTTTGGTATCATCCTCGGGGCAATAGTCAGCAAGTACATCAGCACCAACCTGGGATTGTGGAGTTGACGCGCCGTCAATATGATATCTTGGACTCGTACTAGATGACCACCTGTCCCGCACCATTGAAAAGCCGCACAGGAAGCGTTGCATAATACAAAGCCACCCCTGAAAGCTCAGGACAACACTACACAACACTGATCCATGCAGAGGCCGGCTACTCGAGGAGTCGACGATCATTAACAACCCATGTACGATCAACTTTCACCCACAAGTATAAAAGTTAATCACCTGATTGACGCTATGGGATGGATCTTTGGAATTCATTATTCTCTCTCCCTCGAGACACTAACTTAGGCATAAGAGAGGTTCGACCTCGATCTTCATACAAGAGCCCAAAGGTGATAGAGAGTGACCCATGATAGGAGAAAAGATTGTGCTCGGGAGACATATCTCAATGCAACTCGACGGGTGCTCGTTGTCATCGTCCAAGCAGTCACGTGGTCGACCTCACACATCCGGGACTGAACCAAGCTATGCTGACACATCGGCCATAGCATAAAGGTTAACAAATAATTATCATCTTCTCCTGTTCGACTGACAAAAATAATGAAAAATATAAAAAATATAAAATCTGAAAAAAAGAATCTAATTTTTAGGGGGAAAATATCTGAAACAGAAGGAGAGAGCCGACCATCTCTCCGGTCCACCATTATCACCTTCTCCTGCCCACCAATTAATGGTATTTATTGTTTCCACATGGATGCAACTCTTAGCCTTCCTTCTGCATCCACCCTCTTGCCGTGAACGCCATCATTCAAACCCCACGCCTACCTCGCATGATCCTGCAGAAAGCTGCTTGTCATAGACACAGTGGTGGTATGCCACACCATCATGGAGAGTCAACTCCTACGTTGGCTGATAGTTCTTTGTCAAAACCTTCAGTTTCTAACAATTCTTGTCCTACTACTATAGACAACATAATGGAGAGCACTAAATTTTTGGATGATTGTGCTTGTTTTAGATATCATTTAGTTCACGAAAATATACTTCCATGACACACTGCTTGTGGATGCATCGTGATCGTAAGCATGTCGTTTAAGTGATATGGCTAATGCTAATCTGACAACCTTATTTTGCTCGTAGTTTTGTATCCCACAAGCATATAAATAGTTCTCAGGTCTTTTCGATCGGTAGTCGTGTACAGTAAAAACTAGACAAAACAGTTTCCTTTACTTTTGATCGTGACCAATGATATTGATTTAGTATTGGTTATTATAAAAATCTCAAATAGAAAAGGATTTAATTTTGATTTGATGAATATATTACTGTTAATTTGAGTTTAGATATTTTAAATCAAATCAATGAATCACTTATTCTATTAGATAAAATCGTGACATATGTTATTAAAACCAACCTAGTATTGATTATAGTGAAAACATCGAATAGAAAAGGATTACTCATTGACAAAGCTAGAATCAATTTTGGAATCAATTTTGGAGCCAACCGAGGTTTCTCCCATGTTAGTCTCAGAGTGAATTATAGTTCTTGTCGACCTGAAGATGTTAAACCTACAAAAGTAAATGGAAGGCATTCCCATCAAATGCCCCATCGATGATAAAAGTCGATATTGAGTTTAGATAGTTCACACGTATCGGATGAGCTCTTAAGAAAAATTTCAATGTGTGTGGAGAATGCACCCGGGGAACCTTTTATAGAAGAAGGCTTTGAGAACCGTTACCTTCGAGATTATTGGTGGTTTTTGGAAGTGATGGTTCTTGGACTAAGTCTGTATCAAGGTACCGTGAATATAGGACATGTCTTGATTGGGCACGTGAAGAGAAATCCCTCTTAACAGATGCACAATACAAAATGTGCCCAAGGTACATGAATAAAAAGAAAATTCAAAAATGAAATCAACTATGACAGAGGTACAAGGCCAAATGTGTCCGAGGCACATAAATTGAGAAAATTCAACCCATGTGAGAAGAAATATATCACAATAGAGACACAAGGCAAAATACGCCCAAATCGTATAAGTTGAAAAAACCTGATATGCGTGAGGAAAAATCCATCACGATAGAGGCATAGAGAATAATACGCCCGAAACATGAGTCGAAAAAGTTTGACCCGTATGAGAATAAATCCACCATAATAAAAACATAGGGAAAAATGTGCTGAGGGATATGAGTCAGGAAAAATTGATCAACGAGAAGAGATCCCAAACATTTCATATAAGATGAACTAAACGTCGCACTACGAGCCTCTCTTACAAGAGTCTCGAAGCACATCTTTCGAGAGGAGGGCATATGATAGGGGATACATTATCATCTAACATGTCATCGTCACGTGATGTCTAGAGAGGGAGGAGAAGACGAAAGTTACCCCTCTATTCATCTGTCCACGTGGACGAAGATATAAAGCAGGTAATCACAAGCCTCCTTCTTGCCCTTTATGATAAAAAAGGCCATCGTAAACTTCCTTCTTACCCTTTATATCCATAAAGATAATAATAAGTGTTTTCTTGTCCTTTATGATAAGAAAGATAATTGTAAGCTTCCTTGTGACCTTTTAAAGCTCGTATTTAATACAGAAGGAAGAATACTTCTTTTGATTATTCACGTTCATACTTGTATATCTTAGTTTACTTTGGTATCAAAGAGATCGTGTTAGAAAAACTCTCCCGACCTCGATCTTCATACGGGTGATACTTAGGAAAATTGGCGTTTTTACATCGGAGACTCTTCGAATAACCATGTTCATATGGGTTTGGATCATGTTCATTAAGATTTCAACAATATTTTTTCGGTTCTCTTAACTCGTCTCTACGATGGCTGGTACAGTCTTGCTCGTCATCACCATCTTCGTCGACGCAATCATCATTGTGTTGGGCGTGCGGGGAGCTGATGCGCCGAGGCCAGTGCGTGAGAGCGCCGGCGGGAGCTACCCGGCATGCTGGAGAACGTACGAGGAGGCGAGAGCCAGCGTCGCTTCGTGGATGGCGAGGATGCACCACGGCCCCCAGTGATAGGGGTCCAGGCCACTAGCCATGGAGGAAACTCTATGAGAGAAGGTGTAAGAATAACTATTATTCTCATCCCACTCTTTCAACCATTAATAATAACTATTCTTTAGTTAATCTCTATTTTTCAGCTCATAAAAATAGTTGTATTCAACATTTTTTTTTTAATATATGAATGGTCATCGTTCACTTTCTCCTTATTCTTAAAGATTCAAACTTACTGGCATCTTATGGCACAGATATCTACTTAGTTATTATCGTGTGATTTATTTATTTCTTCATGGAGGGGATGATCGATGAAGCAAGTTTCAGAATACTATACCGAGGCTGAGTAGATCAGAACGAGAGCAGCGTCACCAACTGAATGACACTTTGTTCGAGATCACCACCATCCTACAAATGAGCGAAAGGTGATTGGTGGAAGCAGGGCTCAATCTCGGTACTTGAAATTAAACTCCATCCTATCAGCTTTGCTCACTGGTTCTATTCTGACTCTTTTGTTCTTGCAGAGATGGATCTTTGATCAAATGTCGACCAAGCCATCGAGGAGGTCAAGGCACCACGTCAGCGTGGGGCCTGCAAGCACACTATTTGCTGACCTCCACCTCTCTACCACCAGCTCCTGCCATGTCGTCTTTTTTAATTTATATTTTTTTAAATCCAAACTGGAATCAATTTCATAACCAATCGAGGTTTCTCCGTGTCGTAAATTATAATTAAAATGCACCAAACTTACAAAACTAAGTTGATGGTGTTCTCGATAAATATCCCTCCGACGATCAAATTAGTATTGAGTTTGGAAAAAATATTCATGTATGGGAAACACGCCCGGGGAGTTCTTTTATAGGAGACTCTGGGAACCATTATCTCCGAGATGATTGATGATTATGGGGAATGATCACACCTTATTCTAGATTGAATCAAGATAATGACTTCAAAGTTTGTTGGACTATGAGGTATGTCTTGACTATCTTGACTTAGTCTAGGGGCATACGGTGTTAGAGTGCATCGAATTTGAGATATGTCTTAGCTAGTCCGACCTAGTTTGGGGGCATGCGACATCGAAGTATATCAAATTCAAGACATAACCCAATCCGAGGACACATGACATCAGCTACATACCATTGATGTGACCATGGGCAATCGACACGTCGATCACATATTATTTACATGATGCCCTATTGTTAGCCGTCAGATGTTAGTCGTGCCTTTTGCATGCTAACCATATATCGCTCATGTAACATTGTGGTATCGGTTAGGTTATTAACCACTCATCAATCGATATATTATTATTATATTAATATTAATGGTTTATCTCATCGGATCGATCATTAATGAGCTAGTTATCGTATTATGACGGGTGGTGACATTAGAGATTTATTTTTCGATAATTTTACCTCAACCAAAATGTCTAAGTGGTCTTATCATTGTAAAAAAGAAAAGTTTTAGACCAGTTAAATTAGTAACGCTGCCTAAAACTCCAATTACTTGATAAGAATGGGATATCAAGTTGTGATTGACAAGCAAACATAGAGCTCCTAATTTGTAAACAACAATCTCAGCTTTTCAGCATGACCCATGGCATTTTCCTCTTACAAAGAGCAAACATTAAAATCTTAAAATGACAGACAAATAGGCAGCTCCTCATAACTCACCTACTACTCCATGTCTTCTTAGTCTTATAATTAGGTGACAAAGCCAGCAAACACAAAGGTCCCTCCCTACACATGGTAGACCTAACATTAGATATGATGGTGGGTGGAATTCACATCACAATGACATGAACTTATCACTGGATTGAATCTCAAACAAAAGTTTAGTTTCATATTTGGATCTAATCATCTATCTTTGTCTTTTTGGAGTGTGCATTATAACTTGCATGGAACTTCACATGGTTTCAAAGGACATACATAATCTTTCTTTCTCAAAGCTCTTCCTTTAGCATGTGTTCTTTTAGCACTCCTAATCACTATTTAGAATAAAACATGTGATCATGGAGAAACAAGGAGGTACAAGAACTTATTAAGCATGGCAGAAATGTATGTCCTCAATGCCAGTGATTTTTGGCTGACAGAACACATGCTTTCAGGTTCAGAACCTGTCTGTACACTCCACTGTCCCAAAGTGTCATGACACCAAGAATCTCTATTTATTGACCTACCCACCCAGAAGTTGGAACACACACACAACAAAAAAGGGTACAAATCTTCAATTGTGTCATGCAAAGTTGTAGGAAAGTTTTTGACCTTTTGTGGATTAAGGATATGCAACATTCTGAAATAAATTTTTTGAAATTAATGTTTATGGGATGAGATTTTTCATCTTTAACTAATATTTTATGTATATAATTTCTGATAAATAAAGATTTTTTGAAATTAATGTTTATGGGATGAGAATTTTCATCTTTAACTAATATTTTATGTATATAATTTCTGATAAATAAAGATTTAATGATTTAATTTCTTATAAATACAGATTTTTTTGAAATTAATGTTTATGGGATGAGGATTTTCATCTTTAACTAATATTTTGTGTATATAATTTCTGATAAATAAAAATTTAATGATTTAATTTCTGATAAATAAAGATTTTTTTGAAATTAATGTTTATGGGATGAGATTTTTCATCATTAACTAATGTTTTATGTATATAATTTCTGATAAATAAAGATTTAATTTCTGACTAATGTTTTAATTCTTTGTTTTAAGTAAGAATTAAATATAAGCCCTTAATCTTTAATAAATATATTTAATATACCCACAAGATCAATATTTTAAGTAAGAAATAATTTACCATATAAAGTTTCAAAATTTCAACTTTTAGTACATAATCTCATATTCTACCCATAAAATAATTTTTTATACATAAAAAATTTATCATATAAAATATCAAATTTAAAATCATTGATAAATGGTTGAAGGCCCCTTATGGAGTGGGAGAGATTTTTTTTTTCTATAAAAATTAATTAGAAAATATTTATTTGGTCAAATATTTTTATTATTTTACAAGAAAATAAAATAACAAATAAAGAAATAAGCCAAATTTTTTTGGCAGTTTTGGGATTGGACTAATCTTTGTCATCTCTGTCAAAAATATTTTCTTTGCCTTTATTAGTCATTTGACATCATTGCATTTGTCTGAAACTTCCAATTTAATTACTTTCCAACCGTTTTTCACCCATTTTTTATTGCAGACAGACAAACTCATGTAGATGTTGCAAATAATACCTCCACATTGACGAGGAAACATAAGAGAAGCGTTGTTTAGGAGGGATCTCCAGCCTCTGCCCCGTTCCTGGAGGCTGTGAATCGAGGTTATTTCTATTCAATCTCTCGTTCTGATCTCGATTCGATTGATTTCTCGATCGTAATTCGCGAAAAAATTGGATTTTTGGGAGAATCCATCGAAGAAGTTGCGTTTTTTTTGTTCTTTCTTTTAATTTCTTGGGGTTCTTCCGCTATATCTCGGATTGAGGAATCGATGTTTGTGTCGCAGGCTGATCCCGATTATTAGGGAAACTGGGTTTGATCTAATAAGGATCGGCTATTTTGTTGTGCGTCGACGATTTCTTCCTCATTTGTTTGTGGATCATCTCGTCTAGTTCTAGTTCCAGTGCTGTATAGCTTATCGGGGCTCTCAGATTCTTGGAGGTCTTGGGGAAATCCGAAAGTTGGATCGAGGAGCCCTTGTCTGACAGAAATTTCCATTTGCTTATTTGTTCCATTTCTTGATACAAGTCTGCGGTTTTTGTCCGGAGGGAGAAAATGGGGGTTATGTCGAGGCGCGTGCTGCCTGCATGCGGCAACCTCTGTTGCTTCTGCCCATCGTTGCGGGCACGGTCACGACAACCCGTAAAACGCTACAAGAAACTCCTCACCGACGTCTTTCCTCGCTCTCCGGTGAGTTTCCTCGGAATCTTGAAACTTGTATAGTTCTTTTCTTCGTGGCTTTTGATGTTGGATTGGAAACTGTGGTGGATGTGCCTCATTTTCTGTCAAATATTTATTCTGGATGCTTAGATTTAGTTATCCTACTTCTCAGCTATGAGGTCCTTCAAAATTGCTGGTGAAGTCATAAAAGAGAGAGTATGTGGGAAATTGAATCAGCAAATAAAACTTGCCAGAAGCAAATTCATTCTTGAACCAAATGGTCAAATTCCTCTAGAAGACTTGGTTTGAACATGCACACAATGTCTTTTGTGCTTACAAACTTTTTGCTGATTGCCAAACTGGCCTACCAAGCACAACTTCGTTCTGTATCACAATTAACTACAGTGAGGATTTATTATAACAAGTATGAAACTACTAACTTTTTCAGATCATGACACATGGCATCCTGCTCTGAACTGCTTTCTAGTGCATCAACCCTAATTTTTGCATTGTGGCATCTCCTTGCATCTACTAGCCATACACTGACAGGCAAAGCCATCCTTATTTTGAGAAGCTTTAGCATCTTCACTTGTATGATCAATGGTGCCAGTTGGATAAACTGTTAAGGAATTATCTGGCAGCCCATTACATGAGGCACCTGTCCTTGCAAGTCTGGAGAGATTCAATATACAACCTTATCAATAATGTAAATATGTTTTAGCCGGATGTTTGGTGATACAGTCTGATTTTCTTGGACATTTGATTTTATCTTCATCCAAAAAAGAGAAAATACAACTATTGTGTATCCTTGATTCTTGTTCAACAATAACCTCACATAGAACTTTTGTTATATTGTATCTTTTTTTGATAGATGATGCAATTAAAGCTTTTGGGATGTGTCCATTTATCTATCTCTTGGCACGAAATGGAAGCAGGTTTTGAAAGAGGATCTTAGAGTGTCTAGGGTTGGGTTGGGAGGCTCTAACTAGGATCGAAACTAGAAGAGTTAAGCCGATCCAAAATTTAAAGGAGGTTGTTTTTATAGATGAAGGTTGCAATCTTTATGTATCACCTAATCTGTTTCTACATCAACACCAGAAGAAAACAATTTCTTCTCTTTTGCTTAGAATAATACTTTTTATTTGCATAAATACCCATCCTTTTTTTAGGCAGGAGAGATGGCCACTGTTTTTGCTTGCCTATGAGGATTTTTGTTTGTTGATAGAATTTTGTATGTGAAATTGCAGGATGGACAACCAAATGACAGAATGATAGGCAAGCTTTGTGAATATGCTTCAAAAAATCCAATGCGCATCCCAAAGGTGCATCCCATCTTCATTGTAGTTCCTTTGCATGTTGCATTAAATTAACTTGTTGAATTATAAGATGTTTCATTCTTAATGCTGATAATGTTTGAAGTTGGGGGCACAGCAGTCGAACTATGTTGCTATTGACTGAACCTAAGTGTCTGCATCATGAAAAATCAAACTAGAAAATGGTCCCTTAAAACTTAAGTTCTAAAACCTTTATGTGCTGACTTTTTTTTGGTGCTTAGCATACATGGCATAAATGGATGCCCTAGAAAAAAATAGTTTGTTGTAATGTCACAAAAGTGTTACCATCTACCTGTTATCTGAATTTCAAACTTCAGGATACAATAATGTCGATGTAAGTATTTGCAAATAAAAAAGGAATAATTGCTAGCACAATGGTTTAACAGGAATCTCTTTCATATTATACCATCTGCTTATCTACTCTCATCTAGAAGCTTAGAACCTATTGGTTGGCATTTTGAGCAAATTTATTGTGGTGGCCAATGTCACTCCTTGTGCAAATTCATGTTTTCTTTTGAACTCTATTGTAGATGTGAGTTATGTGGATGACACACACCTTCACCATATCGCTACAGTTCAAAGATGGTAAAAATAGCAGTCAAGTAGGCATCAGCACATTCACAGGCCATAGACAAATGGTTGATGCATAGTATATTGAAGGAATGTTATACACTAAACTCTAACGTTCCTACTCTGTTCACATTCATGTACGTTTTGATCTCTACAGGATTATGATATGTGTAATGTTAGTGACATGCATATTTAGTATCAGTGAGTAGCTATCTTCCAAACAATGGCAATAATATCATTGAAATAAGCATCTGCACATTCATTGGTCATATTTGGGACAGATTTTGGCACTTGCTGAGACTACAGGTCATTTTTGTTGGGTGTGAATTTGTTAATCAGGAAATGAACCATTATATGTAACACAAATAGAATGGACCATGTTTTTGAACTAGACCATTGTATTTGTCTTTACAAATGGATCTGTTTTCTGTTAAGTTTCAACAGTTAAGATTTAGTTCTGTTCACTCCTGGGTGACCTGTCAAGAGTTATTTGTACTTTCTCAAGTTATAAATCGATCTTGAACACATGATGGTACATGAAGTTGCTTTTGATGTTGGTTAGATATTGATGACAAGTTTATCTAGGATTTGCCTTTACTTATTTATCCTTGATATAAAAGCCTTAAAATTATTCATGGTAACTCTAATTATTTTGTCTACAGATTACAAATTACTTGGAGCAACGGTGTTACAAAGAACTGCGCAATGGACAATTCAATTCAGCAAAAGTTGTGCCATGCATTTATAGGAAATTGTTAGCCTCATGTAAGGAGCAAATGTAAGTTTATTATGCTTCTCTTAGAATGTGGAAGTAAAATGCATAATTTGTTTTACAATAATCTTTGCTTAAAGCTTCGTAATTCTGCATTTGCAATTTACTGGAATTTTGTTCATTTTATTTCATTCTTTTCTAGTTGTCCATTACGTGACTTGCTTGTTGAATCTAAATGTGTTACTAGCTCTACTTGGTATGTGCTTTTTGAGTCAAAGGTGAAAAACTGCTGACTTATATCATTAAGTTAGTGAAAGAAGTACACAGAATAACAGAAGGAAAACAGAAAGGAGAAAATTTTCAAATCAGAAAATTTTTAAATCGTTCTCTCTCTAAGTTGAAGATTTGCAAATCATCAAAAAAGAAAGTAATTCATGACAGATTTCTTGACTCTTGATGGAGAGAAACATTTGATGACATTGGCATGGGTAAAAGTTCCTTAATTTCTCTTCTAAACCTCCTCTTAGGCTATTATTTCTTTCTCTTCACGTTTTTAAGAAACCAATATAAAAGTGCATTTGAGAGTCCTTAGATATTCTTAGCTGATATTACATAGTATAAGACTTTTGCATAAGGACAATGATGTAGTATATGAAACAAGTTCTATTTACATTTCCACACTATCTGAAAGGTATATTTAACACTTCACTAGAACTATTTTTTGTAGTATGTTGCAGAGGAAATAACACCTCAACTTCAAATAAGAACAAAAAATAAAATATCTCATTAGGAGTACCTTTAAGGTAGATTTCTTCATTAGAAAGGTATACCAAGTATGTGTAAGGATCATAAAGTTATACTTGGTGAAAGCTTGTTGATTATGATGATTCAACGTAGATTGATGGTATTAGAAATTTGTTGTAGAATATGAAAGAGGAAAAAGTTAATAGAAAATTTTACTAGGATTAGATGGTGGATTTTTAAGGGCAATAATGTAAGATTTTTCAAGTATAGAATGGAAAAGGAGAAGGGTTGGAACTTAGATGGACATAACATTAAGATTATGTGGATTGTAATGGCTAATAAGGTTAGGATCAGAACAAAGGGCATTCTTGGGGAATTTAAAGACAGAAATGACTTTAAGAGTGAGTTGACAGTAGTATGAGAAAGTTCAAAAAACAATTATTACTAAGAGATCTTGATAATTTTATGTAAGTTGATTATGTTTTTATCATCAACTTGATAATTTTATGTGAGTTGAATGTATGATATTTTTTCTATGCATTTAATTTTCAAGTTCTAAATTCGTCTATCATGCACAAACTCTCTGGTAGTTTGTAGAGTATTTTGCTTAATTTATTCATATGAATTCTAAGTGTTCCTAGATTTTAGGTTGAGGTGCGTATCTGATATTTGGCTTCAGTCAATCTTTTAAATCTCTCACTTTCACTCGATTGCACGTAGGCCATTGTATGCTACAAGCTTGTTGAGCATTGTGCGAACTCTACTTGATCAAACACAGCAAGATGATATGCGCATTCTCGGTTGTCTGACGCTTGTTGACTTCCTTAACAATCAGGTAACTTATTTGGTGTTCTGTATGGTCTTCCATTTCTCCACATTTTGACATTTACATCTAAGTGAAGGAACTGTCCTATGATATTTTAAGAAACCTTACTTCAGTGAGAACATCACAGTAAATGCATTCTTAACATTGTTATTATATGTTCTTTCATGGTTCAAGGGCATCTTGATATGTTTTTCTAGCATAATAAAATTCTGTTTTGTGCTGGTCAGCATGCCCCAGTGTTGGCATGTACAAGCCAAAAAATAGCCTATGTGTTGGCACCTCTGGTATGGATGACATGCTGGGTACCAATACATACTGTCATGATAAATATGCTGATGTGCTGATCGGCAGGTGTAATCCTTGATCAAAATTCAAAAGATCAGCAAAACAAATTGAATATAACATAAAATGGATGGAAGGCATTTTGCAAGGGACAAATGTTTATTCAATCAGCAGATCATTGGTTTCATGTGATTGTTATAAATGCAAGCAGGAAATGTTGTAATTGAAATATGATTCTCAAATTCAGATTACTTAATGTAAAGTGCAATGGGAGATAGCTTGCCAGATTACTCATTGGTTTCAGGAGGTCTTTTTTATCTCTTATTCTAAATTATTTGAAAAATATCGATAATATAAACATCTCACCACTTAATCTTTGAACTGGCTAGTGACCACAAAATATTGCTCTTGGGCTTCCACGGGACAATTTGAACTGACTAGTTACCATGAAATGATGCTCTTGGGTTTCCATCCTTCCTATGGATAGTAGTACTGCAAGAGCTTGCTCTTCTAAAAGACTGTCTTCCACCTGTTTCCTAAGGCTGAAATCCCTTATTAAGAAATTGTGACAATTCTCTATTTGGTTGACTTCCTTCCCTCTCAGATGACGATGAAAGCCACTTAAGATTACTATGTTTTTTCTCATTTTCTGCTTCTTCCTATCATACACTGTTCCTTTCTTTTCTTCATTTTCTCCTGCCAGCTTCCTTTGTTGGTAGGGTGGTATGCCAATTGCCCATGTCGACTACATGAACCACGTTCGTTCACTATCTGGACTGGTGTGTTATATGTCTTTGCTTGGTTTAAACAGCCTCAGTTACCTCGAAGAACATCTTGTTCATTCCGTTATCGTCTATTATGTCTGGTGAGACTTCTTGAAGCTCCTGGTTGGGTCTGTCCTTGAAACATGTTCAAATATCTCAGCATGTATGCTTTATTCATTAAAGGTTACTGGCACAAAAGTTTGGTTCTACTGCTTCCGGAAATAATTTAAGAAATAATAATTCTCCATTCCATAAGTTTCTTAGTTTTCTGTGCAATAAAATTTAATTCACGAGATGCACCTAATTGCCCCTTTGTGGTATGCTTTTATGATAGGTGGACAGCACATACATGTTCAATGTAGAGGGTTTCATACCAAAGCTTTGCCAACTTGGTCAAGAAATAGGGGAAGATGACAGGGGACTCCGTCTGCGTTCAGCAGGGCTGCAAGCTCTTGCATCAATGGTACAATGTTTGCATATCGGTTCTACAGAGTGCATATCAGTGGTTGATTTAATTGTTACACCTACAGTAGTATATTCCACTATCAATTTGGTACAAGATCACTATAAAATTTATTAAGTTGTTTGAATCTACTGTCTCCTCGTAAATCCATGATTCATTGTATTAAGATTTGTCTTAGAAAGATTGACAATGTGGAACAATGTGTGTTACCATTATATGATGCTGCTGGTAGTTTTTTATCATAGATGCTGTAGTTTACCTGGGCATATAGTTAATAAAGTTCAGATTAAGAAACATGAAGTTGGTCTTCAATAACTACAGTCCAGATTCCTCAATGAAAATCTAGGTTCCAAAACCATGTAGTGGGAAAAGTTGCACTGTTGTTACTCATTTTTACCGCAGTGCATTAAATTTTCAGTAACTAAAGAATCCTAATTACATCCAATAATCTCTCTTCCTCAAGATACTTGCATCAGTTTTGTCTTTTCACATGCAGGTGCTTTTCATGGGTGAATACTCGCATATCTCAATGAACTTTGATGATGTAAGTTCTCTTTTCTATATTTCTTGTGTTGTGGCCTCAATGTTGAAGTCCAGATTAATATTACTATGTCCAACTTTACAATACTACAATACTTGTATCTAAAAGGTAATTTCATTTTCAGCTTTTACCAATTTAGATATTCATATGTGCATTTGTTGCCTGGTGTATGTCTATGGTCCTACATTTCAGGAACATTCTCCATTGCAACATTGCATGAAATGCTTCTATTAGCTAAGTGTGTAGTAGATACAAAATGCTTGTTCATCTTTCAGGCAATTGATTATGGAATGAGCAGTTTGAGGAACTATTTTCTTGCACGTTACTTTTGTCAATCAAAATTTAAACTTCTGACCAACATTTGCAATACCACCCGGAATGGTTTGGTACAGGCGGTATTTACTTGTATGATAGGTTACCAGTACATGGATGAGTGTAAACCAGGCAGTATGCATGGTATCAGACTTGTACTAGGAAGTAGAAGCCATATACCATCCCGTACTGCCTTGTATAGGGTGTACATGCTCCGTACCGAGGGTTCTTTTGTTTTTAGCTTTTTTATATTCTTTTCAAAACCTAGTTTGTATCAACATAACATTCGGTCCATTGGTATGGACTGATATTGTACATATCCGAGCTTTGGCTGGTACAGTACCAGTAGATGAAATTGCAAACCTTGCCTCTCACTATTCTCAAGAAACAGAGTTGTTTTTTCTGGACTAATGATTCAAGTAATCCATGTGCTTGACAGTGGAGAGGTATTGAAAAGCTTTTGGGCCTCTCTTTTCCCTTTTTATACTAGTTTTTGGGCTGGCTGACAAGGAGCGCTATGCCAATTGACACATGTTGGCATGGTGGAAATGTATTACAGTGGACAGGTATCAATAGGCTTTATACCTATCTGTGCTGGAGAGGTTGGCATCTGAGCTAGGCTAATATTTTTGGCCTATCCAACTGGCATAGGGATGTGTCAGCTGGCATAAAGTAAAGCTGTGTTACACTAAAAAGGTGTTGGCAGACGTCTGTGCCAAAAAAAGTCAGTACATAGGAATCTTGGTATCTAAATGATTGGCTATCATAAACAATTGTAGTTGCCCAGATCTTCTGGCATTTATGGAATAATACTTGTCAAAGAATACCATTGTCTCTTCATACCTCAGTCATTGAAGATAAACAAAGTCAGAACGAGAAGGATTGTCATATAACCTGATGAACTTGCAGCACCATAGAAGAATCATTACCAATGGCATGATTTTAGATAGCCGATACATCTTCTCTTGCAACAAGGTAGAAACCAAGATCATTTGAACCATTAGCTAGGAGTATCGTTGGTCCACTCATAGGAGAAAACACCCTTCCCCATTTACACAAACCAGTATAATTTGGCATGAGTGGTATAATGTTTTGCACAGTTATCTAAAATGTGTAATGTTTTGGGTTGTGGTAAGATTGGGAGTGTGAGGACTGGATATGCCACTGAGCTCATGGTAAGTCAGAACTTGGAGTGTTTCCATGTGTTTTATAGACAAGGTACCTGACACTCTTCAAAATTGGTTTATAGTACATGAGGGGAAAATGTTTGGTTTCTTATTTTGAGCCATGGTACATATTAAATCAATTATTTGGGTTGCTTTTGATGTTGTATAGTCTTTTGGTATTTATTGACAGCTGGTAAGACCTGAAAGCTATTAATTTATTGACAATTTCTATTGTTCAGTGTTCTTTTGTATTTAGCTTAGAAGATTCTGCAGTAGGAATATCTATATGGATTTTGTTTGTCAAGAGTTTGCTTTTACTATAGTGGATCCCCAACTTTGACAATCTGAAATATGTATCATTTTGTTCTAATATATAACAGTGTTATGAATTGGTATGCAAAAGCCGTAACATGGCTCTGAAGGGGTAGGGCTATCCTGATATCTATGGTTTCACACCACCAATTCATATGGTTAACCTAACATGTCAACTGAATTTTTTTTCAATGTGTAACTTTTCAGTCTATGATAAAGATTTATGAACTATTTTCCTTACAAGTTTGAAGATCATATGTCTAAAATGAAAATTTGGAATCATCATTTTCATCAGTCATTTCATAATATTTAATACATGATGGTTGAAGAAACTGTAGTACCTTAGAGATGGAAAAGGACTTCATATGCAGTGCATATCTCAGCATTAAGAAATAGAGCCAATGCGACACATTTCTTTTAAAGCCATTAACTGCTAGCTGTTTTAAGTCACACATGAAACATTGGTTGCCCATGCTAATTATGACAACATGTTCCACAAGTGAAGCTATTGCTTGCCTCTCCAACTTTGACATGTATTTTGTAATATTCTTCTGTGCTAAGAAACTGCCTAGTTTTTTAGTGATATATATTGCTTGATTTCTTCCTAATGATAGTTTTTGGGTTTAAGCATTTTATGCCACATGTTACAAACATATTTTATACAAATTATTGTATTAGTAGAATGTTTTGTTTGTTTGTGTTTGGTGTCATAATAACTCTGTCAGTCTCTTCATCTGGACTGTGATACACCTAGATGGTTACCACATATGCATCAATATGGAAAGATTTTCAACCTTTTTTAAGGAGTGAACCCTATAGTTGGATTTTGGACTACCTTGACAGAATTAGGTAAGATTGTAACACCCTAGTAGCCATACATGGTGAGATGGGCAATGTTTAGATTAATATATATATGACTTGATGGGTTTGCTAATAACATTTTGGCCTTGGCATTTTATGCCTTGTGATTAAGATGTTCCAAACAAGTGATTGGATTATAGACATTTGGTTGTACATTTTTGCTTGCTATGTTTTTGCTAATTATCCTACCAGAAATGCTTAATTTTCTCTGTTTGTTGGTTTTTATTTTCTGTTTTTTATTATAAACAGATTGTGTCAGTGATATTGGATAATTATGAGGCTCATCAAATAGGCTTAGGAAACAGTAAGCAAGATTTTGAGTGCAATGAACATCAGAATCATTGGGTGGAAGAAGTTGTCAGGGCAGAAGATAATGTCTCGTCTTTCCAAGACTCCTGGAAGAAGGTTCTCTCAGTACATCAGATCACAACTATTGAATTTGATGCCACAGTGTGAGAACTTGTGTTGATTTGATTCTCTTTATGGAACATGCCCACTTTCTTCTTCTTAATTCTTACATCTTCATTTGTAAGCAGGGACTCCTCAAAAAGTCCTACATACTGGTCCAAAGTTTGCTTGCAGAACATGGCTAAACCTGCCAAAGAAGCGACTACTGTAAGGCGTGTTTTGGAGCCTCTTTTCCGTAAACTTGATAGTGGGAAATATTGGTCTCCTGAGAAAGGAATTGCTTGTTCTGTGTTATCTGAAATTCAGCTTCTAATGGAGAATACAGGTGAGCTGTGCTGTTGGTATTCTTCTTTGTTTGTGAGGCTTTTTCTAATTTAGCAATTACCTAAGTCTTCCAAGAATCTAATATGGCCCATCTTTTTTCAGGACAAAATAGTGATCTGCTGATATCTACCTTAATCAAGCACATAGATCATAAGAGTATAAGCAAGCAACTTATCACGCAGGTCAATATTATTAATGTGGCTAGGCATCTTACGCAGCAGGCTAAGTTCCAATGCTCACTGTCTATTATGACTTCTATAAGCGAATTGATGAGGCATTTGCGCAAATGCTTGCAATGTTCAATGGAAGTATCAAATCAGGGTGATCTTGATGTTGAAAAGTGGAACTCTGTCCTTCATTTTTCCTTGGAAGAGTGTCTCGTACAATTAGCAAATAAGGTTCTTTCATCTTCCAAATTCATAGATGAATTTTGAACTAGATTTCTCAACATAAGATATTTTGGTTGCTCTTTAAGATTTAATCATTGGCAGCCATTGGGCTTCGGGCTTTTCTCGCATTCTTGATGCACTGGTACTTGATTAACAGGTTGGGGATGTTGGACCTATTATTGGCATCATGGCTGTCCTGCTGGAAAATATTCCTACTGCTGCTACTGTAGCAAGGGCAACAATTTCTTCTGTTTATCGCACTGCTCAGCTAGTTTCTTCAATCCGTAACTTGTCATATCAAAAGAAGGTAACATCTTATTTTTGCTCTTTGTAATTTCCAATGTTATATAGAGAAAAAAATGTTGCTATTTCTGTTTCAAGTTTATCACTTTTGCATTTATAATACAGGCTTTTCCAGAAGCTCTATTTCACCAGCTGCTCTTAGCAATGACACACCCTGATCATGAAACAAGAGTCGGCTCCCATCGCATCTTTTCTGCTATTCTTGTGCCCACAATTGTTTGTCCTTGGTCAATTCCAATTATTCCACTTGCTTTTAATGGATATGATCCAGAAGGAACACTTCTGGTAGCTCTCTCAGGTTTTGCTCCTTCAGGAATCATAATGGAGAAGTTCACACACAAGAGTTCCTTTGGGAATGGATCCCTAGATAATACAAAGGAATTAGGTGATGCAATGAGAAACAGGATGGAGAACAGATCACAAAAGTCTAATGCAAGCTTTAAGCAAAATTTAGTTCCCCCACCTCAGAGTGAGAGTCAGAGCACTGTGTTTTCTCACCTATCTGCAGTGAATGATGGAAAAGCCATCAGCAGATCTGGAGAAGAAGTAGGGCACTTATAGGGACTAATAATGACATTTTACTATCTCATTTGTTATTTGATGGTTATTCTTACTTCAATATGATTTCTGTGATATATTGCTCTCTTACATAGGAGTTGATCTTTATGCGATTGAGTAGCCACCAAGTGGGTCTTCTGCTCTCATCAATATGGGTCCAGGCAACATCACCAGAAAATACTCCTTCAAATTATGAGGCACTGGCACACACTTACAGTCTAGCTTTATTATTTTCTCGAGCCAAGGTGAGTTTCTCTTGGACAAGTTTCTTATGACTGATGAATAATATTCGATGATTTCTTTTACCATGTCTAAACAATTTGAATAACATCTGTTTGGGGCAAATTGTACTATGCTGTTCGGAAAGTTTTGCATGTATATACTTCTCAGATGTCTACTGAGCCCAGATAGTTGGGGGACCTCATAGCTTGTATTGTTGTACTTAGACCCAGCATTTATTAATTTTGACTGAATTCATTGTCACTTTCATTGTTTTTATAGTCCATATTTCTGCTATCTGTCTACCTGAGCACTTAGACTCAGGTCAGCAGTCCAATATGCAGATGGGGGCATTACACCAGGATACAGCTGTATCCTTCAAGCATAACTAACTTAGTTTTTGATCAAATAGTGTGCCATCCTAGCAATTATCAACAATATGAGCATATATCGAATTAAGAATTTATGATGGTACCGAAACGTAGGGGAAGAGGTGGAGGAGCAAGAGAAGGAGAGCAATACTTGGGCAGTGGCTGCGGATGGTGGTGACCGGGAGGCTGGCATTTAGAGAGAGAGAGAGGGAATTTAACTCTAAATAGAAAGAAGAACCTAAGCTACAGTGGACCACCCAAAACTAGCTGGTTCATGTGCTGGTTCAATGTCAGACTAAATACTGCCAGATATGGACAGGTTCAGACAGTATTTAGAACCCCACCTCTTATATCCTTCCTTGACCTTAAGGTTCCTGTAAGCACTTGATGCTTTGCTCAATCTGTGTCCCATTTTTTGGTCAGACCGGTAAATGACCGATCAGTACAGACTCCAAATGGTTTTTTAATCCTTGTCTTAAATATCTTTTAAACATATCAGTGATCTCTAAGTTCCTGTAAGCACTTGATGCCTATGTAATTTAATGAAGGACAAGTTGTTTATAGGTCCTATGTCTTGTCTAGTTCCAGGTAAAGTCATACCTTTTTTTTTTTTTACTTTTGTAGAATGTGATTTGTGGTGGTTATTGTCCATGCATTTAGAATAATAGACTTGCTTTTATGTTATTTAGTTATTGGTGCACTAGTTTGAAAGTTTAGTTGTCCTTTTAGATGGGATATTGTGGAATTCCAAGAATCATAAGAAGGGAAATGTTGTTCCATGAATACTCATATTATTACAATTTACAAGGTCATATTAGTTGGGCTTAGATCGAAAAATATTATATGCAAGGGTCCATGAAGATAATTTAACAAAATGATTGAAATATCGTACCGTACCGGATTTCGACATTCGTTCGGTACGGTACGATACTGTATACCGAGCGGTATACCGCTCGATATATATATATATATATATATATATAAGACAACGTCGCGTCGCCTCGTATATATATATATATATATATATATATTCTATCCGGTAACGGGTGGTCCGTGTAACGGTCAGCTGACGGACCGGTACGTACCGTCCGGTATGGACGGTATTATTCGAAACTGCATACCTTGATTTAACAATATTTATTTTGATAAATGAAGGTTTCGTTAGGCCTTGATACTTTTCTCTTCTCTAAGTTATTTCTGCTTTCTTCTTTTTCTTGTTATTCTCCTTTTTTCTTCAGAGTTCAGACTAGTATTGCATCATTTTATGTTGGAGAATAAATTAGAAGATCACTACTTTTCTTTCCATATTTTTGTTATTTTTCATAAATAACGACTTATCTTTCATGTTTTCGCTTTTTAGCAGTCTTGTTATTTTATATCAGATTAGATCTTCAACTTATTAGTTCTGGCACTAGACACTATATCTTGCCTTTCAATATTATTCTCAAATAAAATTGCAAATTTTATAGTATGTTTAATCAAGGTTTATAATTTCGATCCGTACTAGTATATCGACCAATGGTCAATATGGTACGTACTGAGGCGTATTGATGGTACGCCCAAAAAAATAACTCCAAAAATACCTAAAAAAATAGAAAAAGAGGAAGGCAGGACGTTTTCAAAATGCTCAGAAACTGAGTTTTAGCTGATATGACTGAGTTTTTGACTGAACAGGCTGTTCTGCCCCTAATAGCATGCCTACATTAGTGGAGGTATGCCTGGTTCACACCAAAAGACAATTCCTTGTTTTTGAACATTATAGATAAATGGTTTTTATTGTTTGACAAGCTGAAGCACTGACCAACTGTCTTTTATACTTCATTGATTTGTGTTATTATTCTTTTGAAATTTCATTACTTATTTTCAAATGAGTCATGACTTGGAAAAGAGGAAACTGCAGATGTTGGATACTACATGAAATCAATTTTGTGGTACATCTTTCAACCAATTAGTATGTGATATCAAGTTATCAACACTCCTGTTCTAAGAACATTTATACTGTTATCATCTTACTCCTTGTTTTCCAGCGATTAAACTTTTTTTTTTCATATTTGCTTAACACTTCCATGTACTCTTGTCAGAACTCGAGCCATGTGGCCCTGGTCCGTTGTTTTCAGTTAGCATTCTCTCTGAGGAGGATGGCTGTAGACCATGAAAGTGAGTTCCTTGATCACTATGCTACTTGTTAGTTTCCAGTATGATCACTATGCTTTTGGTGATGCAGTGCATATTAGATTTTTCATGGTAGTTGGAATTGTAGCTTATTCATTACTAGTGAATCTCATTTTCACATGTTTATGGTCGATTCACTTATTTTTGTTGGGAAAAAAATTATGTGAACATTTTCTGTCTTGTCAAGAGTCATCCTTCTGATCAGGAATCATGTAAATATTGGCTGCTTCAAATTGAGAAAATATTGGCTGCTTCGTGTAAATATGTGGACACAGGAATCATATCAAGTGTCCACATATTCAAACTTAGTGAATATCTGGATAAGTTTTGGTGGTTACCATGATCACCCATCCTTATCATTGACAGGGTACAAAATTTAAACATATAAAGATTTCAAAGGTAGGATGAAGTCAGGATTTCATCTTATGTGGGTTGATGGATATATGCTTATAAATATCATCCAATACTATATACAAGATAGGAATGTATTTATTCCTTAATGAATTTGGAACCATAGAGGCATTTAACATTGTAGCAGTCCTTTTTTTTAGTCAACATAAATTTGTGGCTTTATAGTGCTCTTGGTCATTAATTGCTCATACTTATGCTGCCTTCCTGGTTGGTATGTACTATGGCATTTGCTTCTAGGTTAATGTCAGTACAATGTCAAGTACAGGGCACAAATAACTTGATTTGCAACTAGGGCATGATAAGGCACAGGCGACAAGTATACGCCAGTTCATTATAATGGATTCTTGTTACAACGAGATAATAGATGCTTGATTATGTGCTAACTTGTGTCATCTCAAACTTTGCATTATTACTGTATCATTGTGTGTGACATTGACTCAATTATGTTGTTATTGATGGCTGCATTGCTAGACCATGCAAGTCAAGTAGGTCAAAATTTGAACGTCTTTGCTATTGAGTAGGTGGGCTTCGATGCATGAACTGTCAAATTCTCTCATGCAGTCAGTCCTAAGCTCAGATAAAGGAGGAAGAATGCTTAGGTAACTAGCGGTCAGCATACAACTTTTTTTTAAAAAAAATTATTTAATGGATCTATACGGGAAAGGATTCATGTGGCCAATTCCGAATAGTTGAAACCTACTACTTGTTAAGTATTATGCAGATTTATTCCAATTTAATTTAGGTTTGGTTTGAGCAAGTCATTAAGATATTAGGACTCAGGTTTTGAAAGAAATAGTTACATTTTGGATTGATTCTTCTAGGACTATGAATTAAACTAAGAATGAAAAGTTTTAGCCCATAGGTTAGTTTAGTTTGGATTTGAATCCTTTCATAAATATGACGGATTGTTCAGCTATATGTCTTGCTACTGCCATAGTGCCTTTCTTCTTTATCGAGCTTCTTTGGTTTCACCATTTGTTCTCTTCTCCTTGCCTTTACTACTGACAATTACTTCGGTTTTGTAACAGTGTCTAAAGGTTCTCTTTCCTCTTCTTCACTAGTGTAGTTTCTAGTTCTCTCAGACTCTTTACCATATCTGTGTAAGATGCCTTTCTCTTGCTGTATTGATTTGAAATGTCATTAGATCTTGTTCTATTCTTATAATTTACAGCAAGAGAGCTGAAATTTTCTTTGGTTTTTGGAATTCCACTTGCAAATTTCATACTGAAAGCTCTCTTTTGGCTATATTCATGTCCTCTTATATCTATTCTATGTTTTTAACTTTTTATTGTTTCTGATATTTTATTTTTACTTGTGGTTTGGTGACATCTGTATTCATTTGCAGCATTCTTTGATAATCCACCAATCTATTTGGTATCTAGTGGATTTGTAGGATTTTGGGTCTTTAGTTGCATTTGTACTTACTGCTTTTAGTCTGTTTGTAGGTAAACAAATGTTTGTTAAAGGGGTATTTGTTGCAGATAAAATTCCAGATAACCCAATTGCTGGCAAACAAATTGCTTCTTCATAATGCACATGTGAAGGAAAAATCCTTGAAGGTGTTTGCTTTTGTAGGTTGAAAAGATGGATAAGTTGGGAGTGACGAACAGAGCTAGGATGGTTTAGTAACAATAAAATGTTTTAGATAATTTCATATTTTTTTCCTATTGAAAGGACCTAAAAGGAATTTGTTGTTTTAAATTCTGATGAACATGCAAAATAAATCTGGAAATGATTATCAATATATGAAGGAAAGTGATGTATGATACATTTGAAAATAACTTCTAATTAGTTTTTGAGTTACACAAAGGCTAAAGACAGTGGTTATTGTTGGAGTAGGTATCAGTGGAGTAACAGCTTGTGAATCAAGTTGGACTTGTACTATCATTTAAGCTGAACAGATATGGAAGTCTCATGTCATGCCCTGGATTGTGGTTGGGATGCAAGAATCATCAAGTCATATGAATAAAGTTTCAGATGATACACGTCTCTTTAGATAGTATATAGTAACTAAGTGTTTCTAGCAAGGGAAAGCCTTTTAACATAATTTTGTAAGTTTAGTTAGGACAAAGTTTTAATCAATATATTTATTGTTCTTTTCTTGAACCGGCTTGGCATGACATGACATAGCAAGACAAGCAGCATATGTATATCGGTTTCTTGATTTACATGGTACCTTAGAACATTATCATTTCCAACAATAGCTAGAGCATATTAATAAGATTAACTATGAACCTTTTTGTAGCTTTCTACCAGAATGAGCATTGGTTATATACCTGGTAGTTAAGTTGTTTATCTAACTTTTACACACTGACTTCTGCTTTGTTCTTTTCTCAAACTTCTCGTTCTTGCAATTACCATAGCGTTGATTTTTGCGGCCAATGGCATGGAATATCTGGTGATTTTTACTGGAAAACAATTTAAACATCTGGGAAATTGTACAGCAAGTCTTAAAGAGAAGTGTTAGTTGTATTATGTTCTTGTTGTGCACAGTATGCTAGTTATATCTAGAAAACAAAACTAGTACGTGCAGTTTGTTGAGGAAAGATGGAGTCTTAGTCTAAGAGGAGTTCAAATCATTTTCTTCATCTTGATTTAACATTATATGCTTGCCACACAAATGAGCATTCAACATCAGGAAATTCCTGTGTATTGAATGCCCATGATTATCGTGATGCTGAGTATTCTGCAGCATTTTTTTTCCATGTCATGTTTGAATCTCTTCATTCTTCTGCAGAAAAATGCTTTGTATATGTTGTGTACCCCATGTGGTAGGACTTTTGATATCCACATCGTGAAAGTGCCTACAAGCCATATCTTTTGTGGTTCTAACCTATCGCTAGTATTGAAGACTCTTTGCAGCCTTCTCGTAGAAGATGTTTGTATACCTTGGCATCCTCCATGCTTATATTTTCTGCGAAGGCCGGTGATCTGCCAGAAGTAGTTACTTCTATTAAATTGATGGGTAGGATGGTATGTAATTTTGTATCATTTATGCACTAAATATGTATATATTCTACAGGATAGGATCTGGTAGGTTTTTACTATGTTCTCTTTCTCTGTTTGGAATCCAAATGTGTAATCATGTTACAGGTAGATCCACACCTTCATCTAATTGAAGATAGCTGGCTGCAAGCAACCTATTTAGGATCTTCCAGTAATGTTTATGGCTCTGAGGAAGATGATGTTGCTGCAATGGAGTTCCTTGAGAAATTAGAAAAGGATGATGAGGAACTAAAACAATCTGTCATTTCCCACATAATGAAGAAATTTGAGAAGCTACCTGAGGTAAATCCATGTATATGCACATGCTATCAGCTTGTTGACAAATTCCTATTTACTGAACTTTTACTTTCAAATGTGTTCCATTTTAAGTCAATGAAATTGATAGGAAAATAAAAGTTCTTTTAATGAAATTGCAGGAAAAACTACTTTCTTTAAGAGAGCAGCTCTTGCAAGAATTTTCACCCGATGATACTCTGCCACTTGGTGCACCATTGTTCATGGAGACACCTTACCCGTGTTCACCTCTTGCACAAAAGGGATGTCAATCATGTGATGAGGTACCATTTCTCCGATTCAGTTATCGATCAGAAGTCGCACTATTTTCTTGCATCTTATCTCTGGATGGTCTTTTCTGTACAGGTCATGACTCCTACATTTTTGGAGGATGGAGACAACTTGTCAGACGCATTCAGAAGTCAATCGGATCGGAAGATGTCGGAGTCTATGAATAATTTTGATGTCTTAAGTGTTAATCAATTGATTGAATCGGTATGTATAACTTTCTAAATCTAGCATGAGCAATATATTAATCATATTATAATGAACAATAATTTGCCCAGACTCAATCAGGTCAGCTAAGATTTTAAGGCCAATGTGCTTTCTGTGTAAACTTTTAGCAGAACTACATGAGGTTTAGCTGTATCAACCGTGATGCTATTAGTGACTAGGTTCTGACACGTGATCATAATATGCATAATCTTCAAGAATCAAGACTGCCATGAAAAATGTCCATCTAGTTCAGTTTACTTTAGTTTCTTCTCTTGTTCGTCTTTTATTACATGCTTGATACCAATTAGAACCTAAATCACACATGGCAAATCGATCATGTTTCTAACATGATGGGGCTTGCATAAAAACATCATTCGGATATCATTAAAAGTTCAATAAATATTATCACTCAAGTATTATGAACTTTTTGCTTAATATAATTCTAAAAGGTTATTGTTGCAGATAACTGTTCTGATTATTTTTTTGTTTACTTAAGATTCACAAGTGACTCAAGAGTTTCTTCTGCTTATTTGTTCCAAGAGACTGAGAAACTCTTGATAGTGACTTACAGCTTGGAAAATGCCATTCTCATTGTCTTCTGAAACATACTTATGATTATTCTTCAAGTTCCGAGCAGTCAGGATGGCTATTCTTGTTGCAGGTTATTGAAACAGCACGACAAGTTGCTAGTTTGCCAACTTCGACAATCCCAGTACCTTATGACCAAATGAAAAGCCAATGTGAAGCCCTCGTGATCGGGAAACAGCAGAAGATGTCTGTGCTCCAAAGCTTCAAGCATCAGCAAGTAGACTGGAGAGTTGTGCCTGAAGAGAATTTTGTTGATTCGGTGGATGCTCACCAGGTAAGTTTACCTAAATATTTCAGATTAGCTTGCTCGTCGCTTAGTAGTTAAATGACAACAATATTGTCTCTGTATCCCTCGTGCTCTTGTACCAGACACCACATCTTCCGGAAGCAGTGTTAAGCTTGGATGAGAAGGAGCACGTTCGACGTAGCAATTCACTGTCGAGTGAGTCTGAGCAGTCATTCAGGCTGCCACCTGCAAGCCCATACGACAAATTCCTGAAAGCTGCTGGCTGTTGAGCAGATCCACGAATGTTTGTGGGTCGTGATTAGTCTGATCTATAGTGATGTTAAAGGTTTTCATATCATCTTTTCTTCAATTTTTTTCTCTCAAATTCTGCAACTGTAAAGAAGAGATGCGTGTGACAAAGTGTATATTTTTTCCCCCTTTATTCGAATAAAATGTCATTCTTAAAAGCTACACATCATTTCTGCATCCTCCGTTTTGAGGTGCACAAATCTAATGATTCACTTCATTGATACAAAAACCAGTGAAGGGTTCAGGTGATATTATGTTTGCTATATATCAGTATTCATCTCCAAATTTTTTGCAATCTGAAGTTAATTAGCCCATATTAACTAAAAGTTGTTATTTGAATGATGTTCTTCTTGGTGTGTCTTTCTTCCTTCTTTTCAAGAATGCTTTGGAATATCCCTCTCTGAGAAAAGCATCATCAACATGTTTGAGATATTGCCTCAATCATCTGATCTATAGCTATTTTCTGTGAAATCAAATCCGATAATTACTGATAACATATCGAAAGGCTCAGATTAGCAGCAGTTTGGATGAATAATACAAGCCACTTAATAACATCATTACGCTCTGGTAGACTTACAAGGTGCAGGAGAGAGGTAAGACGGTCAACGTTGTCTCTTGCAATGAACGGAAGCATTAAGCCTTCTTTGTTAGTGCTATATTTACACACACACACACACACAAATATGAAAAATATATAGCAATGGTGGAGCAAGAGCCATATTATTTGTAATATGAAATATTGATCAACATAATATTGCTTTTTTTTATTATTTCTTTGACATATTTCAAGAAAGAAAAACTAAATAGTTTTTGGAAGAGAGACATCTAGCATAGTGTTATATTGGATGTCGATTAAGGCAAATGATCATGATATTGCATACCCCAATTGATGTTACAACATTCCATGATAGTTAGCAAGCGGGTTAAGATTAAGATTTATTTATAAGAGTTTTATAGGTATTATTATTACATTTTAAGTATTTCTGGCTCAGAGTCGACATAGTATTGAAGCACGGTAAAACCTATATTTTGAGATAAAATTCATCACATCAATCAGACTATATTTATTAAGATAAAATTGGAGTTTCTTCTAAGGTAATTACATATGCAAACTTATTAGAAGAATTGAATGTACTTCCATCCTACCATCTCTAATTGAAAGAAGAATACATGTGTGTGTATAACATAAACTTCTTATACCTGAGTTAATAAACTTAGTATAACTATAGCTTTGTATTTTTTTTTTCTTTTAATCTTTGTAATATGTTTGCCTCCAACAAAGAATATTGGTTGATCTTTTCTAGTCCTTATCATAGTGAGTCAACAGGTCAGAACTAGAGTTAAGTTTTTTGAAAAATTATAATATATATTATGTCAAAAAATATAGGATAATATTATTAAATAATATTTATAATATAAAGGAAGAGGATAATAGGGACCTCTAGAGATGAGAGAGTAACAAAATTATAAAGATTTTTCTCTTTCATTTTTATAAGAAAAACCTTAAATATTATTGGAAAAAAATAAATATCTTTGATAACGAATCAAAAATCGAAGTCATTTAAGTGGTTCAATAATTTAATAAGCGAATCAAACCGATCGCGAGTTAGACTCTTTTGCCAAATGGTTTTGTAATTATGATTTTTATGACTTAAATAAATAAAAAAATCTATGCCATAGTTCGAGTCATGAAATTTTTTTTTTTTTTAAAATAAGATTATGACATTGACCTTATATTTTTAAAATATAAGCAAAACTATCTCAGGACACTCGCCAATATTCAATAGATAAGTTTAAAACACTATATCATTTAAATGACATCTTGTAATTAAATTACTTATGAAGTAATTTAATTATTGTAGATGAATTTATTTTTATGATTTTTTTATTTTTTATTTAAGTAGTAATGGTCAAAATTATAGTTTAAACTGGTCAACAATTAAATAGAGGGACCGGCGGTCCTGTCGGGATTTATAACTATGGTCAAAATTCCTCTTTGGAAATTTGATTTAGTCAATGGACAAACTGAACACCACAACAACGGATGATAAAACCCGGTCAAAATGTTGACCAGTGGATGGCATATCAACGGTCATATTAACAACCTTTTGACTCCGCTTCGGAAATGGCGGGAACGGCTTCCTCCCGCCAAACCCGGGAAACCAACCAAAAGCGTCGCCCCTCGCCCTCTTCCCCTCCTCCTCCCTCCTTTGAGAGGAGGAGAGCCGGAGGCGAGAGAGGAGGGAGGCGAATGGGAGGTTGCTACTCTGCTCCATCTTCTAATGACTCCTTCGTCGACCGGAAGAAGAAACCGAGCCTCCACTGCCTACCCTCCTCCTACACCGACGACGACGATGACGACGACGAGAGAGACCTCGACACCAGTCCGTCCTCACCGCTCTCCATCCTCGACGGCCTTCCTGCCGTCGACTTCCTGCAGCGGTACCTCCTGGGGGCCGAGCTGGGGCGGGGCGAGTTCGGGGTGACCCGGCGCTGCACCGACAACGAGACCGGCGAAGCCTTGGCGTGCAAGATCATCTCCAAGCGGAAGATCAGGAGCATGGAGGACATGGTCGACGTGCGGCGGGAGGTGGAGATCATGAAGACCCTGTCGGAGCACCCCAACATCGTGAGCCTGAGAGAGGCCTACGAGGACGGCGAGTCTGTTTACCTCATCATGGAGGTCTGCGAGGGCGGTGAGCTCTTCGATAGAATCGTAGCAAAGGGCCACTACTCGGAGCGTGCTGCAGCAAACGTTGCTAAGACGATCGTCGAGGTTGTTCAGGTAACAGAGCTGCCATGTTTTCCTAGCTATATTCAACATCAAACTTGTTTGAGATGCGTTAAGTTCATTTGATTCCTCCAAGAAATGATACTAAAATCCTCTTCAGTATCATTTGCTCAATCCTATATAAAATGAAACCTGGTGGATAATGTTAACAGAGTACAAAAGGTTGGTTTTCAGATTCCTTTTCAAGTTGAATGAACTACTCTTCCAGTAATTCGAGCTCGAGTTCCTGAATTGTTCAAGTTAATTGTGCCATTGCACATTAAGAATTCAGTTTTTGATCTCTGGTACTGCTTTGATCAGCATTTATTTTTAGTTAAGTAACTTCTCCTGCAGCTGTGCCATAAGCATGGGGTGATACATCGAGACTTGAAGCCTGAAAACTTCTTGTTTGCAAACAATTCAGAAGATTCACCGTTAAAGGCGATCGACTTTGGCCTCTCTGTGTTCTTCAAACCTGGTAGGCATAATTTCCAGTATGATGGCCTTTTGCTGTATGCATAATTCCAAGTTAACTTGCTGCTATAGGTCAGCGATTCACCGAAGTTGTTGGAAGTCCATATTACATAGCACCTGAAGTCCTCAAAAGAAGCTATGGACCAGAGGTAGATGTATGGAGTGCGGGGGTTATTCTTTACATTTTATTGTGTGGAGTTCCACCTTTTTGGGCAGGTAAACATGGATATCTATTACATTGTCATAATTGTTTGACTGATACAGATACTTGAGTTAACGGAACCGAACATATCATGAGGACTGATTTAAAATCTATAACCGGCATTTGCTGTTAATTTTTGCAGAAAATGATGAAGGCATCATCCAGTCAATTCTTAACTCTTCTATAGATTTTGAAAGAGAACCTTGGCCAAAGATATCCAGAAATGCGAAGGATCTCGTGCAGCTAATGCTAGATCCTAATCCATCAACCAGATTGACAGCTCAGCAAGTTCTTGGTATTGATTTTTTTTTCCTTTTTCATCTCAAATAAATTTTAGGAAAGCATGGTTATACTTGGAACAGACTACATTTCTGGGGAATCTCTCTAACTATCAAAAGGCATTCATGTAATCTTTGTTTGCATGTTTTACCATCATAATCATTTCACAGAAATCTGATTCTGCAAACTTGAAGGTTGTCAAATCACAATTCACAAATGGCAAGAATTACACAATTTTGTGATGTATGGAAATTTTACATGACAGAGTATCAACTAATTTTTGCCCTTGATTTTGCAAAAAAAAAGATCATCCTTGGCTTCAGCATGCTAACAAGGCTCCCAATGTCTCACTCGGAGAAACTGTGAGAACAAGGCTCCAGCAATTCTCAGTCATGAACAGGTTCAAGAAGAAAGCCCTCAGAGTAAGTGCAAACATTTTAAGGACCTTGCTACTACTCTCAAGCAACATTCTTTTTGCTGCTGAAAAGATTTGACATGCCATACATATGATGTGCCATAGGTGGTAGCTGAGCAATTGCCGATAGAAGAAGTAGCAAATATTAAGAAGATTTTTTATATGATGGACAAGGACAAGAATGGGACTCTAACCCTCGAAGAACTAAAAGAGGGTTTGCACATAATTGGGAATCCTGTTCCGGAACCAGACGTTAAAATGTTACTGGAAGCGGTAAGCATTCTTGGTGATTCACATCCAATTTGCATCATGAGTTGGCTATCTCTGATGCTCAAGTTTATGCTACTATAATTAGATTTATGCATTTATTATTCAATGAAGTGACCAGAAGGGGAAAAAAACGAAGATTGATGAATGCTGATGAAACTAGACACGTTTGAACTACTAGTCAGCTGAGTTACTATATTAAGGATCTAAACTGTCCATCATGCTTCTGAAATTGCACTTGTTTTAATCAAAATCCATCATTCATTTTTTTTCACTAAAGTGGAGCTAGCCTTCATATTCAAAATTTTGCTTTAATTTATCAGTGTTTTGACACAACCTAGTCTCATAAGCAGAATGACAGCATTATTATGATACTCTTAATATCAAGATATTTATTACTATAAATCAGGTTATGAATTATGATTTCAGTAACATACATGAGGGAACAATCTCCCCTGCTGCTCATCCTAAGGCCCAATGAATAGTCCAGAATAAGCCCAACTAAATATCATAGACTCATCTAACCATCACAACAATCATCCACTTCTGATGCGGAACTAACCCGGTTGTAACAAATTTAATGGTTATTATATAAATCTGTCAAGCGAAAGTAGTAGTAGTTGCTGACATTTTCTTTTTGTCTTTGGCACACTGCTAGGGGTTCAGATGCTATTTGAGAATAAAGCTTAGAGAATCTGGAAGCCATATGTATTCCTTTCCATGCCTTGCTATGAATATAATCATTGCGTAAATAGTTATAAGCAATTAAGCATGTGTCCATAAATGTAAATAAGATTACGGAAAGCTTTCTTGCAGTAAGCATTTAATGGCTAGATCAACAGTCTGAAAGCTGGAACTGATCTTTGTTTCTGCAATTTCCACTTTCTTGATTGATTTTTTATAAAGAAACCCTATGTTTTGTTCTTTGCAATAATAAAATTGCATAATTTTATTGCTGACATATTTTAAGCTCATATGTTATATACATCACTAGGTTTCCTTAAGCTGTTTGAGGTGGTTCTGTTGTCAGTTCTTTAAACTTGTTGTTTGCCAATCTTAAGGCCTGACACTTATCGAATTGCAAAATCTTTCTACAAGTGTTGCCTTCACTATTATCACTGTCCATCATGCTTCTTTTTCATCTAAAATTATGTTAAACAAGTAAATCTAGTTAGTATTGGAACTTTTTTGCATTCTCAGGCTGATGTTGATGGAAATGGCACCCTAGACTGCGAAGAGTTCATGACTGTCTCTGTTCATCTTAAAAAGATCAGCAGTGAGGAGCAATTAACAAAAGCATTCAATTACTTTGACAAAGATGGTAGTGGTTATATTGAGATGGATGAGTTAAGAGAAGCTTTAGTTGAGGGTGATGCACCTACTGAGCAAGTGATATGGGAAATCATCTCTGATGTTGACACAGACAAGGTTAGAGATATCTTCATATCCATCTGCTGCAAATCTTATACATATGGTGACAAGCCATTTGCACACAACAACTAGTAATCCAGAAGTTAACACAAAGAGCAATAAGGAAAAATAGCCAAATGATACTTGTAAACATGCGAAAAATGCATAATATTCTGCTTATAAGATTTATCTTTCATGTACTCACTAATTTTGTGTGAAAAATGCTTCAGGATGGACGGATTAGCTACAAAGAGTTTGAGTTAATGATGAAATCTGGATCAGACTGGAGGAATGGATCGCGACAGTACTCGAGACAATTGTTTAACAATCTAACTAAGAAGTTGTTCAAAGATAGCTCATTGAAGGAAAATTAAGTCCTGTATTTGAGCACAGTCTCTGTCTGATATCATCTTACAATGTGGACATGTCTGTGTCAAGTTTTTCATCTTTCATGAGGATGCAGAGGTGTGATTTTCAACTATGTACGATTGCAAACACCAGTTTTTATTCATAATATGCTTTATTGTAGTCAATTCTTGATATAAATTTACAAGAAGCTGTCAAAATATGAATATTGACATTGATAATATAATAGTGAAACTTCAAAAACCGAGGAGTGATTCACACAAGCCTCTTACCAGGACTTCTGCTATATATATTGTATTACCTTGAACTGTTCAACCGCTGTACCATGTTGTCTCTTGGTGATGTCCCTATTATACTTTGATCTTTATATGATAAACTCGGACTATGATCTCTCCTTGTGTGGCCTTCACCAACACATCGTAGGGCCTCCGCCACCACTAATTGTATTCACTCCGTTGATAATCGATTTTCGTCTATTTACTCTCAAGTCACATATGAACGAAGTGCAATTCTATAATAGTCTGTCACTCGATAACTTTTGAAGTTTACTGACTTCGTTGAAAGTTTGTATGTTATTATTTGGATCTTAGGCTTTTGTCTCGAGCACAATCTCTACTACATATAGCTTATCTTACAGTACCTCAAATGATAGTACTATGGTATATTCTTCAAAAGTGTCTATCTTTGCATCCTCTTACCTTGTACTAAAGCCTTTTTACTCAAACTTCGTCTTCGCAAATTAAGTCACCTTAGTGCCTCCATTAATTGCCTCACTAAGATAAAATACATATGCCTCGAAGCTTCCTTCAATTTTGGTATAATACAAGATTAGTTCACTTTATCAAAATATAGAACCTATAGAATCCTACTCTTGCCTTTACAAGAGTTCATGCCCTTGACCTATTTCTAAGGAAAGCTTCATACCTCCACTCCATATTTTGTCTTTTATGTTGTCTCTGTGACTTCGATATTTCATCAAGTTTTACCCAAGTTACTTCGCTCTTTGATTTATAATAAGATGATGGTGGTCCTTGTACCTACCATTCCATGGGTCAATCATCCATTGAGTCCAATCTTTATATCAGCACTATGTATACTTTCGTTTTAGTGTTATCTTCAGTCGCTCCCCCACTAAAACTTGAAATGTATCCATTAATTTATTATCTCATGTGATATCATAGAATGACTTAAGATACCTCTCTCAATATGTGCAGTCTGTTGCATATGAATCTCCCTCTGGAGAACCAAGATTTTTCTCTCTTGATATTGTTTTGTTATAGCAACTTTTTTTTTTGTGCTCCTCTCTTTGGAAGTTTTAAAGATCACTATCTCCTTACTGAATAAACTATGTATTGTTCTTATGACTCTTTACCAATACAATCCTTGTTATGTCCCTTAAGGCTTAGTAACATGTTGAACCCGTTATGCACTTCAATTTCCTACGGATATATCCTTCTTATGCTGAAGAGAAAGTTTTCATACTCCATAGTATTGAATTTTGATTGCCTTAGAATGACCATAGGTAGTCCGTTGCTACAAGCTCTTGCTTGAGTATTGAATTCTTTTAGCAATTCCCCTTGCTTCTATGAGCCTTGCTTAGCTCTTTTGATTGCTGAGTAATCTATCCCTCCTTGCACAGTGTCATCCTTTGCAAAGTGCCCTCACTTGTCTTGAGTACCATCAAGTTTGGTTGCTAACATTGAGTTGTAACTTGAACTTAGCTATCATAACTTTTGTGCACTATATGTTCCTTCTAGCTTACTTATCCTCGTGGTATCTCTTATGCAAAGGGTTAACCATTTCTTTAAATATTAATTTTGAATATCCACAACTTCGAGGAACTCATTTCTCAACGTCTCTATGCATATTTCTCTCAAACTATCGCGCGTGCTAGCTGCCCTTAACATAGTCTCGCTAAGTCACCCATATTTGCATGTCAAGTGTCTCTAGGTGTACTTATTACACTCTAGTATTATATGTCACGAACTTAATTAGATTTATCTAGATAATATGACACTCTTGCATGTCTATTTGTAAATAATCAGTCTTATCGTAACCTTTTAGAGTCCCCTAAGAACTTACAAAAGATAAGACCGGTTAGAAAAAGTGTTATACTCGAGATCCAATAACCAGACATTTCAAAAACACTTAATAGATAATATAAATTACAAATATATACTTTATAAGTTTTAAACAATTGTATAACAAATAGTCAAAGGCAGTCTACCATGCCAAAAGTCTCTATAAGTCCCCATATGATATTGCTATAAAATAATATAGTAAACCAAACTTAAATAATACCTCAAAGGTCGATCCAACCATATATCATCGGGTAGCTCCATGATGTTATATTGATTGATACCTCACGTTACTACGTGGAGCCTAAAAACACTTTAAATAGATGGTTTATTTTTGAATAAATTTATCTATACACGATAATTACATATAACATGTGTATACTACACTAAAACGACCATAAGAGTAAATCAAAATGAGATTGTCAAACCTATTATAAAATTTTTATAAGTTGTGTAAAGTATTAATAGAATAAAAAAAAATACAAACACATACAAATATCACATGTATATGAATAAATTATATGTTCAACAATAAATGATTGAGGCCCTTCCTTTGTCTCTCCTTAGAGTATTTAATAAAATGAATAAATTATGTGTTCCACCACTTGAAGATGTGATGCTATCACGATGTTAACTGGAGTAGCTTTTCTGGCACAGACTGCTTCAAGTTGCCCTCGTCTGGGACAAGAAGGATAGCACATTCCTGTATCACTGGAAATCGTTCGCCCACACATCAATTGTGCTCAAGTGTGTGTTCTCCTCAGAGTGTTCATCATCCTTCCCTTGATTTCAGCACGTTGTCTTGCTCGTAAAGATGGTCCATCTGATGCCATTTTTGTTAGTCTAGTCCCTGCTGACTGCTGAGCTTTCTCCACCATGGGTGAGAGAGAGAGAGAGAGAGACAGCAAAGGTGCTGCACGATAGTCACAAGAAAAGGCCTGCAGATAGCATTTCTTGTTCATCCACTTCTTTTCAACTGTGGTCCACTTGATGAAAACCTTGAGAAGATTCTCTCTAATCTTCCTCTAGGATATTTGGAGTTTTGCAGGAACTAGGGTTTCGACCACAGCTTCATGCCACCTTCAAACATCTCCTCTGTGGTTGCTAGAACCCACAAAGTATTTGTTTTCTTCTGTATTTCCTGGTGTTTGATGCAGGAAATAATATGCATATGGTGTTGGATACAATCTAAGAAAACCCGGAAATGTTGACTGAAACTATATGATTTCACTACCATGTTTGTTGCAGCTCCAATAAAACATCAATAGAATAATGCATGGAGTGCCATTGGAAGAAGAATTCCACCGAACAAAATATGGGAGGAGTGCAATCAATCATTTCGCATGGTTGAACATATTTAAGCTTTTTATGGTTGGATAAATATTTGACTTAATCTTGAGGAGAGCTTCAGTATTTCCATTTCTTGCCATCATTCTCAGTATACATGTACATCTACATGCTGAGCGATGATGATTGAATTCATGGATGAGACCAGCAAATTTTTAGTTGCAACCACTACTGATCCAAATTGCTGCTATCCAAAGAGTGTAGGCCCCACTGGGGCCATCTTGCTTTGTGTGTGGAGACATTGATGGGTGAATTTTCCTTCGCCATGCAATCAAAAGAAACAAAAACTGTGGAACCGACGGAGAATTATGTGTTAATTTGTACGGGCAGAAATTTCGCCTCGTAACCCACCTTCCTCATGATTGAATATATCAATAACTCGCATGGGACCCAAGGTAGCCCCACCGCTCTACCAAATGACAAGGCCGGTAGGAACGTCGAGTGGCCGGTGCAACGAGGCGAGATTTATTGAGGAGATATGGACGTCATTCTCTCGTCACGTGTGGCGTCTGAACGATGGAGCACTTTTGTCTGTACCCCTTCTGTACCTTCCCTGAGGATTGGAAGATCACCTGGACCCCACATGGAATCTACTGTTGGACCCACTTCTTCATCTCACGGATAGATGAGGAGTAAGTCTCGTGGTAGGTCGGACAAGTTACCAGATCGTTCGACATGGCATTAGCATACATGATCTCATCATACGATAACATCCATCCATCTCATCATCATGATCATCATATTGTTTGCACGTGACGAGACCAAGAAGCCGTTTAAATGCCACAGTCCACCGCGGGCTGGCATACCCAACTGTGTGCCCGAGAAGCGGAATCGGTATCGGTGCCTCCCCCATGGAAAAGAAGAGAACGAGGAAGGAGGAGGACGACGAGCACGTGACGGTGGTCGCTGCTGCGGCTGTGGCGTCGGAGGAGGAGGCGAAGGGGTGGTCCGAGCGGGGGTGGCGGAGCGGGGAGGAGGCCTGGCCGCGCAAGGGCGACGGCGGCGGAGGGGTGATGCTGGAGGGGTACGTCTTGGGCTCGGCGGACGGCCGGGAGCGGGGGCCTGGTGGGGTCAAGGGGACGAGGAGCCTCACGGACGAGGACCTGGAGGAGCTCAAGGCGTGCCTCGACCTAGGGTTCGGGTTCAGCTACGAGGGGATCCCGGAGCTCTGCAACACGCTCCCAGCGCTGGAGCTCTGCTATTCCATGAGCCAGAGGTTCCACCTGGACGATCAACAAGAACAGATATCTCATGGGGACTCGCTTCCCTTCGCCAATTGGATGATCTCCAGTCCTGGTAGTATGATGCTTCCTCGTTCCTTCCTCTGTTTCCTCTCGGTTAAAAAACGAGCAAAAAGATTCCATCTTTCTTGTCTAAAATGGTGGATATATGTTTATGGATTGGCTATAAGTGATATAGGTGAAGTAATATTCATAAAAATTCCTTTTTTTTTCCCCTAAAATGGTGGATATACATATTTGTGGATAGGTATGAGTGATATAGTTGGCGTATCAATTATATCTTAAGTCTGGAAATTTCTTTGAAATATTTGATATTTTGGTTCTTCTTCAACCCTGAAAGATCTATCAAATGCATTGCTGTGAGAATTAAACCAGTAAAAGATCAATTTATTCTTATTAGTTGATAAATGGGGGTAAAAAACCAATTTTTCTTAGAAATTTTTTGTCAAGATTCAAACTATAAGAAATGCACCTTTGTTTCTTTTCGTCTTTTGATATCTGATCCAGCTACTGTTCTGCTGAATTATGGTCTAAAGCATGTTGGAGGAGTTCTCATCTCTGGATTTTGGAGATTCTATTTTGCTGGATTTACTGCTGTTATCAAATATTTCAGTTTCCTAATCAGTTTTCTTTGATGTATCTATCAGGTGATGATCCAGATGAAGTTAAAGCAAGGCTGAAGTACTGGGCTCAGACAGTAGCATGCACTCTCCGATTATGCAGCTGAAAGAGTTTGCATTACTTTGAGTTTATCTACTGTTGGAAGAAGTAATATATATACATGTGAATCCACCGCCAAGGCTAACTTCTTTGGAGTGAATCATCTACTCATTACCACTGGGATTAAACCATTCTTCTCCCATTCCGAAGAGCTCTTCGCCTTGAATACAATTCTGAAGATGGAAAATGAAGGCCTATAACAAAAAGAACAAACAGGAAGAAGAGCAAAGAGAAGAGAGGTCCACTGTACCATGTCTGGCCTGCAGGCCTATAAAGAAGAACGACTGCTATTTTTCATGTATGGCACATGATCAATTATAGTGTTCTTCTTGGTATGAATAATATCAATTTGTATCAAGTAACTGTTCTGTGCAATCATGTTAGTTGCAATAAAGAGGAATGGGATGATAACCTGAAAACTTAATCATCTTTTCTGCCTCAGCATTTATAACCATTTGATTGAGTTCACAAGGCACCTGGTCTGGTAGATGACTGGACCTCAGATCTCCAGTGTTTGTGACAATGGATTTTTAACCGAGATTTATGGTACTTTTAGCAATCTGGCAGAGTAAGAAATTGGTTTATTTATTCTAGTAGAGTGCACAGGGTACTTGAATTTGTTGTTCTTTTTTAGACCATCTGGGGTAACTTCTTTTATCTGTTTCTGTACATGGAAATGCATCAAGTGACTCCTCTGATGCTCCTTGTTCATCAGCTTTGTGACCAAAGGGCAGGCTTTGTTGGACATTCAGCTACAAGATGGGGTAGAAATCGAATTGGAAGCATTGAAGATAGAAAGTAACTGCTGAGTCAATCCAGGTCCTACACAACCACACAGAAGGTTTGGGGCTTTCTCTATGTTCAACTTATATGCAAAAGCTCATACTAGTGCAACACTGCACTAAATGTTTAGTCATGAAATGGTAGCTTCAGATGCAAATTAGCTTGCCAACAGGTAATTCTGGCAGTCATATCTTGTGCTCCTCTTGTTAGAGAATGACTCTCAAGCAAAGGATGAGCTTGTGATCCGCAGAATTCACATACGAGTGATGTTAGTGTATGGATTAGCTGGACTAGAAACAGTAGTGCATTTTCACCTATTCCATGCAACAGACAGATTGCATTCATGTAGTCAAACCTTCTGTTTCCCTAAACTAGTGTTTGATTCCAAATATAGTTCAAGTTATTTTGCCAAGAGTTAGGGAGGAAAGGGACATCTGTGATCAATAAAACTGATAGTTATTTTTGAGGATAAAAGGGCAATACGAGTAGATGATGGAGAATACGGATAAATACCATCAGGTCAAGATCAGCAGCATGCATGATGCGAGGAAGATGACATGTAGTCACAATCAATCAACATGTTTTCAAACATGTGTTCTGATTTGTGAGGGTGGCTTGATGGTCCCTAAATGATGGGAACACCTGAAAGTGATAACTGGAAACATGTGTTCTTGTTGGCCAAGAGCATCCCAACCACTTACAAAGAATGGAGAAAGAACAGGAATGAGAATGAAGATAAGGCTGAGGGATAGATGGAAAAAGAAAAGTGAATCCTGTGGTTACTAAAATTTCCTTATCATAATTATCTTTGTGGATCCGAATTTGATCTTATTACTTCAGTTTTTGTAACATTGATTTGTTCTTGATTATATGTTATTTTTCACTAGTGAAAAGAATATTCACTGTAATAAGAACAGGCATAAGAAATAGTTGTAGAAAGCATGTATAAGACTGAAAGCTAATAGGAAGAATCCTAAATCATGCTCAAATGCTATACTCCAAGCCTTGCAGAATACATCCTAAATTACAATAAGCCACAGTTAGTACAAGAGCCAAAATTTGTAGACAACGGCAAGCTATAACTAAACCCGACAGGAGATCAACCTAAACCAGTCTGATGTGAAATTTATTGAATACATGCAAACCAAAGCTCCACAAGAAAGAGAGAACATGCATATATCAGAGATAAAACCTGCAAAGAACAGGAACAGTACACCATCAGAGGATTGAATAGCTGAATCCCTTTTTATCTTAAGATTGAGCATTTTTATGCATTGTCTGTTGATGATAAGGATGTTCATATACTACCTCTGTTGTGGCTTGAGAAATAAGCCAACATAAAGATCAACAGAAATTAGAATCAGATTATGAGTTTATTTAACTAATGAATGAGAAAAATGGTCATCTTCAATTCAGGGAGAAAGTTTACCTATTCATTTCAGTAGTCATGAAATAAATCACAGCATCTGCTCCTTTAGGGTCCAAAGAAAAAGAAATAAAAATAGAAAGAGACTGATCATTTGCAGGCTCTGATCTTGAAATAATATGCAAACTTCTATTTTCTTTTTTTTTTAAATTGCCTTGGCATGAGCAGCCTCTGATCATTTGCAGCAAAATGCAGAGTGGAATGGTCTTTATCATAGCTTTGGTCTTTTGTTTAATGCAAATTTAGCTAATGTATCTTAGTGATCTCTTCTATCAAAATCTTAGAACTCAGAGCTCAAGAAGGTCAGAAGCCAAATGAAATAATAATTATACAATAATACGTATACGTATTTGATTTCTCAAAAGTCGAAATTTTTGTAGTAATTATACAATAATAATTGGACACTGCTGTGTCAACAGGAAGCCAAGAGTTTATTTTTCCTATTTATTTTACTGAATGTAAATCACTACTGTATTTGATGACTTATCTTTCGTCGCAGAATAAATTACATATATGTGGAACTTACTATAGATTTTTTTTGTGAAACTCCCCATTGACATCAGAGATGATCGAAACGGCATATATAGAACCGTTCAACGAGATAGTGCTTTTTCAAATCTCTCAAAATGAAATCTACAAATATATGTCACCCTTTTAAATAGTGCAAATATCTAAATTTCACCATTTAAGAAATTTAAGAAACCCTTTGTGGATGGATACTAACACTTGTTTCATATGCAATTTAAGAAACCACTTCTTCCTTAGTTTACATTAATGTGTAATTTAAACCGATTAATTTCAGGTTTCACGAATTAATATGCAAATGCCGTACCCCTATTCAGCCCTTCAGAAAATTTCTTTTTGGCATAACATGAACTCATCATAGGTTATTCATAACAGCTAACGTGTCATTTGCTTTTCAATCAAATGCTGAGCATCTTACGAGTCCAATATATCTACACACGCACACACAGGTCTCCAAAGCAATAATGTTGTTAGCCATGAGCAAAGTTGTGACGAGATTGCTGGCCATCCTGTTCATCCTTCGACTCATCTCCACCACCCCCCTCGACGCTCGGCGTCCGGGGAAGGGCGGCTGCGACGAACCGTACGTGGTAGCGGAAGGCGAGACACTGCAGACCATCAGCGTGTTCATCAGGCAAACATGAAGGCACCCAAGGTGCCCTTTTGCCTGTGTCGCCTCTCTCTCTCTCTCTGTGTTACCTGTGCGTCTCATGTAAGTGGATTATTTTGGAAGGCTTGATATGTCAGTAGATCTTCTTCTATGTATCTCCTGTATGTTTTACCTCAAGTCTAAAGAATCAGCTTTGTGTCTTAGAGTCGGCATTTCTCCTACTTCTCGCCATAATTCATGACGCCGAATGGGATCGAAACCAAACTAGCAGATTACATTCACGAACAGGTCTTCAACAACAACAGCTGAATACACCTATGCACTGAGTTAGTACAACCAAACGAATGGATTATATTGGTAGTTGAACCTAACCATAGATATATTATGTAGGTGAACATTATATTATATATATATATATATATAGTTTTTTAAGGTAAAAGCAAACTGAATGATAAGTTTCCAATTGTCAAACCTTCTTGAGCTCCTGATGATATTGAAATAGTGAAGATGTTTGAGCTGGAAGATAGTATTCTAAAATTGCATAGAAAGAAACTCATCAATTGATCTTATGTGGTCAAATTGATTGTTTTTGGTAGAGTAGAAACTATAAATCAGCATAGAAAAGAGGTCACCTGCTTAGGCAAAAAATGCATGGGGGTATTTTGGTCATTGTAAATTGCTATGCAGACAATAACATAGTTGGAACTGTAGAGATGTCACAAATCAAATGCTCAGCAAAGACTGACGACCTATAATCATCTCCGCTGCAGAATGGTTAGCTCACACACACAGACACTAAAGCTTAGAGTAAATCAAGCAATTCATGGAACACCATCAAGTACTGCAATAGAGATAAAAGAGTTGAGAACGTAGACAAAACAAATTCTTCCATTTTGGCTGCTAGATTCGCAATAACTTTTCGTGTGACATGTAAGAGGAACAAATGATGATCCAGGGCATGCAACTCCTGCTAATGCGGGATCGGATGTGCTCTTGATTGCATTCTATCACCTGAATGCAGCAGGTTGATAAGCTACCACCACTAGTACTGCACATAAGGCACATCTAAAAGATTAGAGCCATTAGAAGCATTAGGTCAGAAACAGATGTTTCCCCAGCAACAGACAGGCCAAATAGTGAATATTGCAGCCTTTATGATACTTCAGTATTCCATGTAGTCTTCCACAACTGTCTGGAAAAAGAGCAACGACTGAGGTGCTCAACAAATAAACAACAAAAATCCCCATTCACAAGAATCTCATTGATGATGACTTGTACAACGCCACAAACTAGAACACTCTTGAAGCACTCAAAGCAAATTGGAGGCTTGTATTAGGATCATAGATGAGGTTTAAAGATTTGCTAAACAACTATCCTAGCAGAAAATCAACATACCAATGAAGTCTGATGATATGCATAATAATCATTACAGATCAGGCATCTGGAGCTTGGGAAGGAACAGCCGCGGGTGGGGGAGCCGGCTTATTTACGAGAAGAGGAGAGAGTGCTTTTACCACAATGCTCATATTGGGCCGAAACTCAGCTTCGTATTGGACACATAGAGCTGCCACTGCTGCCAGCTGCAAGAACAAATAAAATCAAAACTAGTCATCCTTGAAACATCCTATGGATGTAGGATTTAGTAAACAGTGCTCTATATATGGTTTTGGAAAGCAACTCCAACTAAGCCCCAGATCCAAACCATTAGGCGGGAAAAAAAGTTCACTTGTACATAATAGATAAGAGCAAGACCTTCGCAACCCCTTTTGCTGGGTAATCTCCCTTCAATCTTGGATCTACACATTGTTTGACTTTATCCTCACTCAGTCTAGGAGTTGCCTGTGAAGGGGGTAGAAAGAACATCAATATAGAGGTATCTAATTCTCAATTCATAAGACATGCTTGATCTTCATGTAGATACAAGTGCCAACATGTGTAAAACACATCCACAAGGTCAAAGTAACTAAGTCTCAATTTGTAAGGGATGCCTGATTTGCATTGTACTAGCACCAACATATGTATAGCACATCACCAAGGTCAATGTCCAAATCGGTGCAGTACTCACAGGTGCAAGAGAGTTATGAGACAACAAATTGGCGTAAGCACTATCACATTTGCATTCAACATTGTCGCAACACTTGGTTGCAAATAAGGCATGAAACATGTAAACCAGCAACAACCTGCTTGTCCATGAGGGAGAACTATGTATACACACAATAAAATGCCATCAATGTGTGTAACTTGTTAAAAAAGAAAAACAAGTTCAGGGCTCATTGATGCTCGGCAACTATGTCCAACTATGCATCAAACTTTATTTAGAATGTTGACTAAAAAGGCAATGATAGAGAGGCATAAAATGATGTGCTGCTAGCATTGTAGGCTATTCCTGTTAAATTCTAAGTTGCTAGAATGAATTTCCGGTAAAAATTCACAGGTCCTGTCAGAAAGATCCTCAGAATATCTTGTTTTGTATACAGCCAAGGTTCTTAGAAAGACTGACTTAAAGAAAAAGGGGATGATTGAAGCCACCTTTGTCAAATAAGCAGCTGGCTACAAAGTGTCAAATGACAAGTCTCGAATGAAATATAACCAAGTCTCTGGAATCAGATACATGAAATCAAAAGGTTGGTTTATTTCAACAATTATAAGACCTCTTTAGCTTATCAAAATGAATGTTTTTCCTTTCTTCCTTTACCCTAGATAGTGCCCCCTAGTTTCATTTTTCCAAGATAGTGCTCCTAATTTTTGTAATCCTGAAAATGCCCCTCCCTTGCCTGTCATCGCCTCCACCCACTGCCTCTGCCCTTCCACTGTTCTCTGAGGCGGGGGCAACACCTCCACTGCCCTTCCTCTGATCCATGGGGCAGAGATGACACGACCACGAGGCCTCCACCGTGTTGCCTCCCATCGTGCTCGCCACCTCCGCACCTTTCCCGCCCGTTGCACCCGTCGCCTCCACTCCCTGCCTGTCACCATGAGGCCCCACCCGTCATGCCCATCAAGCCCCTCACCTCTGCCTTTCCCCACCATTCCCTATCTGTCGCATTCGCTGCCTCCGCCCTTCCTTTGATCTGTGGGGTAGAGGAGGAGGCCTTGCGATGAGGGCCTCGTGGCCTTGTGATGGATGCATTGCCTCCGCCCCACGGAGCAAAGGAAGGGCGAAGGTGACGAGAACAACAGGTGGAGGCAGCGACGGGGAAGGGAGGCGCCACCAGCTAGGCAAAGTCAGTCGAGGCGACAACAAGGGAAGGGAAGGGAATTTTCAAGATCACAGAAATTAGGGACACTATCTGGGAAAAACAAAAACAAGGCATAATTGAAGTATTTTCAAAGGACATCTCAGCCATCTCAAAAATTTAGAAAGTCATCTCAGACAATGCAAAAAGACAATTGTCAGCTTAATCACCTCAAAACAAAACTTTAGCTTTGTCAAAAAAAGAACAGAGAAAAACAAAAGAATAAAGCAATAGCAACAGACTTTTGAACACTCAGACTCTTTCACTTCTCTATAAAAAACCCCCTAGTCTATCTTGTTAGGGCCAAATACTTCTAAACACTTGACTGTTTCCCTCTTCTATAAAACCCCCCTAGTCCATCTGGTAAGGGCAACAGCAACAAGAGAACTACACCTTACTCTCATAAGTCATAAGCACACTTAGGCTTCCTTCTCCCTCCTAAAAGAAAAGAGTCTAAAAGAAAGTTTATCTTTTGTCTTGAATTATATAGTAATTTTTTTTATGAATATTTTCTTTTGGTGTTTGCTTAAACACCTAAGTAGCCCTATATAAGTTTGTTGGCACATTCTTTTGTAAAAGAAACTATTGGACACTGATCAAAGCATTCAAGTTGGTTCCTTTAGCAAAACATCTTAGCAAAATATTTATAACCAAGATAAGACCAGTAGGTTGTTCATACCAACACTTGAACTTTTAAACTGAAGGTTCTTTTCAACTTTTAAATGTTTATGTTATTTTTGAAGATACTAAATATTGCTTAATTGAACCCGCAGATTTTTGTGGATTCAGGGTTTAGACTATTTATTAGGGTCTAGGTTTATTTACTAGGGCTTATTTTATTTTGACTATTTATTAAAGTTTTATTTAGGGTCTAGATTTTGGGGCTTAGTATTTATGATTTCAACTAATTGTTTTTTTATTATACGAATTTTAGGTAAACTCAGAAGTAGTCGAACTATGTGGTTTGTCAAAACTATCTCAGGTCATGCCTATATTTAGGAAATTTATATTATATTGTACAACAATATTCACCCATTCTATTTCAAGTTTCTTTAAGGTTTACGTTAATAAGGATTGTTATTTCAGTCAAATATTATTTCAGTCAAATATTTTGTTGTGCACTAATACAGACCAAGGGAGCAACATTATGAATGATGAGCAAATTTTGTCTATGATGGTGGATCCCATGTCTACTTTCTAACCTCTCTTGCAAATGCATTTAGAACCACAATAACTATTTGTAGCCCCTGACTATTTGGGTTTGGCTGCATAAACCCTTTCTCACCACTGAATTATGTTATGGACAATGTTACTAGTTAATTCAAAGGCCTCAAATTAGAATTAATAATACAGTAAATCATAAAAAAAAAGACAAAAGTTTATCCTGTCACAAAAAAGAGCTTGCTCAAACGTTTTCATGGTACGTGTTCTGCTTATCATCCTGTAAGAAAAATGGGCCTTTGATATAGTGAAACACCAGAAATTTGTGATGGTGCTATCAGATATCATAGACAAGAATGTAAGGATTAGGTGGCAACCATTCAAAATGTTAAATAACTTGATATAAGGACAATATATATAAGAGCACAAAACAATCTGGTTCAGTAATCATCCAGTAACCCAGGACACAAAATTTCAGTACCATATAGATTTAATAATTTGAAGACAAGGACCTAAACATGAGATACATATGTCAAATTACAATTATAGTTGAGTGAAATAATACAATTGTTATCATAATGCAAGCATTGTAACCAGATATACATGTAAAGTTTTCATAGATGACTCACGTAGTCAGCTTAAGATATTTTGACTATTCTACTTCTGTATTCATGACTCTATGACCAGTTAATATTCAAAGGAATCAGCAGCCTTTTCACCAGTTCATGAGACATAAATTAGGGGCTGAAAGTCATCCTGTCCTAATTCACCTCTCTTGTTTCATAATCTTTTCTTTTCTGCTATTGATCTATTCATGTGGATGGATCACAGTGTCTCCAACTAATAAGTTCCTTTCTTACTCTTGAATACATGAGACTAACAAAGAATGAAAACAAATAAATACTCAACTAAAAACAACTCAGGATATAAATCTTACTAGCTTACCCAAGTAACAAGACTCTGCTGCCCTCTAGGCATGGTATGATCCACAGGTTTTCTACCAGTCAGCAGTTCTAAAAGAACAACTCCAAAGCTATATACATCACTCTTCTGTGTCAGCTGGCCTGTCATAGCATACCTGCATAATACTGCATGTATCACTATATACAAAAAGGAAAATACAGGAGAGATATGAATCATGCAACATTATTTACTGTGCTTTGCAGATCTTGATTCATCTACTACAGATAATTTTTATTGCACTTGACACAAAGTATATGAAAAAGATCATGGAGGAAAATAATTTTCTTTGCGGTAACCATAAAGGATTCATAACAGTTATCACAAATTATGAGAAAAGTACAAATAACAAGATAGGTTAATACTTCAGCCTTCAACAATGTTTACTTTTTCAGTTTCTTCTATGTCTACTTCATCATGAATGTAATAAATTCTAATAGTTTTACTAAACCTTCCCAAACTATGGCAAATTAATTCAAAATGTCTCTAACAAAGCCAACCAGTGACGTAATAAATGGGTTTTTTTAACATCACAGCTTGGTTTAATAGCATAGCCAATACAAACATGGAATGGAACTTGGCAATCTTGTGAACCATAATTAGAGGATTTTCAAGGAGTACCAAGTACTTACACAAGGCCATCTAGTATATCCTGATATTAAAATTTGAACTTAAGTGAGGTAACCGAACATAAAAACAAGGAATGTCATATAGCTTATCGAACCCATAACGGTTCTTTGTCGAACTGGGACAAACCAATGTTTTGAAGACGAAGAAGGAGAAGAGTAAAGAGCAATGGAGAAAGAGGAGGAAGATGAAGGAAGAAAAGGAGGTGACGGAGGAAAAGAAGGGAGGAAGTAGAGAAAGCAGAAGGAAGAAGAGGACTAAGCATTCCAAGGAGGTAGGCAATGGCGAACAACAATGGTGGCGGCGATGGCAAGTGACAATGGCAACGACGATGTCGGTCCACAATCCCAACGGCAATAGTGATCAATAGCGGCGACAATGTCGGACCACAATCCCAACAAGAAGAGGGCTTGTGTTTGCAAGCTCTAATCCATGTAATATTTTTTTGTTTTTATATTGGGTTGGACCAAACTGCCCAAAGCGAGGCCATCTATGTATCTAGATCAGTATGTACCGCATGCTTCGTACCTCTAGGCAAAATGGGCTTCCTTGCATAAAAGTTCGACTATATGGTGACTTCAAGTATGCTTGGAGTTTTGTCCACCATCAATATTGATGTTATGTCCCTTAATCATAAAAGGTAACAGATAATCAATCCAGCTATTGTTGGTCATAAAACAAAATCGTAATATTTTGTACCTTTGCAAAGTCAAATAGGATTCTGGATACTACTAGTCTACTACAACAAAAATAACAAGCCATAAATCCATAATCAACCATTTAGGAATTCTAGATGCATAGCAAAAATTAAATTCTTTGTCATGGAACAAGACGATTTTCAAATAAGACTTTCAACTTTCAGTTGACTTAATCACCACCAGGAGCCACTAGAGGTAATGCCAACTTTCACAGTTGACTTAATCATCACAGGCAACCACTCAAGGTAATGTTGACTCTCACAGACCTGATGAGTGGCACTCATGTGTTCAGACTTCAGCTACATGGCAACCCTCCATGATGTTTTATATCTATCAACATGTCTCAAAAGTTAAAATAAAAAATAAACTAACAAACCAAAATGTTTTATATTTATTCTAAAAGTTACTCAGGAGTATTACTGAAAGTAGCTAAATAAGCAACACAATTACCAAATTTTTTTTACCAACACAATAGCCTGCCCTTGATTGGGCCAACCATAATTACTAGATTATGAAGACTATAAGCAACATGACTATCAAAATGAGTAAATAAATTCTTGTAACTAAGTAAGGTCAAATACAACTGCACATTATCCAAGTTGAGTAATTACTCTGGTGCATGATAACCAAAAGTTCCCAGGACTCGAGTAGAATGAAGACGAGCAGCCATATCAGGAGCCTGATTTAAGAGGTTAAAATCTGCAATTTTGGCCCTAAAGTCATCGAATAGAAGGATATTGCTCGATCTGATATCCCGATGTATTATGGAAGGCTGAACTTTCTCATGAAGATACTCTAACCCTTTTGCTGCATCAACAGCTATTCTCACTCGTTGCATCCAGTCCAAAACTGGACCAGGTTGTGCACCTTGGACTCCTTTTCTGCCTGTGGTTTGGAAATAAGTTAGATTCTTGAACTGTTGTGTACATAATTTACCAGATAACATAAATAAGCTATTCAAAGGATAAGAACATTAAATTATGTGGACAAATTAGCAGATATATCTTATACCATGCAAAACATCATGCAAAGAGCCCATGGTTGCAAACTCATAGGCTAACAATCGCATATTTCCTTCAACACAATATCCCAGCATTTCAACAAAGTTTTCATGCTTCAACCTTGACACCATAGAGACCTAATGTCAGAAAAAAAAAAAAAGCTGCAGTTAATTATGTGATGTGTTTTTGTTATTGAACAGATGATCGCTGTCCTTCCACAAACAAGTTAACCTTAATCAAAAGGAGAAGCAAAATAGATGTTTATCACTTGCAAGTATAAGAAAACCTGAGTCAAAAATTCAGCGGAGTTGTCTTCTGATGAAGTATCAAGTTTTTTCACAGCAACCTGCTTCCCATTGTCTAGAACTGCAAAGTACACCCTTCCGTATGATCCTTCACCAACCAAAGACTTTGACCCAAAACTATCAGTCTTCTCGTTCAATACCTCTAAAGACAACATAGGCACCTCAATAGGAGGTGGTGCCTTTGGGGCTTCACTTTTAGGAGCAGCAGAATATTTTGAACCTTTGTGTCCTGGAATGACAAAAGAAAGAAAACCTTGGTTAACATAAAAGCAGAAGTAGCATCAATCAAAAAAGTTGTGTAGATGACAAATAATTTTAGACCAAGTTTAGAAAAACATCACATGGTGTTTAACTAGAAATGCTTATGTTGCATCTACTATGTTTGAACCAAGGTTTTCAATTTCGATGTGTACCGCCCGATATGTATCGATACACAAACCGTCCTCTACTGGGCAATACTAGTGTTTTGACCGGTATCGAGGTGTACTGACTGGTACCACCCCGGATTTCGACCGTTGCCGAGACATACCAATCGGTATGCCCTGGCGTGGTAGGTGAAATTATTTTTAAGGTTTTAGGATGTACCATCAGTACGCCCTAGTGTACCAACGGTATATACCGGTACGTACTGTACCTAGCAGAGCTCGGTACGCCGATACAGACCGGTATTCAAAACCCTGGTTTGAACAATTATGAAAAGAACAAATATACGTAGCACATAAAGTTTTTGAAAGAACCACTTGATGCAATGACAACCAGACATTAATTTGATGATAATGCACACACAATGGCAGCCTCTAGATGAAGCATTCAAGGATTTCCAGCTTACAAGATGCTTTTTCCATGTAATCCACTTTGACAATGAATCCACATACAAAAAAAAAAGAAGTTGATTCATATAAGTCCTATTAACTAATTAAAGCCTTGACTCAATGTAAATCAAGACCTAATTAAAGATCAAGAAGCTCTATAGCTGAGTAAACATGATCTAAATATTTGAGTATGATGGGTGTTATGAGTTAAATACACTTAATATATACATTTAGTTGCAAAGAATTAGTTTATAATAGTTTTTAAAAGTGACAGCTCTAACAAGCATTTTCAAATTCGAGAAGACCTCACAACCTATTAAATTACTAAGCAAAATAACTTTTGTTACCCTTCTAAAACCCACTAACAGGAACCTAACTCTCAAAATATGAGTCCTAATAATAATAAAATAGCATCCATTACCATACATGGCACTCTAGGACACTGATGGATAATCGCACATGAGTCAGTCTGCCAAGTAAACTCTTGGCAAGCATTTAATGTCATTTTTTAACATCAGCATCAATGAGACACATCCTTGTCAACATCTACCACTGATAAACCCACCTCATAACATCAATGAGCAGTCATCATGATACCTCAATAACAATTCTCTCGGTGACTGACCGACATGGACCATGGATATCCATGTGGTCGAGTGAGGGACAAAGTCATCCTCCAAGCTGTGCACTTATTCCTTTCTTCAACTTCATTTATTCTCCTCAACTCCCCTTTTTGCCTACTTTGCATCTATTGATCCACAAGTTCCCAACACAAGTTATGGCTTAAGCATTAGAGAGGGAACCCATCGAGCCCATTCGCAGCGCCCTTTCTGTTATTTTGCAAGTGGCACCTCCAAGCTCCAGTTAAGCAAGCCAATACCAGTGTGGTGCATGCTTGGAAAAGGATGAGGACTCAATCAGATTCAGCATCCTATATCAGTCGGATGATAAAAAGTGCATCATCAAGCACTAAATAGACTTAAAATTGAAGCTTTAAAACCAACTAAATTATATAGTAAAACAATTACAATGATTAGTTTAAGAATAACCGAAACATAAAAAAGTATCCAATTACAACTAAAAGTTGGTGAGGCTTAACTGGCCCTGTCTTTTTCTAACTAGGATGGGAAAAGGGTTTCTCCACTCCTATTCCACTAAGATTGAACTGTACAACATCCATTAAAACTAAAGACTTTCTTTCCCTCCAAAACCACATAGAAAACCTTCTTTTACAGGCAGATTATTGCACCATGCTAGACACAACTCGTATATTGCTAGATTAGACTCTAGATTTTGCTGGATTTCCAATCTGAAATACTATGCCAAGCTGTCCTGAGCTAAAACATATCGTACTAATTAACATTTGAGCTGTCTTAATGGTAAATAAGGCTAATAAAGGACAGCATATGCCCTGAATATGCCCTAAGCTGATTGGAGATGGTTGGATCCAAGATGGATTGTGATAAAAATCATCTGGTTTTGGGAGTTACTAGTCCATGTCAATAAACTATTTTTTTAACACTATTGTCTGCCATAAGATCATCTTCCTTTAAGCATACTTATGCAATTTTTGACCCCTTGTAAGAGTTCTATATAAACTTATATTCTATAAGTTCAAGCAATAGCTACATTACATAACAAAAGACATTGTCCAACAATATATCTTTCCTTTATCACGCTGGAGAATTCCAGTCAGATAAGGAGAAAAGACTACTTGCTAAAGCTTATACAATAAGGGAGTAGCTTAGGGAAAAAGAACCTTGCATGTGAATTCTCTCAAGGAAAAAGGACAAAAAGCCATCCTGCTACTCTTGTTTAGTCTAACTATCATTTCTGTTAGAGCAATAGATTATCTATTGTTTTTTAACTGAAATCCGTCCAATCAACTCAGTTTGATCTCTATTTCATCCTCCAAAATCAAAGAGCTGTCGGTCACACAAAATCTAAATTCTCCAGTGCATGCTCCTTCGACAAATACATCAAAAACCAACAAGCAGAGGTTTTATCACAGAGGGAATCTTGACAAAAAAAAAACAGCCAAGTTATGTTCTTTCTATAACTCCAGCTAATCAACAGACTTTATGCAACAAAATATGCAATTATCCTGTGACATATGTCATTATGAGAAAGCAATTCTAATCTGTGAATAGCAAAGAAAATAACATACCATCCGCATCATTTGTTGGGCTCTTCAGGTATTCATTCTCATGGGCCTGATAAGACTCATCCACATGACAAGAACAGCACAACCAACGTCGCATTTTATCCTTCTTCTCAGTGGATATTCTATGTAGCACATGTACCTTGATGCAACAAACAGACCATCAATACAAAGGTAGTCATATATATGCTGTGCTAAGTGCTGACAGTGAGAATGCTATACATCATGATTCTTAAAAGACACAAGCAAAAGTCTGTCTTGAGAAAATAAAGAAAAGATTGCAGACATCAGCAGAGAATATATATCTCAACAAGTATGAATCATTATTCAGAAGCAAACTTCACCTACAATTTTTTTGAAAATACACTGGGGCCATTATCATGTTCAGATTGACATATAACAGAAATACTAAGCTGAGATTTTGAGAAGCACGTAATTTGAACTTCCATTTCCGCCACAAAAGAGTCAACCCAAGCACAAGGTACACCATTGACGTACAATCATATTAATAAGAATAACCAGCTAAGGAATCACGTCATTAGCCAGCACAATTAATTACATGTGTGACTCAGTCTCCTACTCGAATTTGATGATAAACACGCTTACTTGATATGGGCCAGGGTTGCTCTATGATCTGGCATACCACATTAATCATTATACGCCCAAATAGTGACATCAGATAAATTTTGTGCAAGAAAATTAAAAAGACGGCATTTTTCTTGGCATGTACCTACATCAACAACGGAATCACAGCAGATTATGTAACAAGGGAACAGAAGCCGACAAGGCGGAATCTCACTCTGTTTAATTTCCAAAAAACAATGGTCAATTTGCAAATGATCGCTTTCAAACGAGAAAGTTATAGATCACACTCGCAATCCACGGAATTCCAGCACCTAATCAGATTTCATGAGAAGAACTAAAGAGAAATCGTCCAACCAAAGGCATAAAACAACCAAAAGCAAAGAAAAAGCAGGTAAACCGCAAAAAGTATCGATTTGCAGTCCGAGCGTAGAAGCAACCCAATGAAAAGGCTGCAAGAAGTGGGACCCGCTTATTTTCTGGGAGCAAAATAGAGAAGTCATACTTGATATTGAGGGTTGAAAACGACACTAAATCCGCCAAAATCAGCCCGATTCCCCACGAGATTTCCAAAGCTCGAATCAGTCGCAACAAGAAACATGTTCGACAGAAAAAGTAGTGCATAAAATCCGGACGCGTATGAGGAATCCGTGCGTGCCACTATCGCAAAGACATAATACGATGAATTGATCAAGACAAAGAGGGATCCTTGGTAAGGAGAAAAGGGGTCTCACCTGAAAACGGTAACCAGGAGCTCGAGGGAAGGCAACCTCGCTCCACCTCTAGGATTAGGGTTTCTTGAGAGAGAGAGAGAGAAGACGGATGCCTGAAAACAACAAGCGTTGCGATTGCGAACACGAGAGACAGAGAGAGAGAGCGAGCTATCTTAAGAAGCTGGTTGCTGCGACCAGCGTTGCGACTGCGAATACGAAAGACGGACGTCGCAACACTCTGTGATATTAACGAGTCCACCCCACCGAGTGTCTCACACGGATGTGCGCCACGTCCCATATCGTAACCTAAGTCTTATCTCAAGTCGGAACGTCGCGTTGTGCCCTTTGAGTCCACCGTCCGGCCTTCTCTTCCCTACCATCTTCCGCATTCACACTGAGGATCTTATCCAAAGTTGTCACCGACTAATCATGATCCAGCGGATTAGATGTAGAGAGTATGGTGGGCCCGAGAAAATCAACGGTTGATATGTCATATTAGAGGATTTATTTAAACGCATAATTGGAGCTTATTCGTGGTCTTTACTTTCTTTATATGTTTTTTATGTTCTTTCCATGATTGTCGTTCGCTTTTCTTTGGCAATATTTGTCTTAAATAATAATGGGGTATTTGTCTAGATGCCCCCAATATTTATGTTTTATCAGGAATATTCGTTTGTTTAAAATTTTTAAAATAATCTTTTAATCAATCTCACCCTTTATATTGATCCAATTAATTCAAACCCTACAGACCCAAATGCTAGTTTTGTTCGATCTAAATATTGTTCTAGATCAAATTGATTTGTGTTGAATCCGTCGGTGAATTAGGTTGGATTGCATGTCGAGTCGAGTTTAAATCAAAAGACAATGAACTAAAAAAATGAGGGTTACACCAATTGAGTGTAACTCTATTGTAGGAGGCGGCAACAAACGACCCTCTCTTCTCCGACAATGTTATCCTCCTTTGAACAACGATAACATTCTCTCCTCTTCGATAATGACAACGATGACCGAAGTAACTAGTACTCCTCTCTACAACAACATCCTCTGGTCACCCTCTGGTCCTCTCTCGCAACCAACGATGATGACATTCTTAATAGCACCATCAAATGGTGATGATCTCATCTTATCTTTAATTATAGTAACTTCATCACCTCTAAGGTGATCTCATCCCCTCTCCAACTACAAACAACATGTTCATTTTATCAATGATAATATCACATTATTGATCACAAAGGTAATATTGAAAAGAACTTAATTTTTGATATTGCTACTAATGTCTTCTTCAAAATTAACATTAAGAAATTAAGATTCAAATATGTCTTTAAAACTATTTAAATTATTATATTTTACTTATTGAGATCACTATAAATGGGTGTTAAAATATTATTATTAGATTAACAATAACTTAGGGTCCAATGCCTTCGAAAACAATACCATAGACATTTTAAAAAAATTAATAAGTTGTATAAAAAAATATAAAACATCTTATAAATATGTTATTATAATTTTAGAAAAGTTTAAATAGGTTTAAAGATGTATAGAGTTATCCTTAGGTTTATTGCTCGAGTTACACTAGAGCATAAAATTAAATATCCTTAGGTTTATTCAATATAGGAATCTCCTATTTCATCAATTAATAACATAAAAAATATATAAAATATATTAGAAACACGTTATTATTCTTTTAGAAAATTTTGTGTAGGTTTGAGGAGAATTTAAAAATTTATACTTCAATTATAATCCGATTACACTTATGTTATACTCGCATTACTCTTAGATTTAATATAGAAATCTTATATTTTAATAATTAATAATCTTAAAATTAGATAAAATTATAAAGAGTGATATTAAATACGTTAGAATCATGATAGTTTTTAAGAAGTTTAGATAGCTTTAGAGATAATTCTTTTGTTTGTACTTTTGTTATTCTATGATTATACTCGGATTGCATTCGAGCTATGCTCGATCACATACTTGATTTTAATTTATTTAGTTAGGTATATTGCTTGATTGGAATATAAGAGTGTTAAACTCTCTAATATGTTTTGTGATATATTTATCTTTCAATTTATCTTTACTTTTTATCTTATAAAGTTTAGATATAATAACCCCTATTTATAACTTTTAATTGTAGAAGTATTTATAGAACTATGCCATTATGTAGATCTCCTAGACTTAGCTGAAAGAAAGGAGATGAAGTCATTAGTATAGGTAATATATACCATAACTTAAAGATTTATATTTAATCATTATTAAGTTATATGTAACTAATTAAATTTTATTCTAAGGTTTAAAGTTGAAGAAGTAAAAAAGGTTTAAACACTCATTCCTCCTTCACTCCTACACTCACTTTTGTATCACCTCCTCCTGCATCATCCCTCCTACTCCCTTCATAAAACATATTCAATGGTCATTGTTACATCGATTATTTTATATATTTTTTTTTATGAATCTAGTGTCACGTGTTAAGGACACATATTTTCATTTCCATTAAGGTTTGTCATCGTCATGTTCTTAGGAGGAGATATTTTCATCGTCTAGTCGATATACGTAGCATTCTTATCTATCAATTAACTTTATATAGTATTTTAGATTATTGAATCAAGGAATTCACTTTTATATTTGGTGGTGTCCCAATTAAGTTTAACCCGAGTAACGTTGCTCTAATTTTAATATTTTTAAACCATGAGAAACTCATATATTTTGAAGCTACAATTTTGAGTTACCGTTTGAGAAGTTATTTATAAATCAGATTTTTAGTAGATAAAATATAGATTATTCAACGTGTATGATGATTTCTAATTATGTTGATTATATTTTATTTTATCAAATCAATTATACATTATTGACCGAGTACAATTAGACGATGACTATTCATTCTTACATCATATAAAGATGTTAAAACTTCATTTAATGTGATTTCACTTGTGAGATATATATTTTTTATATAAAACTATCACTCTAAATCTTTTATATATATATATATATATATATATATATATAAATATAATGATCATATTAGGAATATAATGTTCATTTGTAAAAAAATATTCTTTGATTTCTTCAAGTATAAACTCTCAATCTTACTCTAAGCTTGTAACTACTATATACTTGAATTTTTATTTCAAAAATTCTCACTGCTTTCCAGTTCATATACCACTAAAGAGTTTGTTCATGGATTGTGCCATCTCCTTTTTGACCACTGTATTATCTCAGGGATTGCTTTCCAAGACATTCTGTACTATTAAACTCTCTTCTTGATCAAGTACCAGACATTGCTTCATTGACTCCTTTGACCTAACACCAGAAATGAGGTAGTAGGGAGAGCAGTCATGGGCTTCAGATCTTGTGGATGAACAGAACTGCCCACAATTTGCTCTGACACAAAGCGAGTTTGGGAGAAGCAGCATCCTCCGTTGCACAACGACCTTTCGGTATTCAAATGCGCATGATTGTGTTGTCCAGAGCAGTATTCTTCAGCTATTGTCTTCTTCTGTGGCATCTAGTGGGAGATGCCCTAATCTTCTGCAACTTTATTCTTGAAAAGATTTCATGGGGCGGTTGACAAATTCTTTTCCTTGGATGTCGTCTGTGGATGCCTGCAGTCCGCCATGGCATTTACTCGACATATGTGACAAAAGGTCTGTGATGGGACCCACCCATTACCAAAAAGGATTAGGAGACAGTATATATGCTGAATGGAAAAGGTCAGTAATATGTTTGATCATATGCCTCTTTAGCTTTTCATCTAGTTATTTGCATGTCTATGAACTTATATAACAAATCCAAATGCTAGCCCTGTCGATTTTCCTTAGCAGCCTGAAATCTTTGTCCTGTGAGAAATACTTACTCTAAAAGATGACCACTTTCAGCAGCATATATGCTGAGTGGAATTAACTAAAACAATTTATTATTGTTGATGATAACAGGGTTTAAGACTTCTATTGACATATTAAAACTCTATATTATTGGCACTCTGTTCATATCTTTTTAATAGGTTTACTTTGGAGGATTACTTTGATATGATATAGCAGGAGAGAAAAATGCAGGACTTTACACGATGGACCTCAAAATGAAGGAATCACTGGCACTTTGGAGGCAAGAATGGGACACAGACTTGTTATCTCATACTGATTCCAAAGGAACAAGATCTGTCCTTGCAGTTTTGGTTTTTGGTCAAGACTTTTACGAGGCAGCAGACATGGACTTGGCATCTAAGCATCTATAGATCAGCTTGGACTACCCTATCGTCAAAAGGATTCTCAAAATTTTCTTACTACTCTGATGATTGGTTTAAATGGATGCCACATATCTGCACCTGTGGTCCATTAACATCCTCATATTCCTTTGGCACAAAAGGATTTTTTTCAGCTTATTCTTGATCGATATCTTTTTATCATCACATTGTTCTTGTCGTCATTGTTTCAGCATCAGCATTATCTCTTGTATATCTTCATTTTTTCTTGCACTGAGAAGATGCTAATATAACATGCATTCCAGTCTCCAAAAGAAGCTGAAATATTGAATATCTATGTGATGCCAAATGAAACATTGAGGGTCATCTCATGAAATGTCTGACGAACCTATATGTGGAATTTAGAGCCATCATGCACATTTTGGAAAATCTTCTAGTTGAGGTGCGTTAAAAATATTGTTCCATTTTCAACACATGCAACTCGAGAACAGGTGAGATTGTTCAGGGCTTTGTGAAAGTTTACTAAGCAGAAGCATGCAGGTTTGTCACTCTTCATCTTCTTCTCCTCCAAATACAAGTATCGATCAGGTACTCTATGGTGACATGTTAGAGTCATATCAAGATGTCAAAAGCAACTTGGTGAGGATGTTCTGTGCCATTGGACATAGACATAAAGAGGATGATCACAAGAATACTGGCAGCTATTAGTAATGCAGCATTTACAACCTCGTTACTGATATCTGCCAGAATGCACTTTGGAACAATGCAAAGAAGCTCAGTGAAAAAAGAAAAGTGTACCTCGAGGTGCTCCTAAATTTGATGGTAATGTGCTTCTGCATCCAAAGTTCATATCTGTCGTTGATGACCTCACAATCTTTGTGTGATCTGCTGTGTTACAGTGAGCAGGCAGGCATCATTCAGGGAAGGTTCTAGAATCAAAAGACGAGCTCTTTTCCAGACAAGAAGTTTGGAGAGTTATCCATTCATGGCCTCTCTGTATAACCTGAAGAATATATACATGACGGCTTGCATGTCAACACGATTCACGCCTCCTCTCTCTGCCATGCCAATCCAGTATGCTTGTGTAGAAACTGAAAAAGGTGAGGCTTAATCAACTTGGACGTTCTCAGACTGGGATTCCATTCATCATGAACATAAAGTGGATGCTTCAACTGTAATATAAATAGGCCCTCTCCTATTCAATCCTCACCAAGCTCGTTCTGAATTCCCATTTTCAAAAACAGACTCTTCTTCCATCACAGCTTCAACTTGTAGAGTTACCATGCCCCAAGGAAGGGATCCTCTTGTCCTGGGCCAAGTAGTTGGTGATGTTTTGGATCCTTTCACTCGGTCAGCTGCCATGAGAGTGACGTACAACAGCAAAGAGATCAGAAATGGAACAGGGCTGAGGCACTCAGCGGTGGTGAATAAGCCCCGAGTTGAGATTGAAGGGCATGATAGAAGGCAGCTCTACACACTGGTAAGTTATGGAAAAACAACCTCTTTTCCATATAATTCTCTTTTCTCACTGCATGCATGAATTTGTTTATAGGGCTGTAGTCAACCTTCACAACTTGGCGGCAGTTCAATAAGTAGCAAGCAATGGCACATTAAACGTATTATGAAAAGGAAACCAAGGCAATATTATTCATAAGCTGACCTCTTATGGCTTCACTTCTTATATATCTTATTTATAAACCTATCTTCTTATATTTTGTTCAAATTTTGGTGTTTCACTTTCTGACTTATAGCTTTGGATAATATATATGCTTCAGATGTTAATCTGTTGTAGGCACATTAGCACAAGTATTCAAGGAAGAATGTCAGTAAGAAACTTTCAGGTCAAATTCTCCTTATATTTGTGGTTTGTCACAAAATCCAAATGCATGGTTGAAAATTTCAACCAACGCATGAAGCAGGGAGTAGCAGCCAGAATGAGATCAAGGTCATAAGATTCCATCAAAAAGCACTCCACATCCAAAACAAAGATAAATTAAAGAAATAGAAGGATCAAGACAGAATTTTTTGCTACTGTTTGATTCAAAAGCTTTATTTTTTACTCATCATATTCTCAGTTAAGCTATATGAATTTATAGGAGGGGTTAAATTATTCAAGTTCTAATACAGATTGTGTTCATGCATGCTCTTATACGCACACCATGTACAGATATGTATATGTTTGGACTTCAATATTTAACCTGGTGAATTACTTATGTTGGGTAACTTCATCATATTTTCTAGGTGATGGTGGATGCTGATGCACCAAGCCCAAACAGTCCTACAGACAGAGAGTACCTTCACTGGTAAGCACAAAATCTACTATGAATACATGATGATTCTATCCCAAAAACACTTCTTGTAATGCTCTAAATTTATACATATATTTTCTGTTTCCCTACTGGAATAAAAATTTAAATCAGCTGAAACTGACAAGTCTTTTGTTTTTTTTTTTGTATAGGTTGGTGACAGACATCCCAGAAACCCTTGATGCCAGTTATGGTGGGTAAAATTAACACTTGTCATTTACTCCCAATTCTCAACTACTATAGAATCCTAAATTATGATATATAAAAAAAATTAAAAATGCATTTATATATTTAATATTTTCAAATGATACAAATGAGTCCACTGGCCTAGAATCTACAGACATGCATCATCACATGTTTAAGCTATCTCAACTTGTGTATTGGAAATTGATACCCACTCACAAGCAATGTTATAATCACTCTGTTGATTTGTCAAAATGAACATGGCCATTGAATTGCCATTCTTCCAAAGAAATAATATGGTTTACATATACAAGCCATTGCCAAGTTTACATCTATGTGTTTGTTAGTTTTCTGTTATTAAGTTCTGAATAATAAGAGGTTTCATTCATCTTATCTCCTAATAGAATTTTAAGCTTATTATTATTATTATTTGTTTGGATTATGCTATTTAAAATCTAGTTCATAAAAACACTCCTTTTGATTAATTTCCTCTGAGAAAGTTAAGTTCAAAAGGAACATGCTTAAATTATCCGATATCTATTAGAGGGATTTTGTTTTTGGTGATATGCTAATATATTGACCTATTAATCAAAGTATTCATCAATTTCTTATGATATTGGCAAGAACTAGCATAGTAGTAGGATGAGATGCTGCCAAGGGTTACCTTTTGATGCCAAAACAGACTACCACAAGACATATTATGGATGGGAGGCATTCTATAGTCTGTAGATGATAATTTCACATGATTAAGTTCTACAGAAATAGCCTAAAGATGATTTTGGTTATATCCAAGATTTTGTTCTTGCATACAACCAAGGAAATCTGAAGGTATGTGTTGCAGGCAAAGAGATTTGACATCTAAATTAGTCTTGGAAGTAGCAACAAAAAGAAGCTATAGTTTGTCCAAGGCATGCAGTTAAGTGCAACCCTTTCTTACGATGCAATAACCCTTCATTTCAACCAGATGGCATAGGATGTTTGTTGTTACGCCTGACTGCAGCAAACATACTGTGTATTCTGGTTCACTCATGACTCAACTGTAGAGGTGTGAGCTTCCTTTCTACTATTGTAGTGAGCATATCTTAGTTAGATCGTTGGCAGCAAGTTATGCATCTTAAAATTGATGCAAAGTAACCATTTAACTATTGGGTTCAGCTCTCATGTTAGGGTAACTAACAGAACTGAATCAGCAGCAGAGTTATCACTTGCTGCTGGAGACCTGTGGATTATCACTTCAGCTACATCAGAGCTGACATCTTCCTCTACACGAGAAAATTTTTCTATGTACATGTCATTTTTTGGTGCAGTATTCTGCTATCACTAAAACCATGAAAAAAGATAAATCAGTTTATCATGAATAGATTACAGAATCTATAAAATTAAAGAGGCACGTGAATAATACATGCAACGGAGAGGGGGTT